>NW_020171981.1:2950322-2999377 GCF_003031525.2 Neophocaena asiaeorientalis asiaeorientalis
ATCTGGCCTTTATGAACCCTGCTGACCTCCCCTCCCCCTCCAGCTGTGTTGTGGGGAGGAGGGAGGACGGTGGGGGAGTGCCTTCCATTCCTGGGCTTCAGGGGTATCCATCTTATCTTGCCCCCCAAGAATGGGGAAGGCCAAGGAAGAACGCAAATGTGAGGGGTGGGGAGAGAGGCGCTGTGAAGAGGGGGTGAGGTTTGCAAGGAGAAATTCAGAAAGGCAGACTCCTGCTTTCAAAGAACTCCTTGCTTTTAGTCAGGTCAGTTTGGGCCCATTCGACCAGCCTGGGCGGGGTGGCGTGAGCTCTGGGCGAAGGAGAGGAGTGGTGGGTCATGAAATACCCTTTTGGGACTCTTCCTTCTTCTCTGAGGCGTGGGAGGGGATGCCTTTCCTTTGGCTTTCCTCCTCTTTCAAGTCAAAGTATTAATCCTCAACCTGGAAGGGGGCTGGGCAGTGAGTTAAAAAACACCTTTTGGCCAGACCTGGAACTCCTTGCTGAATGGTTTAATTTGGAGAATCTTAGGGCTGGAAGCATCCCTAGACTCTTTCTAGTCATTTTACGGAATAGGGTACTATATTGGTCTCCTAGGGCTGCCACGACAAATTGCCAAAACCTTGGTGGCTTGAAACAATAGAAGTTTATTCTCCCACAATTCTAAAGGCTAGAAGTCCGAAATCAAGGTGACTGCAGGGCTGTGCTCCCCCCAGAGGCTCTAGGGGAGAATCCCTCCTCGCCTCCTCCAGCTTCTGGTGGCTCCAGGTATTTCTTGGGTTGTGGCTGCCTTACTCCAATCTCTGCTTCCAGCTTCACGTGGCCTTCCCCTCTTCTGTCTCTTACAAGGACATTTGTCATTGGATTTAGGGCCCACCTGGATAATCCAGGATGATCTCATCATGACAGCCTTAACTAAATTACATCTGCAAAGACCCTTTCTCCAAATAAGGTCACATTCACAGGTTCTGGGGGCAGTGGAGTTAGGGCGGGGACTTATCTTTTTGGGTACCACCATTTAGCTCACTACAGAAACTAAGTCCCAGGATGGAAAAACTTGCTCAGGCTTCCTGGAGGAAGGAAGCATGTACTGTGGTGTGCTGGGTCGGTGTGGGGTACAGACCTTCTTGGGCTGGGACCACAAACCTCCCTGAGTTGGAGCAGCCTGGGGAAAGGCAGAGTTGGACCCCTTGCTTTCCTCAGGCTGACACAAGGATCCTGGGACTCTCCCTCATCCTAACACTCACTGAGGCGCGGTGGGGAGAATCTCCCCAGGAGGGTCCCGAGGAAGCTCTCCCTCCCTCCCTGGTTTCCTCCACTCTCTCTCTGTGTTTCTCTCGGAGTCCCCTGCCCCTGCTCCCAGATTATCGGTGCATCCTCTTTCCATCCCTCCCCTCCCCCAGCCTTCATGTCCTCCGAGGCTCTACCACTGGCCACTGTGTTTTTGCCTAGATGTGGAGGTCGAAGGGTCTTAGCTTCTGTCTGGGTCTCTAAGTTCCCTTCCTGGGTTATCTCAGTTCCTTTAGTCTCAGAGGGTCTCTATCTCTCAACAGCTCTGGGACCAGGTGTCTGCCCCTCCTCATCAGGGCCACCTGCACGACCCTGAGAGGGAGGGCCTTCCTTAAGTTTTGTTCCCAAGGCACCTTTCCTGCCTCCCCCTAATCCACCTCTGCTCACCATCACCTCCCTCCTCCTGGGATCCTCAGCTGCCCCACACCCTCTGCCTCTTGCCTTTTAAATCTTTGTGGCTTGACTTCTGCCCCCGAAACTGAAACCGCTCTTTCCAGGGTCACCCATGACAACCCTCAACCACAAATCCAGTGGTTGCCTCCCGGTCTCCCTGACCCCTGAATCACTCCATGACCTGTGACGCTGCTGGACGTGCACCAGGGTCTCCTGGTTTTCTCTCTCCAAAGTTCCCTCTGTCTTCTGTCCCTCCTCAGCTTCCTCTGTCCCTAGGAAGCTTTAAAAAGAGGCAGACTGATGATGTCCAGGTGACATCTACCCTCTGCCCCCATGTCTCCGCACGTGATTTCTTTTGTCTTCTTCCAAGTCTTCAGCTGGCACAGGCAGAGGTAAGTGACTCCCAAATCACAGGCGTAGGTACCTGCCTCCTCTCCCTCCAGCCCAGCCCCTCTCCTGAGCTTTGGTACCAGGTCTCCTGTGGACGCTGGCAACTCACACTCTCCCTGTTGAAGACCCAGCTCATTGTCTCCACCCCCTGCTCACATCAGTCCCTTCCTGGTCAAGTCCACGTTCTGGTTATAGCTCTGCTTTTTTCCTTTTCATATCCCCAAGACTCGGCACCTTGAATTCTCCCCTGGGTTCTCCCATTTGACCCACTACTACCAATTTCTGAACCTCCCCCTGCTTCTAGCCTCGCCAGTATCTCTTATTGTCTCCATCATGGTGCAACTCCCACAGGTGTGGTCTGGACTCTTGCAGTAGCCACCTAACTAGTTTCTGGATCTCAGATTTTTCTCTGACCTCCTCGGATTAGGTTACCTTGGTACTCAGTGGGTCCCCTGATTCTATTAAATGCAGCCTCCTTGGCCTGTCCTTTGGGTCCCTCTATGACTTGGCCCTAACTCTCCTGTCCAGGCTTTCCCTGTTACTTCACTTTGTACCACTGTATGGTCCATCACACCGGAACGCCCTTCCTGCCCCAGCCACCCACTCTTTCTCTACCTTCATTCCCCATGTGAGATGCAGTCTCCTCCACGAAGTCTTCTTTGATTCCCCCCAGTTGTATGTGATCTGTGCTACCGCTAGACCCTCTTCACTCTTATGTCTGGGGGAGGGGTAGTAAAGTGTGGTGGAAGAATATGGGCTTTGGACACCCCCAGTCCTCCTCTCCATGAAGAACCTGGGAAGCTAGTCTGGCTATCCTAAGGGAATCACCTTTCTGACCTAAGCTTTCATTTCATTGCTTTGGCCTTAACTGAGAGTCATTGACACGAAACGGCCACTTGGAAATCATTCCTGCAATTGTAAAAACTTCCTGCAATTATACTCCAATAAAGATGTTTAAAAAAAAAAACTTCCCAAGAAGACACTGTTCAGCGTGTCAAGTCCCCCTATGTATTTTCTTTAAGATAAAAAAGTAGGGTATTGATGATACGGTTATAATTGTTGGTGATTTTTTTCTTGCACCCCTCTGCAGTCATCTTGTATCTCTTGCTTCATTTTATTTAGGTCCTGGATCCATGTCCTGTACACAGCAGGCACCTAACGAATACTTGTCCAATGCAGAGTGCCTATTTTAAAAGGTTTATTTAAAGGACTGCACCCAGCTTGGAGAGTGGAACTTGGCCAGCATGCAGTTACAGAGTTGTCCGCTAGATGCAGCTGTCTGCTAGCACCAGAAGGAGGATGGACGCTGGACGAGGGTGGGTGGGAAAGGCATAATTCTTACAGGCCATTGAGCACCTTCCAGTGCTGGGGCTTGGGAAGAGGGATGCGTAAGACGTGGTCCCTGCACACAAGGAATTTAGCCGGGGGCTTTTCATGCATTATTTTGCTTTTATAACAAAAGAAAAGTATTATTAGCTCTGTTTAATAGATGAGGAAATGGAGGCTCAGAGAGGTTAATCAACCTGCCTGAGGTGGCACAGCCAGTGGCAGAGTAAAGTTTAACTCTGGACTGTCTGCCTGGGTTTTCCCCTAATAGAGGTTATCATAGCAAACACTTACAGGGCTTGGGGCCAGGCACTGTTCTAAGGGCTTTATGTTTAGTCACTCATCTAATCCTTAGAACATGATGAGGTAGGTACTATTACAATCTCCATTTTGCAGATGAGGAAACTGAGGTACAGAGAGTTTAAGTCCACACAGTTACAGAATTGTGCCCTTAGAGTTAGTGCTCTTAATGGCCACACTGCTGCCATGTTTCACCACCCCAGCAGCAACAAGTTACAGACTGGGGGTAGCCCCCACCAATATCTGGAGACCACAGATCTCTGTGCCAGAAACACAAAGACACAGAGCCTGCCCCTGAAGAGCCTTTAGTTGCATGGGCATTCCCCTCCTTAGGATGTGGGCTTTCCACAGATGTGCTGGGCAACTCCACCTCAGTGGTTTACCCTCTCTGGGCTTCAGTTATCATCACCTAAAATCAGGGGACTCGGTAGCAGGAAGTGGCTCTGAGACACAAGAGGTCTGTTATCCATGATTTGTTGCACAATTATAGCACTTAAAAAAAATAAAGGGAAAATTATCTGCTTTAAAGCGCACAAAAAATCCAGCTTGATTAACATTTACACATGGACATAGCTGTGTGAGCACCACCCAGGTCTAGGTGAGCAATGTTTGCAGCCCTCTGGGAAGCTTCGCCAGGCCCACTCCCAGGCAATCCCCCGCCCCCCCCTCCCCACCGAGATAAACACCGCGCTGCCTCTGTCACCACACATTTATTGCCTGTTTTTCACCTTCATAGACATGGAAGGTACTTTTTGGTTCTGGCTTCTTTTGTTCAACCTTATGCGTGTTGGCTTCATCATTCTGCTGTGTGTTATTCTTCTCATTGCCATGTACCACTGTATGAATACTCTACAGTTGATGCATTCTGTTGATGGATGTTTGGGTCATTTCCAGTTTTTAGCTTTAAGTATCAAGCTGTGAGACACGGTTTTAAAGGAGTTGGGAGGGGCAGTGAAGAGAGCTAACGTTTACTCAGGCATTAACTGTTCTGGACAATGGGCTAAGGGCTAGAGATAAGAAAAGACAAAACCCACATATTTCTCTCCCCAGAGCTCACAGCTTAGTACGGGAAAGAGGCAAATGAGCAAGCAGTCACAGGACAGCATTGCGACTGACGGGACAGTGGAGCAAGTCAGGGAGGACTTCCCAGAAGAGGAGATACGTGAGTGGAGGCTTGAAGGGTAGGGAGGAATCTGTGGCTTGAGTGAGGGGGCCTCCTGAAGAGATCATATTGCCTGGAGCACAGGGTGCATATGACAAGAGATGAGGACAATGGTGAGCAGATCAGGCAGGGTCCTGGCCCTCTCCCAGTGTGTGTGGGACCGGTCATCATCAATAATAATAATCTCACGCAGCTGAGACAAGTGTTGTGAAGGAGACGAGTGTAAGGGGCCGGGGGCTGGGCCAGAAGGGTTCACCCTGGTCAGGGAGAGCAGAAGAGGCTTCTCTGGGGAAATGATCCTTGAGATGAGCTTGGAACGATGGCTACGAGTTAACAACAAGGAGAGGGAAGGAAGAGTGTTCCCGGCAGATGGAACAGTGTGGATAATGGTCCCGGGGCTGGAGAGAAGGAGGCACGTCAAAGAACTGAGCGTGGCCGGAGCCCAGTCAGAGGAGAGATTGCACAGAGGCAGGGTGGGGCCAGGTCCTGTATGGTCTCGTAGGCCAAGGTAAGGATCAGGGCCCGTCCTGACAACACCGGAAGACAGAGATGGGTTTTTAGTAAGGCTGTGACAATAAGGTTTGTGGCATTTGGAAAGGATCTCTGTGGCATCCGTGTGGACAATGGGGACAAAGGCAGATGTAGGGAGATTGGTGAGGAGTCAGAGTCCAGGCAAGAGGTGATGGTGGCCTGGCTGGGAGGATGGATGTGGTGGGGTGGGGGGATGTAGATGTGGAGTGAAGTGGACACAGGTACAATTGACCGGATGTAGTGAGGGTTAGATCCGGGGGATAAGGGTGAGGGAGGTTACGAGAGCAAGTCTTAGGAATCTGGCTTTAGACCTGGATAGGCAATGAGACAGGAAGCACTGTGCTAGGTGGGAGCAGGGGGAACATCCCGAGCTCAGATTTGGGCATGTAGAGTCCAAGTGCCCTTGAGGCGTCCAAGGGAATATGTCTGATGATCAGAGAAGCAGGGAGGGCCGGAGATGTACTCGTGTGAGTCACCTGGGCATCCTTGGTAATGGAGGTTGGGAGGCTGGATGTGGGGCTCAGGGAAAGACTAAAAAGTGGGAAGAGAAGAGGGCTCAGGATTGGACCTTGAAGCCCCATGTGTCACTGGAGAATGGTGTGAAGTATTGTGGGGTGGGTGGAGGCAGGGAGATGAGTTTGGAAGCTGTGAGCAAAAATGAGGGAATCTGCAGGGAGAAGGAGAGGAGGGGCCTTTAGAAAGCAGAATTGCCAGGCCTTGGTGAGGGATGGAGTGTGAGGTGAGGGCAGGGAGGAGTCTAGCTTGAATCCAGCTTTTGGCCCTGGTATCCTGGTGGGTCTGCTGTTCAAGAGGGAGATTTGGGCTGGGGATAGAAATGTTTGGAGTCATCAGCACATGACTGGACAAGAATGATCAGAGAATGTGTGTCCAGTGGGAAGAGATCCAAGAATAGAACCCTGAGGGACATTAAGTAAGATGAGAGGAAGGGCCAGGAGGTAGGAGAGATGCTATCGAAACTCTGGCGACCCCTGCCAGTCGTCCATCAATGTCTGCGCTCCAGTGGCTGCCCAGGTGGACTCGCTTCCCAGCTAGCTCCCCGCTGCCAGGTGTGGGCGTGTGATTTCATCCCCACCAGTGGGAGGCCAAGGGGAAGTGGTGTGAGCCCTTCTCCGCCTGGGCTTTAAGACCCTAGGTAAATCCTCTGTACACTCCCTTTCCCCTTCCCGAGGCTGGAGCCCCACAGGGCAGTCCCCTATCTTTGGTCTTGAGTCACCGATAAGCCCTAGGGGGCAGTGCAGCAACACCACGGAGGGAACCTGGGTCTCCGAATGACTGCAGGGGAATTCCTCATGGACCTGGAATGTAAGAAACTTTACATTCTTTGAGCAGCTGTCTTCTCCGGATCTCTCTGTTACCGGAGTTTAGCCTAACTAATACAACTTAACTAAGCTAATACAATTTAGCCTAACCCAACTAATGTAACTAATTAGCCTAATAAAAGTTATTAACCTAACTAGTACAACATAAAATTAAAATACAATGAAATAAAAAGTTGGCCTAGTGAATACAATATCACTTATCCTAACTAACACGAGAACCAAGGGAGGAGAGTGTAGCAAGAAAGAGAAAGTCTTCCTTCCCTGGTGGCGCAGTGGTTGAGAGTCCGCCTGAAGCGTTACGAAAAAAAAAAAAAAAAAAAAAGGAAGAGAAAGTGGGGAACCGTGTTGAATGTTGCACAAGGATCAGATAAAATAGGGGATGAAGAACCTCCACCAGCCTTGGCAACTAGGACTGGTGACTGGTGACTCTAATGGCCCTGCAATCTTTTGAGGAAGTTGGATGCGAAGGAAAGGAAAGAGTTGGGGAATGATCTAGAAGGGGACTCAGGATCAAGCCTGATTGCAGTGGAGCTGGGGGAGAGGGAGGGGTTGAAGGTGCTGGAAAAATGATGAGTGAGGGAGTTAGGCCTCTGTGTGTGGGGGGGAGGGGCTGGGACCCAGAGCTAGGTGGACGGGGCGGGAAATGTGCGTTCCCAAACATAAACACACACTCAAGGCACGTTGGCAATTGTGGGAGAGGAGGGAGTACTTTCTAGAGAGCTTCCATTTTCTCTGAGAAACAGGACTAGGTTGAGGGGTACAGGGTGGGACAGGGAAGAGTTGGCTGGAAGCTTGAGGTGATCAGAGAATGTCAAGCTGATAGAAGGAATCTGCCAACAATACAGAGAGAGTTGCAAACTGGGAATTGGTGGAGGCACCAAACTTCTGGGGTGTGGGGCTTTTTCCAGCTGAGCTTAGCCTCTAGGGCTGGGGTCCAGGAGTGCAGAAGGCACATGGGTGGGCCCAGGGCGGGAGTTCTTCCCACTGCAAGCAGAAGAAGTCTAGGACCACGAGAGTGAGGGTATGACGTGATGGATCCAGGGGTTGGATGGGGACCGAAGTTGAAGGTGGGGTCGGGGCAAGATCTCAGTAGAAAACTGAGAAGTGTGAGAGGGTGAAGGTGTCAGGAGAGCACAGAGCAGCTGCAGTGGAAGCAGGGAGGCAGAGGCCTGGGAGGAGGGGAGGTTGGCCAGTGGAGGCTGCCTACTTTTTGGGTTTTGCCGGGACCCCGAGGCTGCCCAAGATGACAGCAAGACTTGGGTCGGAAGGGCTTTCTAGGAGTCAAGGGCCAGAGTCTTTGAAATACAAGGGATGTGGGCAGGGCGATCTCCCAGAAAAAGCAGGGTGGACAGTAGCCCAAACCTTCCCTCTGCCCACCGCACAGACATCAGCAGGCCGAATAAACAGTGATCTCTTACATTTATGGCATGGAGCTTGACAATTTACAAAGCCTTTCATTTCCCTACCTGTGCGATTCAGCATTTGTTTTAACAGAGGAACAGCTGAGAGGGATTAAGACTCTAGCGGGGGTCTTCCCTGGTGGCTCAGTTGTTGGGGGGTCCGCCTGCCGATGCGGGGGACACGGGGTCGTGCCCCGGTCCGGGAGGATCCCACGTGCCGCACACAGTGGGGTTGCCTTACCCACTTCCTGTCATAGCCACAGACGGAGATCACAGGACCTTGTTTGTTGCCATGAAAACAGACGTGGAATGTCCCCCACCTTTGGTCCCTCTCATGGAGGTTTAGGGTCCTGTCACAGGGAAATAATTCACCCACAGTTATGAAAGGTGGACACCCTGGAGAGAGGAGGGAAGACTGAGGATACATTCCTGGGTTGGGGGTGACCCCGATCCCATGCCTGAGGCAGCCATGAGCCTCCTTTGATGTTGTTTTGGCCTAGAGGACCTGGCAGCAGGAGCTGGAGACAGTGGGGTGCCCCTGTGGGGAATTGTCTGTGGCTTAGGAGGGCCCGTATGTCTGTCCGCATGTGTCCGTTGGTCCTGTGTGTGTGCTTGTGACTGGGTCCCTGACAGGTTCCGGAGTTGGG
Organism: Neophocaena asiaeorientalis asiaeorientalis; assembly: GCF_003031525.2. Lineage (NCBI taxonomy): Eukaryota > Metazoa > Chordata > Mammalia > Artiodactyla > Phocoenidae > Neophocaena > Neophocaena asiaeorientalis. The sequence continues at coordinate 2,959,097 of NW_020171981.1, forward strand.
GAGGTATCTATGGACCTGCGTGTGTGTGCGCGAGTCTGAGCGTATTTGGGAATGAGCGCCGAAGTTTCTGCCTCAGGCTACCCTGAGTGCGTGGAGCATGCGTCTCTGGGCCATGCACCACTCTGTGACTAGGAGCGTGTAAGGACGTGTCCCTTCTGCATCGAGGCAGAAACAAGGTCAGCGTGCAGGCGGGGGTGGAGCTAGGGATTGATTCTCCAGCAGTGACAGGCTGAGCGGGGAAAGGGGGCGGGGTGGAGGAGGGGGAGAGGGCAGGGAAAGATACCCTTGGACCTGGGAGCCCCCTAGCCTCTTCAGAACACCTGCCCTTGAGGGAGGGGGCCAAAGAAGGGAGTGGGAGATGTGGAGAACCTTATCACCCAGGGACCAGGAATGGGGGTGGGGAGGCAGGCAGAGGGGTGGAGGTGTTCTCGGTCTCTTGGCCTGGGGCTGGTGGGATGGGAGCCAGATGTTGCCTGGAGTAGCCAGCTGTCTGGGGCTTTGGTTAAGAAAAATGTCTCTAAAACCTTGTTAAAAGGGCTGGCGTTCCTCCTGCCCGATACCACCAGATCAGCTGTAGCAAGATCCCATAGCAACACCCCTCCGTCCATCCTGTCCTCCTCTATCTCCACCTGGGCATAAAGAGAAGCTGCAGGTGGACCCCAAGCAGCCCTTCACCTGGGTGGGGAAGAGTGCTGAGGGATGTGTGATCAGGTCGGAGAGCGAGGGTTAGATTTGGTTAAGAAAAAGATGGAGGCCATCTGTCTCCAGATACGGTTGGGGCGTCTTTGGGGACCTGTATTTTTTCCCCTGGGGAAGGACACAAAGGTGTCAGGGCACCCTGCCCGGGCGTCTGGCTGCATGGGAAGGGTCTCTTACCCCACGGAGTGAGAATCCTCACTCCTCTGGGACCTGAGTTCCCCCCAACCAGGAAGATGTTCTTTTGTCTGCTCCCCTAGTGCTGGCCACTCCTTGATCTGGGATCCCTAAGCCCTAAGCCCATAACCCCCACGTCCTCGTGTATAATGGGAGTAGGGAGTCTGAATGCCAGGGTCCTGGAGAGGGCAGTGGGCCCTTCCCTATGCCAGGCCTTTCTAGCGAGGACGTGCCCCCGTGTCAGGGCCCCGTGCCTGCCCTGCCTCCAGCTTCCCACTTCCTCTTCCAGCTGAGCTGTTGCTGCGCGAGCGGCAACTTCTCTCCAACGCCTTCCAACCCGGGGCCCAGCCAAGTACCACCCAGCCCACGGCAGGCAGGCTCACGGCAGCCCCAGAGCTGGCACACTCCTTGACTCCTGCCCCTCCCCTCTGTTGCCTCCTTCGGCCCCTCCCTTCCTGCCTTCTGCATCCTGGAGAGGCTATGGAGAGCCCCCTGCTCTGTCTGGGGCCCCCACTGCAGCCCTCTTTAGCTCAGGGGCTTTGTTTCCAGGGCCACATCAGCCCAAGCCCTTGTGAGCTCCGTGTCACCCTGGGTACCAATGTGGCATCACCTTAGTCCTTTATGGTTCCAAGTCAATGCAGACTCCTGTGGCTACTGTGGATTCCATCTCACTCTGGGCCAAAGCAGGCTCCACTTCAGTCGAATTCCTCGTGGGCGCCATGATACTCTAGAGCAATGCGGGCCCTATATTAGTTAGTTGACATGGAGTGGCTCCATGTCAACTCCAGGCCCTGTGGGCGCCTTAGTTTGGGCTGCTGTGGGCTCCCTGACATTCTGGGCTGGGAGTTCCATGTCAGCTTGGGCCCAGGCAGGTGTCATATGGTTCTAATTCCTTGATCCGCTGGACACCATGGATAAACACCATCTTCATCAGCACCCTGGGCCCCTCAGGACTCCCGTGGGTTCTTTGTCCCATCTGAGCCAAAGTGAGCTCCAGGTTCTAATTCCTCATAGATCATGGCTGCTCATTTGGGGTCAGTGGACAAATAGCACTGGCATCACTGAGACGTGTTGGAAATGCAAAATCTCAGGCCCCACCCAGACCTTCCGAATCAGAACCTGCGTTGTTAACAAGACCTTTGATGCATGTACACATTAAAGTTTGAGCGGCACCATTGTCAAGTTCATGCCAGTCTGGATCAAGGTGCAACCACATTGACCCAATGCTATATGAGCTCCACGACACCCCGGGCCAGTGTGGGTGCCATATTAAAGAAGGCCCAATGCCACATGGGAGTTGAGGTGTTCTCCCTGTGACCCCCCGGGCCTCTGCCTCCTCTGTCTCTCACCTTTCCTTACCTCCTCCCTGAGACCTTGCCTCTAACCAACTTCCTTCTCCAAAACCAAATGCTCATTCCCCTGCCCTGAGTCTCTGGCCCCCTCTGCACAGAATCCAAGCACAAAGGGTTTTTGTCATCCTCCACTCTGGGCTGGGCTTTGGGGATCCTTCCTCCTGACCCTCCCTCCCCACCAGCCTCCTACCGACCTCAGGCCACCCGAGCTGGAGGCCGCTGCTGTAGTTTTCCATCCCTGCTGTTCTCTGCCTTATACACACGTTGCACAGATAGATCCAAAGTCTATATCTATATATACTTCTCACCCCCCCACCCCCGGACGGCGTGCGTCTCCTTTGCCAGGCTGTGGTCGTGCAGTCTGTCGCTCGTTAAGGCACTGTCTCAGATTTGCATGTTTAATATTTTATCCAGGAAGCGCTCCTGGCTGGGGCCCTGGGAGCTGGTGTGAAGCTGACAGAATGTCAGGCCCTGGAATGGTTGCTCACGGGTGGTGGTGGTGGGACGAATGTCTGGGGGACAGGAGAATGGTGACGCCAGTTCCTGGCTGCTGGTCTAGACGTCAGTATCGGGGTGGGGGTGGGGAGAACACATCAGAGTTCCGCAGCCCCAGCCTGCACAGAGAGCCCCCCCTTCTTGGGGCACAGCCATTGACCTCTGATGTGAACTTGCTTTTTAGGTTCAGCGACTCCTCCAGGTCTCAGTCAACATCAGTGCGTGGGGATTTTCCAGTGGGGAGAAGCCCTTTGGCTCCATGGGGAAGTGGCGAGGAGCTCATCCTCTTATCTGGTTTCCCCCGTACCCAGGGCAAAGCACGGAGGAGGACAGAGTGGGAGGGAGGAGGTGGGCAGGAGAACAGCCGGTGCTGTGTGACCTTGGGGTGCCATTGAGATGGCTGGTTTCTGTGAGTGACAGGGGAGAATCAGCGTGTTCCCTCCCTCTCTGGCATGTTGGAGATCTGAGTTAGCGGCAAGCAGTGCAGAATATCGACAGCAATCCCTTCTGTTCCCAGATATTTGTAAAGAACTTAGTGGACAGGAGGGGGAGAGGAGGGAGAAAGACGAGGCTCTGGCCCTAGGGCAGATGGAAAACTCTGAAGATGGAAGAGGGGGAGGGGAGAGCAGACAGACACAGGCCTTTCATTCTGACCCTTGTGAGGCATGAAATGCCTGATTGTGCCTGTGTCCTGAGGGTTCAGTGGGGCCTGGAGGTCAGGAGGTAGGGGGGAGGGGAGGGAGAGGCTGCTCCATCCCCTAAGCCCCTCGGGAACAAGATCCCCACACATTCTGCCGCAGTCTGGCGAGGCTCTGATAGAAAGGGCTTCTTAGAGACGGGAGGATGGGGCATGGCCCCAGACCCTGCTCCCATACCCCTTGCCAAGTTTCAGGGCCTGGAGGTTTATCTGTGCAGGACTCAGGGCTGGTTGGGGGCAGGGGCCAGGAAGGAGTGTGTGTGTGTGCGTGTGTGTGTGTGTGTGTGTGTGCGCTCGCGTGTGTGTGCATGCAATTATCCCTCAGCCTGCAATTGGGACACCCCACTGCCCCAGAGCTGGCTGCTGCACGGCCGCTCCTCTCCCAGGGCTGCATTGGAAAGTTCTTCCTGGTGTCTCGCCTCAGTTCTTTCTGCCTCCACTTCTGTGTGATTACTCTCTGTTTTGCTCCCTGGGGGCGGGTAGGGGATTAGAGCCCTCATTTCCTGGGGCTTGTGCTGCCTCCTCCACCCAGGAAGAGGCATCCTGACCTGATATGGAAGCCTGGAGGCCTGGTCTGCCTCTCTTGGCCGCTATGTAAAGTGATCCCCTCCTATCGGCATCCCCACCATCCACCCACTAATAAGAAGCTGGAAAAGAAGCTCAAAGGACCCCCAAACAACCACGATGGACACCGCCAAGCTGCACACCAAAGCATGGACATTTTACATGTTAGGCAGCCCTCTGCTCTCACAATACCCCCCATCTAGGTCAGCAGTTTGCAAACGCTTTTTACCCCTGGGACTTTTGGTCCAAAGGATATCATGCCGAAGCAGAAAGAAATAAAACTGAGAAAAGTCCAGTTGCTGTGGTGGAAGCCAGGGGTGGAGGGCCAGGGAGACCTGCCTGTTCTGCTCATTGGAAACCTTTCCAATCCCTCCTGCCATCCCCTAGGGGCTTCTGAGAGACCCTGCAGGGCTCCCAGCGCCTGGAAGAGCACAGTTTGAAAAACACTGATCTGCAAAATCTAGTTTCTTAACTCCTGGAAGCTGCCAATCAAAGGGAATGGGGGCCGGCAGAGTTAGGAGTGTAAGTGACAGTCCCACAGGTGACAACTTGATGACAAGGGAAGGAGAGGTAGAATGATGCTTAAAAGCAGACATGCAAGCCTGAAGGGTTCAAGGCTGGGGCCGTTTAGTTTGGGGGTGACCTTGATTACTCCTCAAGAATCTCCAGGGGCTGGACTCATGCTCAGAGTGGGGACCTGGGGCATCAAGGGAAGGTTATGCTTGGTGGAAAGGAATTAGATGAGAGATTTCTGCCCTCACCATGGTTAAAAAACAAAAATATGGGACAACACGGGTCCTTGAAGATGAACCCTGAGCTTACTGAATATGTTGACTCATTCAAAGACCTCATAGCAGTGGTTCTCAGCTGGGGTGATTTTGGTCCCCCCAATCCCAGAGAACATTTGGCAATGTCTGGGGACATTTTTGGTTGTCACAACTGGGGAGAGGATGCTACTGGCAGCTAAAGGATAGAGAGAGACCAGGGATGCTGCTAAACATCCTATAATGCACAGGACAGTCCCCCTCGATAAAGAATTGCCCAGGGACTTCCCTGGTGGTCCAGGGGTTAGGACTCGGCGCTTCCACTGCAGGGGGGATGGGTTCGATCCCTGGTCAGGGAACTGAGATTCCCCCATGCCACGCGGCACAGCCAAACTTTTTAAAAAAATTTTTAAAATATAAATAAAAATCACTTTAAAAAAATTGCCCAGTACAATACATCAATTGTGCTGAGGGTGAGAAAGCTTGGTCTAGACTCTAGATGATACCAGAGTCTTTACTGTATCTATTTATTCCGCCCACCAGAATGTGTTCCCAGAAGTTGGAAATAATGAGTCTTCTACTTGTCTACTGCATCTGCCTCTGGACTTTATGCAGAGTAGGTGCTTTACAAGTATTTGTTAGGTGAATGCATGAATAAATGACTTACCTGGACATGGTAGGCAGCCCTCTTCTTTCAGTCCAGAGCCCAGTTTGCCTTGGGGGAGGCGTGTGCTACTTCTTCAGTTTAGTTAATAGATCCTGCAAGGGATCTTGACCCTGGGCAACCCTGGGAGAAAGCTGGGGAGGGCTCACTCAAAAGTGCCTGAGCTGTTGACTCAAAAAGAACAGATGCTCATTTGCAATGCAATTTACATATCACTTGCATATTGCTTTGAATATAATTTGCATGCTGCTCCTTTAAAGTCAAAAGGCACAGATCTCCCGCCTGGTCCTGTCTTTGCCACCTCTGTCCCTTCACTGTTTCTTTGCTCACTTTCTGGGGAACGTCCACCTGTTGGGCCCACATTTGCTTCCCCAGGGCCTGGCACAAAAAACTTAAGAGACCCATTCATGGTGAGACGCAAAAAAAAACAAAGTAGCAGACCCCTTACGTTTTGCCCATTTCTTGTGGTCAAGATTCTGGCCTTTGGTGTCCCACATGCTTGAGTTTCAACTCGGCCTCTGCTACTCCACAAACTGTATGATCTTGAGCGAGTTATTTAATCTCTCTGCCCCTCAGTTCCCTCATCTGTGAAATGGAAGTAATGATGGAGCTACTGTGATGATTCAAGAAGAAAATCTGTTAACGTGCCAGGCATCTGGTAGGCACTCAAGAAATGTTAACTGTTGTGCTTGCTATTATTCAAGCCTCGTTTCCTTGAAGCAGCTGTCACCAGGAGGAGCTGCTTTTCTGAACTTCTTGCTCTGCTGCTCATCCCTTAGCTGATCTCTTTTTTCCTTCTTGAAATTCTCTCTGCTCTTGGCTTTGAGTTGCCACTGTCTTCTGGATTTCCTCCCATCTTGCTGGCCACCCCTTCTTAGTCTGATTCCTTCTCCCCTGTCTACCTCTAAAGTTTGGAGACTCCCGGGGCTTGGTCCCAGGACCCCTCACCTTTTCTTCCCGGGTGTCCATGGCTTTAACCACTGGCTCCACTCCAGGGACTCTCAGTTATTTCTCCAGCCTGGAGACTTATAATCCACACCTACCTGCTATCTCCACTTGATGTCTAAAAGGCATCTTAAAATCAACGTTGTGATTTCTAATCCCTTTCCTCTCCCAGGCATCCCTACTTAGTAAAATGGTACTGTCATCTATCCAGTTGCTCAAGCCCCAAGACTCAGCATGTCTTTGATTCCTCTCTCCTTCACCCCCTGTTTTAGTTATCTCTTGCTATGGAACACATTGTTCCCCAAATTTAGTGGCTTAAAGTGATAAGCAATTACTATCTCACATAATACATACTTCTTTGGGTCAGGAATCCGGAAGTGACTTAGCTGGGCTCAGGGTCTCTCATGAGGTTGCAGTCAAGATGTCAGTGAGGATGCAGTCATTTAAAAGGATTGCTTGGGCTGGAGGATCTGCTTCCAAGGGGACTCACTCACATGCCTGTTAAGTTAGTGCTGATGGTTGGCAGGAAGCCTGCATTCCTTGCCAAGTGGCATCAGAGAGCTGCTTGAGTGTCCTCATAACATGGCAGCTGACTTTCCCAGAATGAGTGATCTAAGAGATAGCAAGAGAAAGCCGTAGTCCCTTTTCTGATTTTGTCTTGAAAGTCTCACACTGTTACTTCTGCCATGTTCTATTCATTAGATAGGAGTCACTAAGTCCAGCCCATGCTTTCAAGGGGAGTAGAATTAAGTTCCATCTCTTGAAGGGAGGGATATCAAAGAGTTTGTGGGCATATTTTAAAACCACTACCTAGGGACTTCCCTGGTGGCGCAGTGGTTAAGAATCCGCCTGCCAATGTGGATTTGATCTCTGGTCTGGGAAGATCCCACATGCCATGGGGCAACTAAGCCTGTGGGCCACAGCTATGGATCCTGCGCTCTAGAGCCCATGAACCACAACTATTGAGCCCGTGTGCCCAGAGACAGTGCTCTGCAACGAGAGAAGCCACCACAATGAGAAGCCCGCTACTGCAACGAAGATAGCCCCCCCTGGCCGTAACTGGAGAAAAGCCCGCACGCAGCAACAAAGACCCAATGCAGCCAAAAAAACCCCAAACAAACAAAGAAATAAGTAAATTGGGACTTCCCTGGTGGTTCAGTGGTTAAGACTCTGTGCTCCCAATGCAAGGGGCCTGGGTTCGATCCCTGGTCAGGGAGCTACATCCCACATGCATGCTGTAACTAAGAGTTTGCATGCTACAACTAAGGAGCCTGCCTGCTGCAACTAAGACCTGGCACAACGAACGAAAGAAAGAAAGAAATAGAGAGAAAGAGAGAGAGAGAGAGAGAGAGAGAAAGAGAAAAGAAACAGAGAAAAGAAAGAAAGAAAGAGAGAGAGAAAGAAAGAGAGAAAAGAAAGAGCGAGAGAAAGAAAGAGAGAGAGAGTTCTGAACTTCTGCTTTAGTCCAAGATGGAGTAACAGGGAATGGATTTACTCTCCCATCTGAAACAACTAAAAAGTCAGACAAAATATATGAAACAATGATGTTCAGACATTAGAAATCAGGTAACACAGGACAATGATCCCTGAGAGAAGAGAAGCAAAGCTATAAGCTCTACAGTTGTCCCAGCCTACAACCTGGAGTGAGTTTCCAGGCCACAGCACAAGTACAGGTAACTCAGGCAGAACCTGGTGATCTACCTGAGTTTTAGTAAATTTATACAGGTGTGCACCCAAGATGGTACATTTAAACTCAACCATATCAATAATTTCAGTCAATATACCTGGTCTAGACAATCTAATTAAAAGGCAGATAAAAAAGAAAGACCCAACTATATGCTGTCTTTAGGAAGCCCACCTAAAAATAAACACAAGTAGGTAAAAAGTAAAAAGCTATACCATGCTAACACTAATCAAAAGAATGCTGGAGTGGCTATATTAATATAAGATATATCATGTTAGCACTAATCAAAAGGGCTATATTAAAACCCGACAAAATAGATTTCAGAGCAAAGATTATCACAAAGGATAAAGAGGGCCATTTTATAATGATAATAGGGTCATTTCCACAAGAGGACATAGATCTTTTTTTTCTTACTTAAAAAAATTTTTTAGGGCTTCCCTGGTGGCGTAGTGGTTGAAAGTCCACTTTCTGATGCAGGGGACGCGGGTTCGTGCCCTGGTCCAGGAAGATCCCACATGCCGCGGAGCGGCTGGACCCGTGAACCATGGCCACTGAGCCTGCGCGTCCGGAGCCTTTGCTCCACAACGGGAGAGGCCACAACGGTGAGAGGCCCCAACGGTGAGAGGCCCACGTACCGCAAAAAAAAAAAAGGCATAAACTGGCACCTGAGAGATGTTATTGCTGTAACTCAGGCAGGGTGGCCCATTGGGACAGAAGGGCAGAGAGGGGGCCAGGTATGTATTCAAATGTAATAAATCCAAAACAGATTTGCATTAGCTTTTGAAGACTATTTCTGTTAAAAGAATGGCTTTGCTGGCTAGTTATTTTCAGCACATATCGAGTAACGATTTAGCAGGCATGTGATTTAAAGCTATAGGTAAGTAACCTATTTATTCCGGAATCATATTTCCTCCAACTTGATTTTATGATATTCTGTTGGCTTTAATAAGCCTCATATCTGAAAGTTGTAATCAGGTGGAAATGTAAGTAATTTAATCCATTTTGCTGTCTTCTAAGTTGCTCTGAGGTAAAAGTCACCTATTAAAACATGATAGACAAGGGTTTAGTCAGTTATGAAACATATATTGGCAATGTCTTCTGTCATTTTTGTCCTTGATCCCAGGACTTTCTAGTAAAAATTTTTTAAAAGGGGGCTTCCCTGGTAGCGCAGTGGCTGAGAGTCCGCCTGCCGATGCAGGGGACGCGGGTTCGTGCCCCGGTCCGGGAAGATCCCACATGCCGCGGAGCGGCTGGGCCCCTGAGCCATGGCCGCTGAGCCTGCGCGTCCGGAGCCTTTGCTCCGCAACGGGAGAGGCCACAGCAGTGAGAGGCCCGCGTACCGCAAAAAAAAAAGAAAAAAAAAATTTTTTTTAAATTTAACTATAGTTGATTTACAATATTGTGTTAGTTTCAGGTGTTCAGCTTCAGATTCTTTTCCATTATAGTTATTATAAGATACTGAATATAGTTCCATGTGCTATACAGTAAATCCTTATTGTTTACTTTATTTATAGTGGTGTGTATCTATTAATCCTATACTTCTCATTTATCCCTCCCCCTCCCCTTTCCACTTTGGTAACCATAAGTTTGTTTTCTATGTCTGTGAGTCTGTTTCTGTTATATAAATAAGATGATTTGTTTATGTTTTTCAGATTCCACATATAAATATCATATAATATTTGTTTCTCTGTCTTACTTCACTTAGTATGATAATCTCTAGGTCCATCCTTTTTGCTACAAATGGCAATATTTTATTCTTTTTTATGGCTGGGTAATATTCCACTGTCTATGTACATATACCGCATCTTTTTTATCCATTCATCTGTTGATGGACATTTAGGCTGCTTCCATGTCTTAGCTGTTGTAAATAGTGCTGCCATGAACATTGGTGTATCTTTTTTTTTTTTAATTTGTTTATTTAGGCTGCACTGGGTCTTAGCTGTGGCATGCAGGATCTTTAGTTGTGGCATGTAGGATCTTTAGTTGTGGCATGTAGGATCTTTTAGTTGCGGCATGTGGACTCTTAGTTGCGGCATGCATGCAGGATCTAGTTTCCCAACCAGGGATGGAACCTGGGCCCCCTGCACTGGGAGAGTGGAGTCTTACCCACTGGACCACCAGGGAAGTCCCAGTGTATCTGTTCAAATTAGAGTTTTCATCTTCTCTGGATATATGCCCAGGAGTGAGATTGCTAGATCATATGGTAACTCTATTTTTAGTTTTTTTAAGGAACCTCCATACTGCTTTCCATAGTGGCTGTACCAGTTTACATTCCCACCAACAGTTTAGAGGGGGTTCCCTTCTTTCCACATCCTCTCCAGCATTTACTATTTGTAGACTTTTTGATGATGGCCATTCTGACTGGTGTGAGGGCTTTTCTCTAGTTGCGGCGAGCGGGGGCTACTCTTTGCTGCGGTGCACTGGCTTCTCATTGTGGTGGCTTCTCTTGTTGCAGAGCGCAGGCTCTAGAGTGCAGGCTCAGTAGTTGTGGCACACGGACGTAGTTGTTCCGTGGCACGTGGGATCTTCCCAGATTAGGGCTCAAACCCGTGTCCCCTGCATTGGCAGGCAGATTCTTAACCACCAGAGAAGCCCATTTCTTCCTTTCTAATCCTTGTACTTGTTATATAATGTTCTTGCTTTATTACATTGACTAGACTTTCTAGTACAATGTTAAGTAGTGGTGATAGAGACCTTGCCTTGTTTTCTGTCTCAGGGGAGGGCTTTCGATAGTTTGGCATTTACCAGATTAAATAAATTTTCTTCTCTTCTTACTTTGCTAAGAGTTTTCTTTTTTAAAAAGCATGAATTAGTGTCAAATTTTTTCAAGTTCTTCTGAATCTGTTGAGATAATCATATGGGTTTTGTACTTTATTCTGGTAAAGAGATGAATAACTATTTGATTTTCTAATGTTAAATAAATCTTGCTCTCCTGGAATAAACCCAATTTGGTAGTTATGAATTATTCTTTTTTTTTTTAACCAATTTATTATTTATTTATTTGTCTGCATTGGTCTTAGTTGTGCATGGGGGGATCTTCATTGCGGCACATGGGGCTCTTCACTGCGGCATGCAGGCTTCTCTCTAGTTGTGGTACGTGGGTTCTCTAGTTGTGGCACGCAGGCTCTAGAGTGTGCATGGACTTAGTTGCCCACGGCATGTGGGATCTTAGTTCCCTGACCAGGGATCGAACCCGTATCCCCTGCATTGGAAGGTGGATTCTTAACTACTGGACCACCAGGCAAGTCCCTGTATTATTACTTTTATATATTATTGTATAGGATATGCTAATATTTCATTTAAATTTTTTTCCATTTCTATTCAAGAGAGAGACTTTTAAGTCTCTTTTCTTTGTAATATCCTTATTTTTTTTAACATCTTTATTAGAGTATGATTTCTTTACAATGGTGTGTTAGTTTCTGCTTTATGACAAAGTAAATCAGCTATACATATATATATCCCCGTATCTCCTCCCTCTTGTGTCTCCCTCCCTCCCTATCCCACCCCTCTAGGTGGTCACAAAGCACCGAGCTGATCTCCCTGTGCTATGTGGCTGCTTCTCACTAGCTATCAGTTTTACATTTGGTAGTGTATATATGTCCATGCCACTCTTTCACTTCGTCCCAGCTTATCCTTCCCCCTCCCCATGTCCTCAAGTCCATTCTCTATGTCTGCGGCTTTATTCCTGTCTTTCCCCTAGGTTCTTCATGACATTTTTTTTTCTTAGATTCCATATATATGTGTTAGCATAGGTATTTGTTTTTCTCTTTCTGACTTACTTCACTCTGTATGAACTGTTCCATTGATCTATATTTCTGTTTTTGTGCCAGTACCATACTGTCTGGATTACTGTGGCTTTGTAGTACAGTCTGAAGTCTGGGAGCCCGATTCTTCCAGTGCCATTTTTCTTTCTCAAGATTGCTTTGGCTATTCGGGGTCTTTCGTGTTTCACAAAAAATTGTGAAATTTTTTGTTCTAGTTCTGTGAAAAATGCCATTGGTAGTTTGATGGGGATTGCACTGAATCTGTAAATTGGTTTGGGTAGTATAGTCAATTTCACAATGTTGATTCTTCCAATCCAAGAACATGATATATCTCTCCATCTGTTTGTATCATCTTTAATTTCTTTCATCAGTGTCTTATAGTTTTCTGCATACAGGCCTTTTGTCTCCTTAGGTAGGTTTATCCCTAGGTATTTTATTCTTTTGTTGCAATGGTAAATGGGAGTGTTTCCTTAATTTCTCTTTCAGATTTTTCATCATTAATGTATAGGAATGCAAGAGATTTCTGTGCATTAATTTTATATCATGTTATTTTACCAAACTGATCAATTAGCTCTAGTAGTTTTCTGGTAGCATTTTTAGGATTCCCTATGTATAGTATCATGTCATCTGCAAACAGTGACAGCTTTACTTCTTCTTTCCGATTTGGATTCGTTTTATTTCTTTTTCTTCTCTGATTGCTGTGGCTAAAATTCCAAAACTATGTTGAATAATAGTGGTGAGAGTAGACAACCTTGTCCTGTTCCTGATCTTAGAGGAAATGGTTTCAGTTTTTCACCATTGAGAACGATGCTGTCTATGGGTTTGTCATATATGGCCTTTACTATGTTGAGGTGAGTTCCCTCTATGCCTACTTTCTGGAGGGTTTTTATCATAAATGGATGTTGAATTTTGTCAAAAGCTTTCTCTACATCTATTGAGATGATCATATAGTTTTTCTCCTTCAGTTTGTTAATATGGTTTATCACATTGATTGATTTGCATATATTGAAGAATCCTTGCATTCCTGAGATAAACCCCACTTGATCATGGTGTATGATCCTTTAAATGTGCTGTTGGATTCTGTTTGCTAGTATTTTGTTGAGAATTTTTGCATCTATGTTCATTAGTGATATTGGCCTATAGCTTTCTTTCTTTGTGACATCTTTGGTTTTGGTATCAGGGTGATGATGGCCTTGTAGAATGAGTTAGGGAGTGTTCCTCCCTCTGCTTTATTTTGGAAGAATTTGAGAAGGATATGTGTTAGCTCTTCTCTAAATGTTTGATAGAATTCACCTGTGAAGCCATCTGGTCCTGGGCTTTTGTTTGTTGGAAGATTTTTAATCACAGTCTCAATTTCAGTGCTTGTGATTGGTCTGTTTATATTTTCTATTTCTTCCTGGTTCAGTCTTGGAAGGTTGTGCTTTTCTAAGAATTTGTCTATTTCTTCCAGGTTGTCCATTTTATTGGAATATGATTGCTTGTAGTAGTCTCTCATGATCCTTTGTATTTCTGCAGTGTCAGTTGTTATTTCTCCTTTTTCACTTCTAATTCTATTGATTTGAGTTTTCTCCCTTTTTTTCTTGATGAGTCTGGCTAAAGGTTTATCAATTTTGTTTGTCTTATCCTATGTTGGGTGCATAAACGTTTACAATTGTTATATATTCTTCTTGGATTGATCCCTTGATCATTATGTAGTGTCCTTCTTTGTCTCTTGTAATAGTCTTTATTTTAAAGTCTGTTTTTTTCTGATATGAGAATTGCTACTCCAGCTTTCTTTTGATTTCCATTTGCATGGAATATCTTTTTCCATCCCCTCACTTTCAGTCTGTATGTGTCCCTAGGTCTGAAGTGGGTCTCTTGTAGCCAGCGTATATACGGGTCTTGTTTTTGTATCCATTCAGCCAGTCTGTCTTTTGGTTGGAGCATTTAATCCATTTACATTTAAGGTAGTTATTGATATGTATGTTCCTATTACCATTTTCTTAATTGTTTCGGTTTATTATTGTAGGTCTTTTCCTTCTCTTGTGTATCTTGCCTAGAGATTTTTTGGCATTGGATGTCCAGCACTGTAGCTTGCTGGTCATTGAGTGGAGCTGGGTCTTAGCTTTGAGATGGAGATCTCGGGGAGAGCTTTCACCGTTTGATAGTACGTGGAGCCAGGAGGTCTCTGGTGGACCAATGTCCTGAGCTCGGCTCTCCCACCTCAGAGGCACAGGCCTGACACCCGGCCAGAGCACCAAGACCCTGTCAGCCACACGGCTCCGAACTCTGGAGCCCCACACTCTAGAGGCCCTCCTTGACGTGCTGCCTCTCCCCTTCTGCCTGTAATATTCTTAACATGTTTCAATATCAAGGAAATAACGGCCTCATACAATGAATTGAGAAGTGCTTCTTGTCTTTCTTAATTTGGAAGAGTTTCTTGTAAAAGTTTTATATCTCTCCTTTAAATATTTGGAAGAAGTTACTGCTGCAGCCATCTGGGCCTGGGGTTTTCTTTGTGACTAGACTTTCGATTATCGGTTCAATGTCCTTAATAGATATGGAGCCAGACAGATTTTAAAATTTATTCTTGTTTCAGTTTAGGGAAGTTTTAAAGAATTTTCTCACTTCTTCCAAATTTGCAAATTTAATCATATAGTAATTAATAACATCCTCCTTATCTTTTTAAAACTTTTTAATGGAGGTATAACATGCATACAGCAAAGTGCACATGTCTTACAGCTTGATGAATTTTTCCATAGGTATATGGTATAACCACTCCCAGATCAAGATATAGAACATTTCCAGTCCTCAGAAGCCCTCCCAATGTCCCTCCACCCCTTTCCACAGGTAACCATGTTTCTGACTTCTATCATCATGTATTTGTTATCTGTTCTTTTATCCCCCCATTATTAGATTTCATATTAGTGGAATTTTATGGTCCATATTCTTTTTAAAAAAAATTTAAATTGAAGTGCAGTTGCTGTACAATATGATATAAGTTACAGGCATACTGTACAGTGATTCACTATTCTAAAGGTTATGCTCCATTTATGGTTATTATAAAATATTAGCTATATTCCCTGTGTTGTACAATATATCCTTGTAGCTTTTTAAAAAATAAATTTATTTATTTATTTTTGGCTGTGTCAGGTCTTTGTTGCTGTGCATGGGCTTTCTCTCGTTGCCACAAGTGGGGGCTACTCTTTTTTTGCGGTGTGTGGGCTGCTCACTGCAGTGGCTTCTCTTGTTGCGGAGCACGGGCTCTAGGTGCATGGGCTTCAGTAGTTGTGGTGCGTGGGCTTCAGTAGTTGTGGCTTGCGGGGTCTAGAGCGCAGGCGCTGTAGTTGTGGTGCACGGGCTTAGTTGCCCGTGGCATGTGGGATCTTCCTGGACCAGGGCTCAAACCCTTGTCCCCTGCGTTGGCAGACGGATTCTTCACTGTGCCACCAGGGAAGCCCCCTTGCAGCTTATTTTATACACAACAGTTTGTACCTCTAATCCACTACCCCTATGTTGCCCCTTCCCCCTTCCCTCTCGCCACTGATAACCACTAGTTTGTTCTCTATATCTGTGAGTCTGCTTCCTTTTTGTTTTTGTTTTTGGCCGCACCACATGTGGCTTGTGGGATCTTAGTTGCCTGATCAGGGATTGAACCCAGGCCCATGGCAGTGGAAACACCGAGTCTTAACCACTAGACAGCCAGGGAATTCCCTTCTTTTTTATTATATTCACTAGTTTGTTTTATTTTTTAGATTCCACATATAAATGATATCATACAGTACTTGTCTTTCTCTGTCTGACTTATTGCACGTAGCATAATACCCTCCAAGTCCATCCATGTTGCTGCAAATGGCAAACTTTCATTCTTTTTTATGGCTGAGTAGTAATCCACTGTACATATATTCCACAGCTTCTTTATCTATTCATCTGTTGATGGACACTTAGGTTGCTTCCATATCTTTTAAAATTTTTAATTAATTAATTTATTTTTGGCTGTGTTGTGTCTTCGTTGCGGTGTGTGGGCTTCTCACTGTGGTGGCTTCTCTTGTTGCAAAGCACGGGCTCTAGGCGCACAGACTTCAGTAGATGTAGCACACAGGCTTAGTTGCTCTGCAGCATGTGGGATCTTCCCGGATCAAGACTCGAACTCGTGTCCCCTGCATTGGCAGGCAGATTCTCAACCACTGCGCCACCAGGGAAGCCCTGCTTCCATATCTTGTAAATAATGTAAATAATGCTGCTATAAACATGGGGGTGCATGTATCTTTTCGAATTAGTGTTTTTGTAGTTTTTGGATGTATGCCCAGGAGTGAAATTGCTGGGTCATATAGTAGTTCTATTTTTAGTTTTTGAGAAACCTCCATGCTGTTTTCCACAGTGATTTCACCAATTTACATTCCCACCAACAGTGTACAAGGGTTGGTCCACATTCTTTTGAATCTGGTTTCTTTCACTTAACATCATGTTTGTGAGATTCACCCATATTATTTTATGCAGCAGAATTTCATTCATTTTCACTGTTGTATAAAATTCCATTGCATGAGTATTATACAATTTATCCATTCTACTATTGATGGACATTTGTTTTTTGTTTTTTTTTTTCCAGTTCTTGGCTGTACATTTTTTTGTTTTACTGGAAATACACATTCGTATTTGTCATGTAACTAGGAGTGGAGTTGCTAGATCATAGGGTAAGCTATGCTTAACTTTCATGGAAGCTGTCAAGTAGTTTTCCAGAGTGACTGTAGCAACTCATACTCCCATTATGAATTTCGAGTTTTAGAAATTTTAGCCATACTTGTAGATGTGCATTGGTATTTCATGGTGGTTGTCATTTGCATTTTCCTGATGCCTAGTGATTTGAGCACTTTTTCATATGCATTTGTTGGATATTTGAATATCCTCTTTTGTAAAGTGTACTCAAGTGTTTTGTCTATTTTTAAAAAATTAGATTGCTTGATTTTTAAAATTAATTAGTAGGAATTGTTTACATATTCTGTGGTTTCCTTTTCAGCTTTACGGTATCTTTTGATGAACAGAGGTTTCTAATTTTAATGAAGGCAAACATATCAGTCTTTTACTTTATCTTTAGTGTTTATTGCACCTTGATTAAGAAATGTTTGCCTTCCCCCAAACCATATAAATATCCCTCTACGATTTTTTTCAGAAGCTTCATTGTGTTTCTCTTCCACGCTTATATCTATGATTCATCCCAAATAAGTTTTTGGATATGTTAGAGATAGGAGCCAAGATTCCATTTTTTCTACATGGATAGTCTGTTGTGCTAGCACCATTTATTAAAAGCACCATCATTTCCCCACTGAATTGCAGTTGTGCCTTTGTTGTATATTAGGTGATGATATATGTGGAGGTCTATTTCTGGACTATATTCTGTACCAATGTCTATTTGCCTATCCTTGTGCTAATAATCTCTTACTGTAGATTTATCTCTCTGTCCATCTGTCTATCTATCTATCTATCTATCATCTGTCTGTCTTGTTCTTTATAATACGTTCTGCTATCTGATACTGTAAGTCTTTAAACTGTGCACTGCAAGATTGCCTTGGCTAATCTAGTTCCTTTGCATTTCCATATAAATTTTAGAATCAGTTTGTCAATTTCTACAAAAACATCCTTCGAGGATTTTGGTTGATATTTCATTCAATTTATTAACGATTAAGAGAATAATTAACATATTAACAATATAGAGTCTCCTGATGGTTTACGTGTACTGCCATTTAGGTCTTTCATTTCTCAGACTGGTTTCTAGTTTTCATTCGTATTTTGCACATCTTTTCTTATGTTTATTCCTGTTTTATGTTTATTCCTGCGGCATGTGGGATCTTCCTGGATCAGGGCTTGAACCCGTGTCCCCTGCGTTGGCAGGCAGATTCTTAACCACTGCGCCACCAGGGAAGTCCCTGATACTGTTAGTTTTCTAAGTTTGTTCTTCATTTTCAAGATTGTTTTGACTATTTTAGGTCCTTTGCATTTCCATACAAATGATAGAATCAGCTTGTCAATTTCTATTTTTTTATTATTATTTTTATTTTGGGGTGCGTTGGGTCTTCATTGCTGTGTGTGTGCTTTCTCTGGTTGCGGTGTGCGGGCTTCTCATTGCGGTGGCTTCTCTTGTTGTGGAGCACGGGCTCTAGGCACGCGGGTTTCAGTAGTTGTGGCACGCAGGCTCAGTAGTTGTGGCTCGCGGGCTCTAGAGCACAGGCTCAGTAGTTGTGGCGCATGGACTTGGTTGCTCCGTGGCATGTGGGATCTTCCCGGACCAGGGCTCGAACCCTTGTCCCCTGCATTGGCAGGCGGATTCTTAACCACTGCACCACCAGGGAAGCCCCGTCAATTTCTATTTTTAAAAACCTGCCAAGATTTTGATTATGATGGCACTGAATCTATCAATCAACATAGGAATCATGACATCTTAACAATGCTGCGCTTTCCAGTCTATGAATATGAAGCACGTCTCTATTTGTCTTGTCTTTCTTTCTTAATATTTATTTATTTGTTTATTTGGTTGCACCGGGTCTTAGTTGTGGCAGGAGGCCTCCTTTGTTGCAGCCCGCCGGCTCCTTAGTTGCAGCACATGGGTTCCATCGTTGCAGCAGGTGGTCTCCTTAGTTGTGGCTCCAGGGCTCCTTAGTTGTGGTGTGCGAACTCTTAGTTGCGGCATGTGTGTGGGATCTAGTTCCCTGACCAGGGATCGAACCCGGGCCCCCTGCATTGGGAGCGCAGAGTCTTCTCCACTGTGCCACCAGGGAAGTCCCTGTCTTTTACTTCTTTAAGCAATGTTTTGCATTTTTGGTGTAGAGGTCTTGCATATTTTTCATGAAATTTATTTATTAGTATTTTATGGTTTTTTTATATTGTCAATGGTATTTTTAAATTTTAATTTTCCAGTCGTTTGTTGCCAGTATATAGAAAGACAATTGATTTTTGTATGTTGACAATGTTGTTGCTAAGTTCATTCATTAGCTCTAATAGTTTTCGTAGATTCCTTAAGATTTTATATGTACGCAGCCATGTATACAAATACAGATTTACTTCTTCCTTTCCAATCATTCTTCCTTCAAGGTGTTTTCTTTCTTTATTGAGCTAACTAGGATAATGTTGAGCTAGAAGAATAGATATCCTTATTTGTTCCCAATATTAGGGAAAAAGCACTCAATATTGCACCATTAAATATGATGCCAACTGTATAGGGTTTTTTTCTGAGACAACAGTTATCAAATTGAGGAAATTCCCTTTTATTTTTGTTATCTGAGAGTTTTAAAGGTCATGAATGGGTATTAAGTCTTGTCAAATGCTTTTTCTGCACCTATTAAAAATGGTTAGGTAGTTTTTCTACTTTATTTTATTAATATGATTAGTTACATAGGTTGATTTTGGAATAGCAAACCAACCTTCACTGCTGGACAAAACAGCATTTGGTCATTATTATTAATTACCTTTACAAAAAAATATGAATTTGATTTGGTATTTTAAAGACATTTATTTATTTAGGCTGCACTGGGTCTTAGTTGTGGCACATGGGATCTTTGTTGTGGCATGTTTAGTTGTGGCATGCAGATTCTTAGTTGCAGCATGCGAACTCTTACTTGCAGCATGCATGTGGGATCTAGTTCCCCGACAAGGGATCGAACCGGGACCTCCTGCACTGGGAGTGCGGAGTCTTACCCACTGGACCACCAGAGAAGTCCTGATTTGGTATTTTTGTGTAAGATTTTTGTGCCTCTGTTTACGAGAGATATTGGCCATAACTTGCCTGTCTTGTAATAAGCTTGTCAGGTTTTGGTATCAAAGTTATTCAAGTCTCATAAAACGAGATGAGAAATGTTCTTTTTTTCTCTATTTTTTGAGTTTGTGTAAGGTGGTAATATTTCTTCCTTCAATGCTTGGAATAATTTCCCAGAGAAGCCATCTGGGCCTGGAGTTATCTCTGTGGGAAGATTTTAAATGAAAGATTCAATTTCTTTACCAGATGTAGGCCTATTGTGACCTCAAAATTTAGAGTATTCTTGTGATATTTTTGGATATTCCTGTGACATTTTTGGTAATTTGTATTTTTTTAGAGAAATTTTCCCATGTTACCTAAATTTTCAAATATCGACATGAAGTTGTTTGTAATATCCCCTTATTATTTTTTAACACCTGTGGGGTCTGTAGTAATGTTTCCATTTTTATTCCTAATATGACTTATTTTTGCTGCCCCCCCCCATTATTTTTCTTGCTAGGTTTTTATCAATTTTAGTGGTCTTTCCAAAAACCAAATTTTGGCTTTGTTAACTTTATTGCATTTTTTTTTTCTATTTTGTTGATTGCTACTCTTATCTTTATTGTTTCCTTTCTTCTACTTTTTTTTGGAGGGGTTGTTAATTGTTGTTCTTTTTAAAAATTCTTTAAATGGATGCTTAAATCATTGATTTTTATCTTTTATATTT
Source organism: Neophocaena asiaeorientalis asiaeorientalis (assembly GCF_003031525.2). NCBI lineage: Eukaryota > Metazoa > Chordata > Mammalia > Artiodactyla > Phocoenidae > Neophocaena > Neophocaena asiaeorientalis. The sequence continues at coordinate 2,979,331 of NW_020171981.1, forward strand.
TTCTAATATATAAATTTAAGTCTATACATTTCTCTTTAATTGTGGTTTTAGCTGTATCCCATTATCATTCAATTCAAAATATTTTGTAATTTCCATTGTGGTCTCTTCTTTGGTCCCATTGGTTATTTAGAGGCTTATTAATTAATTTCTAAACTTTGGGGGAGGGGGGTTTCTAGTTATCTTTTAGTTACTGATTTCAAATTCACTGAGTTCAAATAATACATTCTGCATTATTTTAATAACTTGAAATTTGTTAAGACTTGCTGTATGGCCCAGCATATGGACAATTTTGTTAAGTGTGAAAATTGATATTTAAGAAGAATGTGCCTTCTGTAGTTGTTAGTTTCCTCGTTTTTTTAAATATATATATATATAGTAGTCTATAAATGTCAGTTAGGGAAATTCGTTAATTATGTTGTCAAATCATCCATTTCTCTACTGATTTCTAAAATCTACTTGTTCTATCAGCTGCTGAGAGATATATGTTAAAAATATAAACTATAATTGAAGGCTTGTCTATTTCTCCTTTAATTCTGTCAGTTTTCACTTTATATATTTTAAGGTTATATTGTTAGGTGCATATAAATTTAGGACTGTTATGTATTCCTGTTTGATTGGCCCTTTTATCATCATAAAATGTGTGTGTTTTTAGTAGTACTTCTTGCCATAAAGTTTACTTTGTCTGATATTAATTTAGCTACACCAACTTTATTTTGGTTAGTGCTTGCATTGTATCTTTTTTCATCCTTTAATTTTAACCTTTGCATGTTCTTACATTTAAGATATGTCTCTTGTAAATAGCATATAATTGGATTACTTATTATAGTTTGACATCTCTCTTATAATTGGAGTATTTAGCCCTCTTACATTTCACATAAGTGCTAATATAGCTGTGTTTAAATCTGCCCTGTTCTATTTGTTTCCTATTTGTTCCTATATTCTCGCTGGCAAAGGTCTCTGATTGCAGTGTGAGGATCTGATTGGAGAAACACTTGAAGAGAAACAAGGATACCAGTTAAGAGATTGTGGCAGTTGTTTGGGTGAATAAAAAGGGCAGCATGGATTAGATTCATAGCAATGGAAATAGAGAGAAGTGGACAAATTACCTTTCCGGAGGTAGGAAAAGCAGAACTTAGTGATTGGATTTAGAGTGTGGGGTGAAAGAGAATAAAGAATCAAAGAAGACTCAGATTTCTGGTATAAGCAGCTTGGTGGATGATACTACCATTTATTTTAAAAATTCAGGAGGGGAAAGAGGATTAAGGGAAAAGATGATGAGACCAGTTTTGGAACAATCAAGAGCCTAGTGGAGAGAGGTCTTGTGTGTAATTGAATGTATAGGAGCTTATATCTGAGCTGGAGATATTAAACTGGGAACTGCTAGAATACGGATGGTAATTAAAGCCATAGAATGTTAGGGAGTGAGGACAGAAGCAGGCCTAGAACAAAAACCTGAGGAACATCTAACAGTTTGAGCCAAGGAGACTAAGAAAAAGTTGTCAAAGAGACAATAAAAGGAAAACCAAGAAAGTGTAGTGTCCTAGAGCCTGGGAGGAGAGTATGTTTTAAGAAGGGGAAAATAGGTAACTGCTGTACGCTGCTAAGAAGTCAAATTAGATAAGAGCTAAAACAGGGGGGAGTTGCCTGGTGGCCCGGTGGTTAGGACTCTGCACTTCCACTGCAGGGGGCACAGGTTCAATCCCTGGTCAGGGAACTAAGATTCTGTAGGCCGTTGGGCATGGCCAAGAAAGAAGAGTTTGGAGTTGAGGGGGAGGGGAAGTGTAGCACCAGGTTGGAGTAGGTTGTGGAGTGGGAGGTGAGGAAAGAAGATACATTTAGATCACTATTCCAGTCAGAATAGGCTAGGTTTTGCTATGGCAATAAACCTCCCTCAAATCGCTGTAGGTTAAAGCAGGAATTGGCAACTTTTCCTGCCAAGGGTCAGCTAGTAAATATCTTAGGATTTGCAAGCTGTAATTACTATCACAGGGTACAGAGACTGTAGTCTCTGTCACAACTACTCAACTCGGCCATCGTCATGGGAAAGTAGCCATAGATAACAGTAAACAAAAGGGTGTGGCTGTGCTCCAACAAACCTATATTTATGAAAATAGGCAGCAGGGTAGACTTGGCCTGTGGGCTGTAGTTTGCTGACCCCTGGGTTAAAGAACTCTGAGGGTCATTGAAATGTGCTGCTCAGATTTCCTTCAAGGAAACCTGCCACGTGGAGCATAGTTGACTGACAGCCCCAGCTGCCGTCCCTTCGAATCCTTCATTGCATTTGTATTGAGGCCATGTTTCCCCTCTGCTGCTCAGCCATTGGGGTACTAGTGCTGGCCCACTCTTGTGGGACTTGGGACTCTGCTAAAGGGTAATTTTGGCTTGGGGACTATCTCCATCAGCCTTTCTTTTTTGTTTGTTTGTTTGTTTGGCCGCGCGGCATATGGGATCTTTGTTCCCCCACCAGGGATCGAACCCGTGCCCCCTGCAGTGGAAGTGCGGAGTCTTAACCACTGGACTGCTGGGGTAGTCCTTCCATCAGCCTTTCTGAAAGCTTGTTTTCCTGCCCAATCCTCCTGATTCCTTCTCTCCTCTCAAGGTGTCAGACTTGCATTGTGGTCTGATGGCTCTCCATGCCTACTCTGGCTCCTAACCCTTTCTCCTTAACAGGCGTTTGCCCCAATAAATGCTTTGCCCATCTAACCCTATCTAGAACTCTGCTTATTAGAGAAACCGAACTACCACGGCATCGTGGCTTGTTTCTTGCTTGGACTACATGGCCATCATGGGTTGACATGAGGCTCTGTTTCACATCATCCTCACATCAACGCAGGTTGGTTGGAGCTTCCACCAGCTAGTTACTGATGGTCCCTCTGGCAAGGGAAATGGAGCATGGAAAATTGTGCACCAGTTCATAAAAGCATCCACCTGGACGAAACACATGTAAGTTCCATCCACTTTTCATTGGCCAAAGCAGGTGACGTGGCCATCCCTAACTTCAGAGGGCAGGGCAGTGGAATCTTACCATGTGCCAGGAAGGAAGAGACACAGACTAGTGATGAATTGTCCTAATGACAACTGCAATCACTCTCCTAAAAGTTTAAGGAAGGTAAGTGGGAGACTTTGAAAGTTTTTTAGAGATCAGGAGAGGTAGTTAATTGGAGCGTTGTCAAACCATGTTCAGGTTCCATATAACATCAAGAACCACCCTTTTTTTTGGGTTCCTGTCTTTTCAGCTCTGTGTTTTTCTCTAGTAATACTCAGCTGCTTGGATATAGGCACAGTGAAAGCAGAAAGTTGGATTCACTCATTTTAAGAGTGGATTCCCTCGGCTCTCATTGCCACTTTCTTAGGGATTACGATCGTGTGCGTGTGTGCGCGCGCATGTGTGTCCTTTCAGACCTTTTTATATGCACAGGCATATACTTTAAAATTAAAAACAGAACATTTATATAGTTTTCTGAAACTCCCCCTTCACCCCAACAGCAGTTTAGTAAATATTTTAAAGAATAGATTCAATATTAGAATCGTTTTGCTTTGCAAGGGATAGAAATGTAATTCAAATTGGTGGGAGGGTTTTATTGATTCACATACTAAATTCCTAGGGACATCCGACTTTAGGCACGATTGGGTCCAGGTGCCCAAAGTTTGTCTTCATGAATCTTTCACCAATACATGGCTTTGATTTCCTCTGGCTTCTCAGATCAACTCTTCCATGTGCAGTCAAGGTGGCCACAGAAGTTCCAGAGGCACTCCACCAGCTCTTCTTTCCTGGAGACTGGAAAAAAGTCACAAGGTGTTCTCTAATTTGACCCTCATTCGGATCACACGCTCTGCCCTAAACCATTCCGTTTGCTTGAGGGAGGATGACTCAGTGATTGATCAAGGTGAAGTCACATGACTGGGAGGGGAGCAGCCCCGCCCAATCGCGTGCGAGTGAGTGAGAGGGGAGGGGTTCTCCAGAGAGTGGGAGGTGGGCGAGGGCTGTAGCTGGGAGAAAGGGTGACGGATGCTGAAACAACAGATTTCTGTTGAAAGTGGAGTACCGCGATGAGGAGTGGCCCCCCAATCACCGCAACTAGAGAAAGCCCTCGCGCAGAAACGAAGACCCAACACAGCCAAATAAATAAATAATTTATTTTAAAAAAGAAATATGAAAAAAATGAGATGACATAGATCAATTTTAAAAAAAGAAAAAGAAAGTGGAGTAGTTTTCTCAAAGGATTCACTCAACCAATAAACTGCACCCAAAACTGTCGCACCGGTTTGTATTCTCACCGACAACAATGTATACGTGTTCTTTTTTATCCTCGCTCCTGGGAACACTGAACATTATTTGTTGTATTAATTTTTTTAACAATTTAGCGGACAAAAATGGTAGCTCATTATTGTCTTAATTTGCATTTCCCTGACCCCGGTGAACGTGAACAACTTTTCATATGTTTCTTAGCCTTTTGCGTTTATCCTATAAATTGTCTTATTACTTTTGCCCGTTTTTTAACTTGGGGTTTCTAACTTTTTCTTACTGATTTTTAGGAGCTTGTGGTATATTAAGGGTAATAATGAAACTTATCTGTGTCTTAAATGTTGCCAACACTCCCGGCTTAGCATTCAATTTGTAACATCGGGGTGCCTCTCACTGTTATCAAATCTGTTGATCTTTTTCTTCATGGTTTATGATTTTCATGTCTCATAGAAGTCCTTCCCATCCCCAAATTATAAAAAACATCCTTCTATATTGCTTTCTGGCGCTTTTATAGTTTAACTCTTCACACTTAGATATTTAATCCATCTGGAATTCATTTTTATGTATGGATTTCACTTTTTTTTTCCCATAGATAGATAGCCACTTGTTCTAGCACTGTCTCCTTTCCTTGCTGGTTTGAAATGCTGTTTTTATCCTGTGCTAAGTTCCCACGTGGTGGGAGGGGGAGACTGAGAGACATCTCAGAAGGTAAACAGAATGAGAGTGAGGGGGAGAGAGGGATCCAGGGTGACCACTTTTCCTGTCTGGGTGACTGTGTGGAACTGTGAAGTAGGAAGAAGTGCATCAGTAGGGAAGGGGAGTAGGGTGCTTAGGTCAGTTTGGGGGCATGTTACCTTGAGGTGCTCATGAACATGAAGGACATATTTAATAGATATACATGATAGACCTTTATATTACAATAGTCACTACATGCAGACTGTTTCTGGACTACGCTATTGATCTATTCGCCTATTCATTTACTTGGTCATTCTGAGACAGGCTGGGACCTGGGACCTGGGACCCTTTGCTGAAGGGCTTGCACCTGGACAAATGTTTTCTTGAGCCACAGAATACAAGGAAATTATCAAAGACTAAAAATAACTGTGTGCATTCAGAGTTGGAGCAAATTCTGAATAGCAAGATACAGAAAGACCACGAAAAACCCCGCTGCCACTTCTGAAGAGCTGGGAGAAAAGCGGGGTACTGCGCAGACCCCCTGCACTCAACACCACCAAAGGGGGTGGGTAAACCACCTAAGCCCCCCCTCCAGCCTAACCCCTGGACGCACCCCTACCCTCACCCCATACAAGGAACCAGCCCCCACCCCCCCACACCTCCCACCAGGAGGGAGCAAGAGAACTTGTTACTTGTTTTCGCTCCCCAGTGCTGCAGCAGGGGCCCCAGTCAAGACTTGCCTGAATTTCTTAACTGGCCTCTAACCAATTTCTATTGATTAGGGAAGGCCAAGAACCCTGGTCAGTATCAATTCTACAAATGTTTGTGAAGGACCTACTATGGGTGAAGACAAATCCTATTCTTACTGTAAAAGCAACTGTTTTATGGTACATTTGGATTAGTGGTGATGCAAGCAATTTGCACCCAGCCCGTTATCCTTATTTATTTATTTATTTATTTATTTATTTATTTTGCGGTACGCGGGCCTCTCACTGTTGTGGCCTCTCCCGTTGTGGAGCACAGGCTCCGGACGCGCAGGCTCAGCGGCCATGGCTCACGGGCCCAGCCGCTCCGCGGCATGTGGGATCTTCCTGGACCGGGGCACGAACCCGTGTCCGCTGCATCGGCAGGCGGACTCTCAACAACTGTGCCACCAGGGAAGCCCTGGGGCTTGTCTTTTTATTCCTTTAACAGTGTCTTCCAAATAGCAGAAAGCCTTAATTTTAATAAAGTCCAATTTTTTCTTTTAAAGTGTCTTATCTAAGAAATCTTTGCCTAACCCAAGGTCACAAGGATTTTCTTCTATGTCTTTTTCTAGAAATTTTATACTTTCAGGCTTATGTTTAGGTCTAGGATCCACTTTGAGATAATTTTTATACATGGTGTGAGGTACTTTATTTTGTATATGGATATCCATTTCTCCCAGGACCATTTGTTGAAAAGACTATCCTTCTTCCCCTAGACTGTCTTTGCAGCTTTGTTAAAAATCAATTGACCATATATGTGTGGGTCTGTTTATAGACTTTGTATTCTCTTCCTTTAGTCTATTTGTCTATCTTGATCCCAACATGCACTGCCTTGATTGCTATAGCTTTCTAATAACCTTGAGTTTACATAGTGTAAGTTCTCCAACTAGTTTTTGTTTTTAAAGAATGAGGCAATTTATTAACCCAGCATTTGTTCTAATGCTTCTCTTAGGCAGATGCCCCCATCTGGCAATTCTGTCTAGATGTCTCTGTCCCTGAGGTGTCAGCTTGCCACCCCCATCTTGGTCCTTGTCTACCATTTTCAGCCCTTCCAGGGCCTGGAGGAACAGACAGGCCACACTCTTGGAGCCCTGCTGAAGTGGCTAGACATGATGTGGTTTATGTCCCCATAGGTGTTGGTCTTGGAGCCAACCTAGCACAGCCCTGGAGATAGATGTGCAGCACTGTGGAAGCCACTCTATGTAGAACCAGCTCTCAGTGTAGTTAGCAAGCTCTTTATGCTTGGCCAGCTTGGTGGTGTTCATCCATTTAGGGACTTTCAGCTTCCCAGACTTTTTGAGGAAAGCTGTCAGAGCCCTGATGAACTCCTGCTGGTTCATGTCTTTTACAGTAACCCTAGGCAACGTCTTCTACAGTAACTTCAGGCACCCTGTGGCTTCCTTGCTGCCAGCCAGGGGGAAGGGCTCTCCAATGTTTTCCCGTCCTTCCGTTTCAAAGTTGTTTTGGCTATTCTAAGTCCTTTTTATTTCCTTAAGATTTTTAGAGTCAACTTTTCGATTTTTACAAAGACCTGTGGGGAATTTGACTGGGATTGTGTTGAATTTATAGATCGATTGGGGGAGAATTTATATCTTAACGGTATGGAGTCTTCTGATCCATGAGCATGGTATGTCTCTGCGTTACTGATTCTTCTTTAATTTCTCTAAGCAGTATTTTGTAGTTTTCAGTGTACAGGTCTTATATATCCTTTGTCAGACTTATTTCTAAGTAGTTCGTATTTTTTGATGCTACTGTACATGGCATTTTTTAAAATTTCAATTTCCAGTTGTTCATTGCTAGTCTATAGAAATATAATTGACTTCATATATTGATCTTATATCTTACAGTCTTGCTAAACTCATTTATTAGTTCTAGTAGCTATTTTTTAGGTTCCTTCAGATTTTCTACATGGACGTTCACACCGTCTTCACATAAAGACAGTTTTACATCTTCCTTTCAGTTCTAGATGCCTTTTTCCCCTTGCTTTAGCACACTGGCTAGAGCCTCCAGCACAATATTGAATTGTGGTAATAGGAGTGACATCCTTGCTTTGTTCTTGATATTAACAGGAAATCTAGGGTCCTTTTAGGAAACTTCACACTTTGAGAGGCTCGCTCTATGGGGTCTTGGATTCCTCTTCTCTATTGGGTTTTCCTATTAGTACAATGTAATCTGCTTTAAAACTTCAGTATATTTTTTCTCTGTCATTTCAGAGGGATGGTGTGGTAAACATAGGTAGCCTTCCTGAATCAGAAGTCCAGTGTCAGGCTCTTGCCAGGCAAATGTAACCACAAAAGACTGAGGGTAGTGAGTGAAGATGATCTGATAAAGCAGAGACTCTGGGCTGAAAAAGGAAGAGAATGAAGACAGAAGGGAGCTGATGGATGGGGAAAACATCACCGGGTCAATTGACAGAGATCGAAGAACAGTTGTCTGAGGAATAATTGAACAAAAGGAGCAGAAGATGAGGTCAGAGAGGAAAATGTGAGCACTTACAGGTGATGACAATGTACAGGATGTGGACAAGGGTGCGGGCAGAGGAGAAAGTGATTAGACATGTGAAGGCTGTAGAACGGAGAGGCTGGGACTTTAGAGTTACCCAGGGTGCACTAGGGGGGTGGGATGCCAAAAGGCTTCAACAGATGGAAGGCAAGGTCAGTGGACAACACCAGTGAGGGGGGTAGAGGGTGGCACAAGTAGATGCAGTAGGACTTTTGCAAGAAAGCGACAGAGTAATGGAAGCGGCAATGGGGAGCTAGGAAGGACCTGACCCCACCTCCCAACCCTGGCCCTACTTCCTGTCCCTGAGGTTGGGGATGAGGCCGAGTGGGTGGCTGCCCAGAGAAGGGGTGACATGACCAGCAATGACCCAGGGGAGGTGCAAAACTTTCTCCCCACTTCTTGGGTCCCAGCACCCCTACCTCTGGTTACACTTGGGGATTGAAGTTCAGCCTTGACCCAGAACGCAGGAGCAACGGGGCTGAGCTCAGCCAGCCAGCCGCGTGGAGGTAGAGAAGAGCAGGGACTTCTAATCCTTGGGTGACTCACTTCACTTCCCTGGGCTTCCGTTTTATCAACTCTAAAATGGGATTTTAGGGAATTCCCTGGTGGTCCAGTGGTTAGGAGTCGGCGCTTCCATTGCAGGGGGCCCAGGTTCTATCCCTGGTCAGGGAACTAAGATCCTGCAAGCCACGCGGCAAAACCAAAACAAAAAAAAAAATTTAAATTAAGTGGGATTTTATATACACAGAGGATTAAATGAAATAATGTCCTAAGTGCTTAAGAATGGCCCCAAATGGGCTTCCCTGGTGGCGCAGTGGTTGAGAGTCCACCTGCCGATGCAGGGGACCCCGGTTCGTGCCCCGGTCCGGGAAGATCCCACATGCCGCAGAGCGGCTGGGCCCGTGAACCATGGCCAATATTCCTCAGGTTAGACTCTGATTTCCCTGTTTCCCTACAAGGAGCTCCCTGATTTTGACCAGAAGCCCACTCACCCCTCACTCAAGCTGAATCTGCCCCACCCCTTGAGAGTGAAGAGCTGGGGCCTCATTCCTCAGGGCTGCCTCAGAGCCTTGAAGGTGGTCCCTGAACCACAGGTTCTTACAACCTCTAAGATACTTGCATGAGATTTAGGGCTGGACCTGGAAGGAGGCTAAGCAGCTTTCAGTCTGCCACAGGACAAGGAGCAGAGGCTGCAGGTCCTGGGAAGAGAGAGAGCAGGAAGCAAAGCGTGAACTCCAGGCCACCGATTCGGCCTGGGCCAGGTGTCTGGGTGGGTGTGTGGGGCGGGGGGGAGGGGCTTTGCTGGTCTCACAGGGGTGGGAGCAGGGCTGCTCACCTAGGGGACTGGCAGTGACAGAATACGTGGATGGCTACTCTGTGTGAAGCATCTCCCCTCTGCGCTCTTCCTGTTTTCTAGATCCAGAAGCAGAGAACCCCAGAGTGACTTGCCCAAGCACTTAGTGGGAGCAATTATGGGGCACGGTCTCTGTGCCTATGGCTCACTCCCCTCTCCATCCTTGCCTTCGTATCCACCTCGGGAGAGCAGGGGCTGGCTTCTGTTTCCTCTCACCTCCCAACATCTAGAAGAGGGTCCTGCTCCTTGTAGGTGCTCAGTAAATATTTCTTGACCATTGAAGGACTGTCGGGCACTGTGCCAAGTGGCTTATATCTGTGCATACTCTCTCTAATCCTCCCAGGTGCATTTTACAGATGAGGAAAAGGGAACAAAGAAGCTTAGTGAGTGATTAGGTATGAGAAGGGATCTGGGTCTGAATCCTGCCTCTGCCACTAATTAGCTTTGTGTCCTTGGGCAAGTCACTTAACTTCTCTGAGCCTCGGTTTTCTCATCTGAGAGTGGCTCATGTCATGGGGTTGGTGTGGGGCCCTGGAGGCCTGGTCCAGCGTGGAGACAGTGAGAGAGGGCTGAAGATTAGGGCCTGAGTCATTCCTTTGGGAGGGAGCCTTGCCTCTTTCCTGGGAGGTGGTGAGAGGTGAAGGGGAAAGGCTTTGGGGATGGACAGACCTGAATTCTTATCCCACTTACACTCTGTGGGACCTTAGGGAAGGGACTTACACTTCCCTTTACTTCTTTACTACTGAAACTTAAATTCTGTTTCCACATCGGTAAAAAGGGGGAAAAAAACCTCTTGGTTGGGGCTTCCCTGGTGGCGCAGTGGTTGAGAATCTGCCTGCTAATGCAGGGGACACGGGTTCGAGCCCTAGTCTGGGAGGATCCCACATGCTGTGGAGCAACTAAGCCCGTGCGCCACAACTACTGAGCCTGCGCGTCTGGAGCCTGTGCTCCGCAACAAGAGAGGCCGTGATAGTGAGAGGCCCATGCACTGCGATGAAGAGTGGCCCCCGCTTGCCACAACTAGAGAAAGCCCTCACACAGAAACAAAGACCCAACACAGCAAAAATAAATAAATTAATTAATAAACTCCTACCCCCAACATCTTGTTTAAAAACAAACAAACAAAAATAACCTCTTGGGCTTCTTGTAAGGATTAAATGAGGCCATCTTGCAGAGTGTCCATAGTAGGTGCTTAATAAACACAGTGTCCAGGTGTCCCCTCTACGAACCTTTCCAGGAGAATCTCTCGAAATGCAACTCCCACCCAGACCTTGGCCCCTTTAATCTGGCAATTCTCCAACAGCTCTGCAAAGAGTTCATTTCTTGCTTTGGTCTCCCCTCCCCCAATCAGGAGAGGTGCCCCTCGCAGCAAACTGGAGAACGATGTGGTCAGGGTGGCTGGTGGCTCGAAGAGAAAACTCACTCACCCCCTGCACCCCTGCGTCTCCCCAGGTGACTCCTCCCTGCCCACTGCTACAGGTTCTTTCTGAATCATGGTACTTAAAAGCCTCATGGGGACTTGCAGGGCACACCCCAAGCTTTTTAGCTGGGCATTCACCATTAACAGCCCCTTCTCCAGTGTTAGCCCACCCCTACCCAGTCTCTCTTGCTGTCATTCCGGCTCAGCCCTCTATGCCTCCAGCCCCCCACCCCAAGCACACCCCTTGGCGGGGCACACCCTCCCCCATCTTCTCCACCCAGCAAAGTCCAACTCTCCTTTCAAGGTCCACCTCAAATATCAATCACCTCTCCCACAGAGCTTTTTTTTTTTAAATAAATTTATTTATTTTATTTATTATTTTTGGCTGTGTTGGGTCTTCGTTGCTGCACACGGGCTTTCTCTAGTTGCGGTGAGCAGGGGCTACTCTTCGTTGCAGTGCGCAGGCTTCTCATTGTGGTGGCTTCTCTTGTTGCGGAGCACAGGCTCTAGGTGTGCGGGCTTCAGTAGTTGTGGCTCACGGGCTTCAGTAGTTGTGACTCGCGGGCTGTAGAGGGCAGGCTCAGTAGTTGTGGCGCATGGGCTTAGTTGCTCCGCGGCATGTGGGATCTTCCCCGGTCAGGGCTCGAACCAGTATCCCCTGCATTGGCAGGTGGATTCTTTTTTTAAGGGAAGCCCACCCATAGAGCTTTTCAGACCCATTCCCCTGCAGGAAATGGCTCAACCCCCAGGCCACCCGGCACACTGCTCATGGGGCCAGTGGGATGGTGTCCACAGGCGACAGCTGTTCTGCTCTTGCTCTGAGAAGAGGACAGACACAGCTGGCCTCCTGTCCTACCCTGTCCAGGCAGCTGAACACTTGCCCAGTGCCCTCCACGGTCTCCTGTGCTTGTCCCCAACCTGCATGTGGGCTGAGCCCCAGAGGTAGCAGGTGTACCCCTCATCCGGCAGGAAGGCTCTGACTCCACCCACTTGGCTGTGTGCAAAGCTGTATAGTACAGATGGGGATGTTGAAAATATCCGTGACATATTCCAAACTGGCCTACTTTCCTATCACGAGAGAGGCCGAGACGGAGACACGAGGATGAGTGAGATGGGAGCTTGGGACCTGTTCCCATCTCCTTCTTCCTCCCCAGCTCAGTTGTTAGACAGGAGAGGGATTTGCAGCCTCTCCCAGCCGTCTCCGCCCTGTTCTGGGGCTGTGTGTTTGGGGTGTCAGTGGGGAGGGCGGCATGGAGGAGTGAGGGTACAGGGGGTCTGGGGAGGTTGGTGGAGGAACCAAGGTCTGGGTCCTATCTTGGGAAGCTTCCAGACCAAGAGGCAGGGCGGTGGTGGCCATCTCACTGGACATGGGGGCTGAAAGCTTGGGTTCAAGTCCGGGTTCACCTGTGAAGCCTCGAGCAAGTTCCTTAACCTCTCTGGGCTTCGGTTTTTTCATCAGCAGAATGGACTACACACAATCCCCGCTTACTCTCCTCAAAGGCTTGATTATGGGATTGCTTTGAAGACCGTAAAGGGCCTTGCCTTAATTAATCCACTTCTCAGCCTTTTCACCTTGGCGAGGCTGTGCCCTCACAGGATGGCTTAAGTGGTCACCTGCTCCAGCCTTCTGCCTCCCAGCAGGCCTGAGTGGGGAGTCACCCACTGTCCTTGCCTGGTGCCAGGACTGTGTGTTGGGCAGGAAGTTCACACTGGGAGCTAACTTCAGTCTCTCTTGCTGACATGGAACCCCTTGGGTGTTCTCTGGCTTCTCTCCTCCTTCACACATGAGGTGATCATTATTTTAGCTTTTCCCTTTTTAGGCTAGACATCCTCTCCTTCCCTGTTTCTCAAGATGGGCAGGATCCTTGGGGCATTTTTCTAACTCTGATGAGCTGGACTTCTTATTGCTTACAGGTCCCTTGCCCAACTTTGGATTCTTCCAGGTGCCGGGGCAGGGTGTGGGGTGGGGGGTTGGGGGTTGTCTGTGTCTCTGCCTCAGTTTTCCCAGCTGGCTCACCACAAGAGAAATAAGTGGCCGAATTGGGAAAAATTGGTTGCTCCGGTGCCGTTGATCAGGGCAAAACCAGAAGTAATGGTTCATATTTAAACCACTTATTACGCATGTACCCCTCATCCAGCTATTCTGCTTCTAGGAATTTATTCTACAGATAAACTCACATTGTGTAATATAAAGTAACTAGCAGGATATCTCGCACCACAGCCTAAACATCTGTCAGCGGGGCACCTTTATATGTGCTGGTGCGAAACAATCTTCTAGTTTATGTTGATCGTATGCTGTCATTTGGGTAAAAGAGCACAAAGGAAATGCTTGTGAACACACAGGCAAGCCCTGAAAGACTGAGAAACTGAGAATGGTGTTTACTCCTGGTGCTGGACCTGGGTGACCATGAACAGAGACAGTGATGGGGAAACCGACTTTTTCTTTTTGCACCTTTTGAATTTTGCATCACATGCAAATAGAATTTCCCATTAAAAAATAGGTCAAATTAATTTTTTCCAGTCCTTAAAATCTTATGAACTAATTTTTGGTCCCAGTCATATACCAGTGTTTATTACTGAGAAGGTCCGACCCCGGGTAAGGAGGGTGAAGCCAGGGATGAATGGGGCATGGAGTGATATAGAAGCCTGAGTCCTATGTTGGGAAGTTGCTCGAAGCTCCCCCAGCAAGGAAGAGGGGGGCACGGAGGAGCAGCCACAGGAGGGCCCAGGAGAATCAGGGCAGCAGAATGCCCAGAATCCATGAGCACAGATTCTCTGGACGGTGGAGAAGACAGAGGGGACCAAGAGGACGAAAGCTCTGCCCTGCGAGGAGCAGACAGATGGCCACAAATAAAGCTAAGTGGGTGTTAAGAAAACCCAGGGGAGACGGAACGTCAGCTAGAATGTGTTTGTGTGCATGTGTGAGGAGGGCAGGGCTGGGGAAGGCTTTATCGAAGACGTGAGATTTGAGCTGGGCCTGGAAGTGGGTGTCACATGTCCACAGGTGCAGGGGAAGGAAAGGACAAGCCCAAAGTGGGAAACAGTATGCACAAGGGCACGGAGAGTAAAGGGAAGACACAGAGGGCGTGTGCGTGCACGTGCATGCGTCTTGTTGCTGGAGGTAGCTGGAGATAAGGCTGGAAAGACTGGGGATAGAGCAATGGAGGGCGTCAAATACGAACCTAAGAAATTTGCTGAGTGGGTCAGGCAGTCTACCCTGAGGTGACCAGATCCTCAGGGCAGTGTTTCTCCAATTCTCTATGATAAAGGACCTTTTTTTTTTTTAAAAATATCCAATTGATTGTGAACCCATGTTGTTGTTTTATTTTTTTATAAATTAAAAAAAATGAATTTATTTTTGGCTGCGTTGGGTCTTCGTTGCTGCATGCGGCTTTCTCTGGTTGCGGCGAGCGGGGACTACTCTTCGTTGCCGTGCACGGGCTTCTCATGGCGGTGACTTCTCTTGTTGTGGAGTGCGGGCTCAGTAGTTGTGGCGCACGGGCTTAGTTGCTCCGCGGCATGTGGGGTCTCCCCGGACCAGGGCTCAAACCCATGTCCCCTGCATTGGCAGACAGATCTTTAACCACTGTGCCACCAGGGAAGTCCCTGATTGTGAACCCATGTTGTTGTTGTTTTGTGTTTTTTTGTTTTGCGGTACGCGGGCCTCTCACTGTTGTGGCCTCTCCCGTTGTGGAGCACAGGCTCTGGACATGCAGGCTTAGCGGCCATGGCTCATGAGCCCAGCCACTCCGCGACATGTGGGATCTTCCCGGACCGGGGCACGAACCCACGTCCCCTGCATCGGCAGGCGGACTCTCAACCACTGCACCACCAGGGAAGCCCGAACCCATGTTGTTTTTATAAAACACAGCAAAAATGATCATGCACTGGGACGTGTGGCAATGTTAAATCGCTATAAAGCTTTCTCAAACATGGCTCTTCATTTCTGTACTCATCTTGTGGACCAAACTTTGAGTAGCCCTGCTCTAGGGGTCCTTGGATGGGCTGCAGAGGTCAGGGAGGCCAACAGATTTCTTGCAGCTAGACATGTATGTTCATTTGTTTAGGGAAGGGTGCAAAGCTTCTGTCAAAAGGTTCAAGGTCTCCAAAGGACACAATCCTCTGCTGTAGGAAGCGGTCATTAAAGGTCACTAGGAAGGACCTAGTGGGGCTTTAGAGCCAAGGGGAGCAACAAACGTGCCTGATTCACCCTAAGACCCCTCCCTTCCCCGCCTGCACACAGAGGAGCCAGCCCAGGGCCAAACTCAGGGGGAAAGGACTCGGGGGAGTGTGAGATTCCAGAGAACAAGGGGCTCACTTAGGGGCTGATTAAAATAATCTGTGGGAAAGAAAACCAGAGGGCTTTTTAAAGCTGTGTTTGGACCCAGATGATCAGGGAGGGGTGGGCCTGCCGCTGGGGCAGATGGCACGATGTTAGCTGAAGATGGGAAGCTGAGCTCCTTAGCGCTTGGTCAGGCATCTGCTTGGGAAGCAGGAACCTGAAAGGCAGGCTCCCTTGGGATGGGAGCCAGGCAGAGCAGGAGGCTGCTAGGATGCAGTCTGGGTTCAGAAAACTGCATCCTGGGGTCCTATGAGCATCTTCCAAGTGTTCAGAGAGGATGCCTGGTGCTCCAGACCATGGGGAGTGGCTGTAACTCATGTGGGTACAAGCTCCTGTTTCCAAAGAAGGCAGACTCTGAAATCTGCAGATGGGTCTACTTAATGAACTCCCTGGAAAACGCCTACTTCATTACTACTTTTTTTTTTTTGAGACGGAATTCATATAACATGAAATTAACCATTATACAGTGAACAACTCAGTGGCATTTACTGCATTCACCATGTTGTGTGACCACCACCTCTATCTGGTTCCAAAATATTTTCATCATCCCCAAAGGGAATCCCATACCCGTTAGGTAATTGCTCCCCATTTCTTCCTCCTCCAGGCAAATCTCTATGGATTTACCTCTTCTGAATATTTCCTATACGTGGAATCATGCAACACGTGACATTTTGTGTCTGGATCCTTTCACTTAGCAGAATGTTGAGGGTCATCCATGTTGAAGGTAGTATTAGTACTCCATTCCATTCCTTTATTATGGCTGAATAGTATTCCATTGTACGGATATGTCACAAATTGTTTATTCATCCACTGAAGGACATTTGGGCTGTTGGGTCATAGGGTAATTCTATGTTTAACTTTTTGAGGAGTTGCCAAACTGTTTCCCACAGCTACTGAACCATTTTACATTCCCACCAGCAATAGATGAGGGTTCCACCCACTTTCATTATTAAACAGGTGACTGTTGTGACCCTGGAAGGCAAGGAGATGGTTACCAGGTGCTAACATGGGTAAAGTAGGTGAGGATGATACCTGTTCCATTTCCCTGCTGCCCACCATAGGCTTATAAGGCTGGTTGGCAGTCCTGGCAAGGCTGCTGGCTGAAGTAGGGGTGTGTGTTCCCTTTCTTTTCCCAAGCAAGTGGATCAGAGGGTGAAATCTAGAGCCTCAAAGCCAAGCTTGGTGTGGTACTGCAGGAATTGGGCTTGTGGCCCACCTGGGCCCCAGTGTCTCACAGTATGTCCTCTCAAGGATAGATACAAACTGCCTTCCTTCTCCCTGTTTTAGTCCCTTCTCCTCATCTTTCTTTTCTCTTTCATTTCATTCTATGCCTAGGCGGCTGAGTAGGAAGGAAGGAGGTGGGGAGCTGCATGCATGTTTGTGGACTACATCCACAAGCCCCTCTCCCCACTGAGGCCCCGGGAGGTCATCCCAAAGTGAGGTGGGATACTGGGGATCCTCTCCCTCGCCTTTATTCCCTCCTTCTCCCAGGAGGAGACCCACTGGTGTCTGCAGCACCGAGCATGGTGGCAGGCAGCTGGGGGGCAGGAGATCCAGTTCTGGCCACCTCCAGCCCTCAGAGGTCAAGGTCAGGGGAGGAAGGAGTCACCAGGGGCGCTTATGGTGGCAGGAATTGGCTTTGGTGGTGGTTGAAGGAAAGGAGAGGGGAGGTACATTCATCTGTGCCACAGGGTTCTCCTGGACACTCCCTGTGTGCCAGGCCCTGCAGTGACTTGCCACTTGTCCCACTAGCAGGCAAAGCCCGAAGCTGGGGAAGCAAGAAGTCAGTCCTACCCCACTGGCTCTCAAAGCGTGCTTCCTGCCCAGCAGCAGCAGCAACACTTGGGAACTTGGTCGAAATGCAGATTTTCAGGCCCCTCCTCAAACTTACTGAATCAGAAACTTTGGGGGTGGAACCCAGCAACCCCTGTTTTCACAAAGCCTCGAGGGGATTCTAATTCTTTTTTTAAAAAATAAATAAATTTATTTATTTAGGCTGTGTTGGGTCTTGGTTGTTGCGCGCGCGCGCGGGCTACTCTTTGTCGCGGTGCGCGGGCTTCTCATTGCGGTGGCTTCTCTTGTCCCGGAGCATGGGCTCTAGGCGCGTGGGCTTCAGTAGTTGTGGCCTGCGGGCTCTAGAGCGCAGGCTCAGTAGTTGTGGCGCAGCTGCTGTGGGCTTAGTTGCTCTGCGGCATGTGGGATCCTCCCGGACCAGGGCTCAGGACTCGGACCCGTGTCCCCTACATTGGCAGGCGGATTCTTAACCACTGCGCCACCAGGGAAGCCCAAGGGGATTCTAATTCTTTTATTATTTTTTTTTTTTGCGGTACGTGGGCCTCTCACTGTTGTGGCCTCTCCCGTTGCAGAGCACAGGCTCCGGTCGTGCAGGCTCAGCGGCCATGGCTCACGGGCCCAGCCGCTCCACGGCATGTGGGCTCTTCCCGGACCAGGGCACGAACCCGTGTCCCCTGCATCAGCAGGCGGACTCTCAACCACTGCGCCACCAGGGAAGCCCGGGGAATCTAATTCTTGCTTTGGTTTAAGAACCACTGCCCTGTCCTGAGGAGGAGCCAGAGTTAATGAGGGGGACTCAGTGTTCCCAGTCTGATGGGAGAGACAAGACCCTTGCTTGCCATCTGATAGGGAAGACAGAGCCTTGTGCTCAGAAAATTCTCAGTCAGAGGGGGACATCTAGGTTTCTCAACGCAAGTCCCTCTAGTGGGGTCCCTCCCTGCTGGAAGCACCAGGATGAGTTTCTCTGGAGGGGGGCTGGCTACAGTTAGGACCCCAGAGAACCTCCCCCCTTGCATATTTACTCTCCATTCTTCAGAAAGTGGGTTTGATGTGCTAATGAGGACGTCAGTTATAGAGCCTCATTAGCATTCATTACAATAACAAGCAAGGGAGGGGGGATCAAGGGGAACGGAGGGGGGTCTTTTGAAACTTACTGCCTTTTACTCCTCTCCTATAGGGTGGGAGGAGGAATGGGAGAGTGAGGAACACCGGAGGAGAGGCTTCAAGGTTCTCAGAGACTGAGCTGTGGTCGGAAGTCTGCAGGTCTGGGGCAGAGGGAAGCAACCTCCACCTCTCAGCTCCCCAACCCAAACCAGCCCCAGAGGCCAGCTCACTGCCCCGGTCACTCTCTCCCCAGAAGAGGGCTCTCCACAGACCACCCTTGGTGGAGTTTGGGTGGTCCAAATGGGGCTCATGAAATGCCCTAGCTGGACAATAACACTCCTGGCAGGGTGCCTTCTCGGAGGATTTGGGGTGGGGGACTCCAAGGTGGCAGAGTGAGCAGTTTGGGGTGTCCCAGTATCATTTTCACATCACCTTTTCCCCAGTGGCTTTCCTTAGAGGCCCATGTGCCCCTCTGCCCACCCCAGTCCCTGAGGTGGGAGATAGATGGGCCCCAGGCTGAGCAGCTGGACAGAGGAGAAAGCTGAGCCCTACCCAGATAAGAGATAAAGAGACCATGTATTTCTTGTTCTCAAGGTCAAGGAGAACTTCCTGACTACGCATGCGCGGAAAGGCTCCTTGGAGGTCAGAAAGGGAGTGATGTCAACCCACCCATAGGCCTCTTCACTAGAATCCATCTTGGCTAAGAGGTGCACGCACACATGAGAGGACCCTAAGATAAACCCAATATGGACTCAGAACCAGGCAAAGCAAGGTGATTGGCCGAAGGAAACCCAGAAGAAATGCCCCATACAAATGATTCAAAGTACCATGCTGGTGTGACTCTCTCTGAGTCAGCCCGTGTGTCTGTCTACACGTACTCTTTTTCCTCCTAATAAACACTTTACTTGTTTCACTAATTTTGGTCTTTGTGGGAATTCATTTCTACAAAGTTGAAGGGCCAGGGGCCTTGTCATTGGCCACTGGTCCCTGGTGGTTGAGTGGCTAGGATTCAGCACTCCCACTGCCGTGGCCTGGCTTCAATCTCTGGCGGGGGAACCGAGATCAGCCCCATCTCCCTTTTCCTGCCCAGATGTTTGTCCATGTGCAAACCCTGTTCCAAACACCCTTGGGGAAGGAGCAGTGAGGCTGAGAATTCTCACCTCTAGGGCTCTCCCTCATAACCTCGCTCCTGTGGGCTCCCAGGATGCGTGGAGTGAGAAGGGCAAGGTGGGTGGCAAGGTGGGTTACAATCTGCTGTTCCAATCCCTCAAACAAGTCAGCAGCCCCCTCCCAATCAAGCGCAATGCCAGAGATACAGGGGAGAAATGCCAGAGGGAAGTTACTCATTGAGGAACGAGAGTGGGGGCAGGGTGGCACCTGAGGCATCTCAGGTGGAGGCAGCTGGCACATTGCTTGTGCCCGGGCACCATGCCAGCTTCCAGAAGCAATTCTGGTCTCTCGGCTGAAGAAATAATACCTGTGTTTCCCTCGCCCTGATCAGAGGAGATGACTTCCTCAGCCTCCTCCTTACACCAGGAGCTTGGCTTTTGAGATCAGGTGGGGGGGGCGGGGGAGCGAGGCACCTATCTTCCCTGGGGCATGGGGCAGAGGATCGAGTGGGGTCAGTGAGGGTGGCTGGTGTCAGACCATCTGCCCTCTGGCTCAACTTGGGCCTCAGGGGAGGGCCCCAAGCTTCCTGTTCAGGAGCTGTATCCCTTCTCACTCCTCCACGGACCCATGGAGGCCGCTGTCCTGTTTTGAGGAGAGGAGGGGGTCAAGTGAGCTCATAGCTATGATGATCAGAAATGCTTATGATATGTCTCTAACAAGTGAACTACACAAATAAAAAATGTTACCTGAATCT
>NW_020171981.1:2999407-3000495 GCF_003031525.2 Neophocaena asiaeorientalis asiaeorientalis
CATGATGAATGAGGTCACTGATGTCATATTTGGAATTATTCCCAGTCTCTGGGGGCTAATTCACAGAGCCTCCCTCCCCAAGTCCCCGAGCCCGTGGCTTCTTGGCATCTAGTGTAAAGGCCAGAAAAACCTCCATGTGACAGGACAAGCATCTTTCCAGCCATCATCCAGGGGATAATGCCCAGTTCCCTAACCCTGACATTAACTGTGTCTTTACCCTCTTTCTTTACTTTCTGGTCATGAGACGTGTATCAGAGTTAGGCCCCTGCCTCTGGCAGCCCACAGGGTTGGGAGATGGTGGTGGTGATAGAAAAAGAGGCTGGGAGCCTTGGAGTCAGGCAAGTCTGGGTTTGAATTTCACCTTTGCTATTCTTAGACTGGGCAAGTGGCTATGCCTCTCTGAGCCTCAACTCCTTTCTCTCTGAAACGGGGCTGAAAACAGCCACTTCCGCAGGGTTGTTGAGAGGATTAAATTAGAGAATATGGATAAAGCACGTGCTGACGCCCTCCCACTTAGGTGGGCACAATGTGGGGAAGGGAGGAGAACTTGTCTCATGGAGGGGGACCTGAGGGGGAGGGGAGGGGCAGCGTCCTGCGTGGTTGAGCTGGGGGCCTGGATGGAGGACCAGCAGCGTGAGTCCCCAGCCTCTGGGCTCTGAGAGGCTTGGGAACTGGTGTCCATGCAGCTGAGGGGAAGCCACCCGTCCCCTTGCCGACCCCTCCCCTACACAGGGCCTGCTGCCTCCCATGCCCATCCTGGGCAGGCATCCAAGCAGGGAGCTGGATGAGTGCCCACAGCACACTCAGAGGCCAAAAGATGGGCACCATCCAGTTGGCAGAGGGAGAGGCAGCTGGCCCAGGAGGGAAGAAGTCAGGGTGCCGACTGCTGGGGTCGTGTGCCCAGACGGTGTGTCCAGGACACGGCTCTTGGCTGCCCTCCTTAGCTGTCCGGCTGGAGCTGGGAAGGGCCCCTCCTCTCCTTACCCTGGCCCAGTCACCTAAGTTACTGCAACTGGAGATTAATTTCTAAGGGGCATCAGACTTGCCCCGAGCCAGGCATGTGGCTGGCCCAGGGCAGGCTGGGGGTG
>NW_020171981.1:3000505-3001096 GCF_003031525.2 Neophocaena asiaeorientalis asiaeorientalis
AATGGCGTCGCCAAGTGAGGTGTGAGAAGGGGCAGGAGCTGGAGCGCCCTCCTTTGTAGTCCTGCTTAGCCGATTGGCCGACTCCCCTCACTCACAGCACGGGCCGCTGCAGTTCCAGCAGAAGCCTCCAGGAGGGGCCGCCACCCGAGCTGGGGGCAAGGAGACAGCCCAGCAGGGGGCGCCGTGGGACTGGGTCCCCTTGGCTAAGCCAGGTCTAAGGAGACAGTTAGGGGGGCGTCCCGGCACGGGCAGAGGAGGGTCCAGACTCTCCCTGCATAGGGCGCCTGTGGCTTCCGGAGGTCACCTTGGCTGAAGAGTAGTCCCCCAGTCCCTCCCTGCCCCGTCCGTCCCCGAATGCTTCTCCATCCTAAGGCGCGCACGGACTAGGAGACCGAGAAGTTTCCGCACCCTCGAGGTGCACCCCCTCCTCCGATGCCGGCCCCCACTTTAGGCATTAGTCCCTGTCATGGCTTGAGGATTGCTCTGGGGGGAAGAAGCAGGTGCAGCGGGGAGAGGAGCGTGAGCGCTCCCCGCACCCCAGGCCCGGCCGCGCGCTGCGGCGTCCCGCAGTGCAGCTGGAGGGCGCGAGGC
>NW_020171981.1:3001533-3001786 GCF_003031525.2 Neophocaena asiaeorientalis asiaeorientalis
GGAGAGGGGAGGGAGGGAGAAAAGAGGAAGGGGGATGGATGGTGAGGAGAGGGGAGGAGGGGAGTGGTCCATCCGAGGTGGAGGAAGAGGAGGATGCAGGGGGAGGCGAAGGGGATGGAGAAGTGGTGGGAGCATTAAAGGCCTCTTTCCCCCAGGTCCCAGAATGGGGTGCACGCCCTTGGATGGTGGTGGTAGGCGCTTTGCGCCCGCCCCCCAGGGAAGGAAGAGGATTAGTGTATTCTGGGGTTGGTTT
>NW_020171981.1:3001881-3025235 GCF_003031525.2 Neophocaena asiaeorientalis asiaeorientalis
CCTCGCAGAGGCCAGAGGGCAGGGGAGGGCGCCCCCAGCTGGGGAGAGCATCTCGGGTGAATGAGGAAGTAAGGACTGCCGGAGGCTGAGCGGCAGAGGGCGGGGCTGGGGAGGGGCCGCGCTAACCCCCCCTCCCCTCCCACGCACCCCTTTGCTACGTCAGAAGCTCCCTGGCCAGCTCCGAGTCCTGTCGGTGGGGGCAGCAGGATGCTGGTGGAAGCAGAGGGGGCCGGCCGGGTGCCTCCGCAGCTCGGCTGGCAGGGCCCGGCGGGGTGTGTGCAGCTGCTGGTGCAAGCCCCTCCGCCCCACCCCTCCCCATGCAGCCCTGGCAGTGCCTCCGGCGCTTTGCCCTGGCCTGGTGGGAGAGGACAGCGGAGGGCAGCGCCCGATCTTCCAGAGAGGAGGCTGGACCGAGGGACCCCGGGGGCCGAGGGGAGCCAGGTGAGCAAGGACAGGGAGTGTGCAAGGAGGAGATCCTGGACTGCCAGTCCCTCTTCCCAAATACGAGGGAACCAGGAGGTCCTTGCAGCCCCCAACTTTAGGAGAAGTGGGTTCCTGGCTGGAGCTTTTCAGAAGGTGTTGGAGCTACTGTTGTTTGGGGGAGGGGGAAACAGATAAGGGCTGGGAGTCTGGGGCAGATGACCAGACTTCCAGGCTTGTGGGTCTGAATATTCCTTGGTGTTGGGTTTGAGCACTTTGGGGTGGGGATAGGATGCCTTCTTTCCAGCTCTGGATATCTTGGTCTGGGTGACCTTGAGCCAACTGCTTTGCTGTCTAACTCTGTGCCTCAGTTTCTCTCATTCCCTTCCCTATCCTTCTTGCTGGTCTTAAAGAATTGGTGATGCATTTGATGGAGACCGTCACTGTGAAAATGTGGGGCTTTGTCATCGTTGGTGGCAGCTGTGATGGTGGTGGTTTCTGGCATGGTTGCGCGTGTGTACATATGTGGGGGGCAGTTATGGTTTCCGTGTGAGGTCTTTTGCTGGTTTTAGTTGATGTTGGGCCCACTGTGGGCAAGTGTCAGGGTCCGGCATTCATACAGGAAGGAGGGCTCCAGGCAAGCTGGGAGTTGTTGGGGCAGAGACTTAGCTGGTGGCCTAGTGTAGAAGCAAGGGATGGAGCATAAAAGGAGGGGGTTCCAAGAATAAGATTCCCCCCTCCACCCAGACTGCCGGGCACCCAGGCACCATTGGCAGCAAGTGCAAAGGCTTTGCCCTGGCTTCCTGCCACTGCGCCTTGGGGACAAGAGGGTCTTTGTCCAGTACTCCCCCCACCCCTGCTCCTTCCGCCCTTACCATGTTGGCCAGTTCTCTGTGATGACCCTCAGGGCCGGGATGGAGATGCAGGTCCCCCATGTGCTCTGGAGATCTGGAAGAAGCAACTGTGGTCTCAGGCACTGCTGAGTGGAGACGGGGAGCTCTTCTAGGGGAAGGGTCCCTGGGAATGAGCCATTGGGAGGTTTGATCCCACTGCATGCTTTCTGCTTGCCTCCTTGCCTAATACGGAGGGGATGGGGTCTGGGGTCTTCATGGCCTGATTCCTGCTGGGAATCCAGGGTTCCATGTTTCTTACATATGTACAGGGCAGAGTTGGGTGCTGTGATGCAGAGCCCCAGATGATCTCTCTCTTTCTCTCTCTCTGGCTAGGGACCCACCCTGGAAAAAAGGTTTAATTAGAACCATTGATTCCTTCTTTGGCTGTGAGCATCGATCTCACCGGTGTGGTCAGAGCTGGGGGTGATGGTGGCACGGCTGCCGTCTGCCCAGTTCGAACCTTGGCTTTCTCTGACAAAACCCAAGCTTAGGAGGGAGGGGGCTAGGCTCTTTGAAGTACCAGATCTGTTTTAGCCCCATCTCCACCCCAGGTTAGGTCTTGGGGAAAGAAGGGAGACGAGGTTGAGGATTTGACCTGAGGGAGCTGTGTTTGGGGTTTGAGGATCCTGAGTAGTGGGCCTGGGGCTCGGGAATGGAGGGGCAACTTGGTTGGAAGGGAGATGGGAGGCCATTGGGTGGGCAGGCAGAGATTTCAGGGGAAGGATCTGGAGCTTGCCATTAAAGCTTTGCTTTCGAGGAATCCCAAGTACTTATCTCCTCCAAGCCCTGGCAAGGAGATCCGATTTCTTCCTTAGTTTGTGTCTTCGAGGCCCAGAGAGGGACAGAGACGGTCTCAGAGGCCCAGTGGGCCTGGGTCTAGCCTTTGAGCCTGGCTGCCTGAGCGAGTGGCCCCTGCCTAGGCACAGAGAACGAAGGGTGAGGCTCCAGGCAGCCTCCGATCTGGTCTCTGGGTTTGGTGGGAGGTGGGGGACAGATTGTGCCCCCGCCCCAAGCCCCAGCTGCCCATCGTGGGTGGGCTGGTGCAGGTGCAGGCTTCAATGAGCCACTCAGATGCTCTTTGAAGAATCCCTTGTTGGCTTCCTAGGGCCCATTCGAGCAAAGATAATAAAAATCTGGCCGTCAGCGGGTTTGAGGGCTGCACTTGCTTCCCCTTCTTTCATTCCCAGCTCTGAAAAGCAGAGATGAAGGCTTTGGATTTGGCTGGGAAGCAGGCTTGCCTGCCCCGAGGGAGGGAGGGAAGAAGAGCAGGGAGGGAGGCAGAAGAGGGAGGACTGATTTCCCGGCAGCCGGGGTGTTTGCTGGGGAGGTGGGCAGAGGGTCAGGGACCTGGTCCCCTACTTTTGCCAGGCAGCCTCGGGCCTCGATGGGGCTCCTATGCCCCTCGCCCAGGCTCCAGCCTTGTCCTTCAGTTCCAGAGGCTGGGAGCCCCCCCTTCCCCTCCACTGCTCCCAATGCCCCTCCATTTTTCTCCCTCTGCCCTTCCCGCTGTCTCTCCTCTTTGTCTCCCCCTTCTGCTCCTTAGTCTCCCCTTTTCTGTCTGTCTGCCCCCTCATACCTGTCTCTCTTCTTTCCTTAGCATCTGTCCTGCTTTCTAGGACTGTCTGGAAGGTTAAGAAGCCAAGTTGGTTGGAGGGAGGGAAGGAGCTGCAGCCACGGAAGGGACCAGCCTGAGTTGGCTATTATGGTCTGTCAGGAGTCATAGTCATCAGAGTCCAGGCGGAAGGGGGCCTCTGAGCGCTTAGAGATGTGTGTGTAGTGAGGGCGCCACCCCCTCCCCGCACACAGCGGGCACCTTGCCCTGACATTGGGCTTCAGACACTCAAGTTCTCCTGCCGCCTTCTACTGCTTGGCTGCCGGAAACCAATGCCTCCGGCCTCTGGCCCCTCCACACCTCTGGTCGCCCACTGTCCAGGCATCATCGCCGCCCTTGCCCATGGTTCCCCCACATCCAATACTCAGGCTCACAGGAGGAAGGGAAGGGTCCAAGGGAACCCCTACAGGCCCTGTGACCCCTTCACCACCTTGTAGGCCCCCCCACATGGAAGACAGGACTGTCATGGAAAGAGCACTGGACTGAGTAAAGAGACCTCGTTAAGATCCTGCCTCAGCGCCCAAATGTCCGAGTGACCTTGAGCAAGTCCCTTCCTGGCAAGGGCCTCTTTCCTCACCTGTGAAATGAGGGGGCACAGGCTGGCTCCTCTCCAAGGTCTCTTCTGACGTTCCACCGTTGTTGTGTCTCTCTTCTGGGTGATTTGCATATGCTTTGCATATATCAATGACGCCTGCTTGAAGGGGGAGGGTGCCGCCCACGGGGACCAGAGCCCCACCCACCACTCCAATTCCCCTTGCCCATTGGCCCAGGCTGTCACTGCTGGAATCTCCCAGAGGGATGGAAGCCGGGTGAGGCCTGAGAATTCCCTGGGGAGGTGGCTCCTGTGCTCCAGCCGTCCTAGAGGCAGGATGGGGGGATAGCCCTAGTGGAGGGGACCCCTACCTTCATCACTCCGGCTCCAGAAAGTCCAAACAGTGAAACCAAGTGGGTGTGAATTCACTACAGTTGCCTGTGGCTACCACGGGGTGTGTGAAACCCCACTGAGCCTGGCAGAGGGGTCAGGGTCTGAGCACCTCTAGATGCCAGGAGCTTAGCTAGGTGTAAGAGGTGTAAGATTCCCTCCTCTGGCTTCAGCTGCCAGACAGGCAGCTTCACAGTCCAGGACAAGTCCTGCCGTCTTTTGCCCTGCCCACTTCTGCTCAGGCCCCTGGGCTCTGGCTATGTGTGGGTTGGAACTTGGACCTGAGAGATGGTCACTGCGAACAGGATCATTGCATATCTGGGCCCTGCCTGGCCAGCACACCACAGGTGATGCGCGGTGCTCCCTGCAAGGGTCACAGGGAGGGAGAAACTGCTGTCCTCAGTTCTGCACCCACCTCCGTCTACCCCGACTGATCTCACGGGCCTTCTCCCCTGCCGCCTGGTATGTGCTCTGTGTCTGGCACATGGCAGTGCGCTGCACCCCAGCCCCCAACCTGCCTCATTTCCTTCCACCCCCATAATGCTCATCACGTGGGGCAAGTCTGGGGTAAAGGTTGGCGGCCAGGAGAAGATGAGGTGGGCCACTGAGTAAGGCGAGGAATTCTGAAGACAGGAGCAAAAATCCTCTCCACCGCCATGGTGGGCGGGGCCAGAGGAAACACAGCAAGAGGGATCAAGGTTAGATTTAGTCTCAGGGAGGAACTGACCTGGGGGGCAGTTTAGTTTCTGACCACGGAATTGTTGTGAAACTTAAATGAAGTAATAGGTGAAAATGTCCAGCACAGTGCCTGACACATGATAAATAGTCAATAAATGGTATGGGGAGGGAATGGATGTCTCTGAACCCATAGGAGACCCTCCCCTAACCCTGAGATGCAGGATTTTGCAGGAGATGAAGAGTCAGAAGGACAATTCCCAGAAGAGCTGTTTCTCCCACACAGGCGGCTGCTTCCCCACCGCAGCCCTCGTGCCCCACACACGCACCGGGCTCAGGGCCCAGCCACCCTGGGATACCCTGCCCTCATCCTCTCTTCTGCAGGGGGGCAGACAGGAGGGTTTGGAGGCGGGGAATCCTGTTCTCCCCCTCCCCCTGTTTTTGCACAGGACAGCTTGAGAGGAAACAGGCCCACGCTGCAGCAGGAGGAATTGAGGTTAGATGGGAGGGAAACCTCCAGGTGTGTGAAGGGTGGCTGCTCCGAGGCGGTGTTTTTGCACCTCTTACCTCAGTGATAGGTGTCTGTGAGCGCAAGTAAGTTAGTGTTGTACCTAGGGGCAGGGGACTGGTTGGCATGACCTTTGAGATGACCTTTGGGCTATCGGAAGGAACTTGGTAGATCCAGTTTCATCTCTTGTGGCTGTGATGGCTGGCCAGAGTGCAGGGGGCCGTGATGAAGAGGAGTTCAGAGCTGCTGGGGAAGAGGAGGTTACAGCGAAGTCAGTCTTTGATCCCGCAGGGCAGAGAAGTCAAGTGTGGGGTGAAGAGCAAGCCTTGGACTGGTGTCAGGTTGCCTGCCTCCCCTACTGCTGTGTGACATTAGGCAAGTTAGTTGCCCCCTCTGGTTTTCAGTGTCCTCGGTGTGAGAGAAGGGTGGAACTAGAGAATCTCTAAAGTCCCTTCCAACTGTCACAGGTTCTACCCACCTCCTCTCTCCTGAGATAATACATGCCTCGCCACACAGACGGTGGGAATAATACTTCCCAGCTCCAGCTAAACCAGGAAAAATGAAGATTTGGCCCAAGAGAACACTGGTGCTTTTGTGCGCCTGCATACGCCTTACAAACAGTCCCTCCTGCTCTAAAGGCACATCCTGCCTAAATCTGTCCTCTCAGCCCAGAAGATGGATAAGCGAGAGGCTATAGGATTCAGCTACCGTCTGTTTTCCTCCCACCCCAGAAAAAAAAGGCTTTGCAGCACTCCGTTCCAACCAGGGACCAGAATCCAGTCCATCTTTTCTTCTGCGGTGGCACTGCCAGCTGGTGGCTCCTCTCCCCCCACAACCTTTTCCTGGTTCCTGGTAGCCTCAGCCACCTGGCCCGGTTGCCTGCATATCCCGGAGTGGAGTAGCACTGAGACTGGGAAGGAGCTGGGTTTTCACACGGCCTGCCTTCCTCACTTCTGCCAACCTCCTCATCCCAGCACCGTGCTCTCTGTCCCACCCCAGTCACAGAGCATGCTGGAGACCCCAGACCCAGGGACCCACAGGGGGCCCCCCAGATCCAGAAACCCCCACAGAGTGGCCCTAAGCTGGAGAGGTTTGTGCAGAGCCTAGGAGGCAGAGAGGGTGTGTGTCCTGCTGGCTCCTTCCACCCCAGGGAGGCTGATAATTGCAGACACAGCAGGCATCTGCGGCGTCGCCCCAGGCACCAGCAGCTACCTCATTGAGGAAGAATTAACGATCCCAGTTCATTGGGAAGGCATTCCACGGCTCACCGAAGCCCTTGCAGATACACCCGGGCCTCTATGCCTCCTCTCCGGGGCTGTCCCCTGCCTCGTCCATCCCCTCCCAGTGGCCAGGCTGGCCTGCTGATTCCCCATTCTTGTCCCAGCCTTCTTCTAAGTTGAAAGTTGGGACTCTGAGGGAAAGCCAGGGCTGTCTGGACTGACAACGACTCTCGCTTTGCTGCCCCTGACTTTTTAGGCCCCCTCTCCCTAGCGTGGGTGCTTGCGGGGGGATTTCTGGATGTTAAAATGAGAAGAAACCTTTGAGGGGCTTCCTGGAGCCTCTTCTGTGACGGAGGTGGGAGAGTAG
This sequence comes from Neophocaena asiaeorientalis asiaeorientalis, assembly GCF_003031525.2. Classification (NCBI taxonomy): domain Eukaryota; kingdom Metazoa; phylum Chordata; class Mammalia; order Artiodactyla; family Phocoenidae; genus Neophocaena; species Neophocaena asiaeorientalis. The sequence goes on from NW_020171981.1 coordinate 3,008,499, forward strand.
GAAAGGGGCTCCCGGAGAGGCAGAAGTGACTTAAAGATGAAGCTTGGGAGGAGCCACTTCTGAACCCAGCAGCTCATCCCCCACCCCTGATCCCTGGTCCATTTGCAGCCTGTGGTTAGAATTATCTGCTTCCCACTCCTAGGATGAGGCAGAAAGAAACTGAAATGAGGCCTTCTGCTCCACTTATTGTCCGTAAAAAATAGTTTATGCTGGAGCATGGGATGGAAAGAGGTTAGAGTTTAGGCAGAACTTCCCAGCGGGCACTGAATGGGAGCCCGCCAAAGGCTGGGGAGGGTGGACGGGAAGCAGTTCAGCTCAGGGGTCAAGCGCTCAGGTTCTGGAGTCGGACAGATCCGGGCTGGCATCTCAGCCGTGTGGCTTACTCGCTGTGTGGTTTGGGGCAAGTCACTTCACGTCTCTGAAGCTCAGTTTCCTCATCTGTAAATTGGGGCTGGTATCCGTGGTTCCCTCACAAGGTGGGTACCAGGATTAAATGAGGCAATTTAGGCGGAGCTCCTGGCACATGATGAGCGTTCAGTAAATAGTAACGTCTTTGTCTTCATCCTCGTCCTCACTGTCCAGTTGAATGAACGAATGGGTGGCTCTTCTCCCAGGAAAAAGAGACATACGTGAGAAAGCCTCTTACCTAAAACCCAGATTCTCACCCCAGCCGGCCTGGGGCTGGGCCCCCGGAGCTGCCACTTAAGGCTGGTGGTGAGCGGGGAGCTAGGCCTCTTGAGTCTTCATGCCCCCACCTGGTGCCCCTCTGTCCACCTGCCCCTTCTGTGCCCCACCCCCACCCCACTGCTTCATCCAGGAAGCCCTCTGGGGCTACATATGTTAATGAACATTCTTGATTTCTTCCCCCAGTCAATGTCCCAACATCTGGGTACAGCAGCTGCTTCTCCCCAGGATGCCTGTGTCTTGGGTAATCGGTGGGAAAATTGGAAACATCAGATTGGCAGGGGGCTCTGAGGATGCTTGCAGCCAGACGTGATGTGGGTGTGGATGGGTCCGAGACAGCCAGTGAGGGCTGGGCCCGAGAGGGTGCCCGGCCCACAGTGTCTCCGTGCAGGAAGGGTCCTAACGCCGCGCCCCAGGATGAAAGGCAGCAGACAGGCGTTGGGGCACGAGGGAGGTAGAGTACGGTTAGAAGGACTTCCTGCAGAGTGAGAGCGAGGCAGCATGACGGACACCTGAGGGGGGCCTTTCCCTGGCAGTTTGAGGATTGGGTGCGCGTGGGGGTCAGGAGCTGGGCACAGGGCTTCCGGCAAGCCCCTATCACAGCAGGAGTGTGTGCGCGCGTGTCGCGTGTGAAGTACCCCTGTTTCCTCTGTTGTGGGCAGAGAAGGGGGGCCTTCCTCAGGGTTGGGGGTGAGTGGAGCAGATGGGGGTCTCTTGGGCTGGGAGGGGGTGGTCAGCAGAGCAATGAAGGCAGGCCCCTCTGACTCTGAACCCACCAGCCTTCCAGAATGAGGCGACCTTGGCTGGGGGAGGCAGATGGGGGTCTTGTGTGGACCCCAGTAAAAAGCCTGCCCCCGTTTCTGGGAGGAGAACCAGGCCTGGCTTGCTGGGTGTCTATCCTGGGGACCCCACTCTGGGGACCCCCTTGTTTTCTGTGTTGTCCTGCTGTCTGTCCTCCTGTCTGTCTCCCACCCGTGTCTCTGCCCCTTCAGCCCCTGCTCTTCCTCCGACACCCAGTGTCTGTCCTGCCTGCCCCCCAGCCCTCAGTGACCCCCCCCAAAGGGACACCTCCTAATGCTCTGCTTTGCTCTGTCCCCGTCCCCTCCTCCCCCAAGGCCCAAGGCCCCTGCCGGGCCCATCCCACTTTGGGAGCCCTGCCCCAGCCCCTTCCTCTCTTCAGCTCCTCTCCTCCAGCTCTGGGCATTCATTCACGACTTTCCTCCTTTCCTGTCCCTCACCCAGGGCTCCAGCGTGCAGCAGGAGGGAAGCCTCCAGGACTCTGTTCCCTCTGTTTAAAGTCTCCAGGTTGGTAAGCCAGGAGGGGGGGCCTCTCCCCACCATCCTGCCACCCACTGCTCCCTAGCTGGTGCCTCTCCCCAGCTTCGGGGGCCAGAAACGGGGGAGGGGGCTATCCCTGGGGGGCCCAGGCCTTTGCCAGGGGAGGGGGCAGCAGAGACCTGACTCTGGGGAGGGCACCTTGCCTGGCTGAGAATGTGTCCGTGTGTGCACGTGTGTGAGTCAGTGTGCGCGAGCAAACACGTGTGCATGTATATGTGTGTGCTGGCTGCAAAGCTCCGCGTAGTGGGGCTGGGGAGGGAGGAGGAGGCGGGAGCCCTCTGTAGAGGGGAGAGATGGCCTGGGGAGAGGGGGTCAGGAGCAAGGGGCCCTTCTTATCAGGGGCAGCCCATGTTCTAGCGTCGGCCAGAGGGGGGGCGATGGGGGAAGACGGGACCACATCGACCTCAGTGCAGCTTTGTTTATTTTATAGGCACTTGTAACCCTGTGATCGCATTTCATTTATTGAGTCGTTCATTCATTCATCCATCCACTCCTTCCTTCTTTCATTCAGTACAGATTTATCGAACACCTTCTCTGTGCCAGGCACTGGTCTAGGCTCAGAGGCCAACAACGACCAAGACAGCGAAGTTTCTTTCATTGCTTGTGTGGTGAGCAGATAGAGGTTAAGGGGTTGGCTGAATTCACCGGCTGTGGGGCCTGGGGCTGTGGCCTGGCTGGCTGTCTGGAAAGGGCTGTGACCCTCCGTCCACTGATGCCCCATCCGCCCCTGCGCCCCCTGCTGGCAGCTGCTCTGCACTTCGCGTCCCTGTAGAGTGTCCCCTGACCCAATGGCACTCCTCTCCTATAGTGTGTCCCTGCCAAGCAGGCAGTGACTGAGGTCCCAAGTCCCCGTGACCCTGGGGACTGCGGGCAGGGCCAGAGCTGAGGCCACTTCAAGAGGGCCTCTGGGAACCCCCCTCTCACTTCCGTGCCCAGGACCAGCAGCCTGGAGCACTGGACTTGAGACTCAGTCTGATCTGGGTTCCAAGGCTCACATAAGCCATGTCCTAGCTGTGTGGCCTTGGACAAGCCACTCTCCCTCTCTGAGCCTCAGCGTCTTTGCCTGTAAGATGGCAGGCTTGTTGAGAAGAATACAGGAAAAGCAGCAGCAGCTGGACCAGAGCCCAGCCCCTGCGCCTCCCCCAGCCCCTCCCTGGGGCTGGGCAGGCTGTGCCCTGGGTACTGTCTGTGTGCTGCCCCTGACCACCCTTGGGAGAGGGGCTGCAGAGTCCCTGCCTTGGCTGTTCGCAGGCTCCACATCCTCCAGCCCTTCTCCAGCTCTCTGGAGGATGCTTCAGCCCCAATCCGGGCGGGCAGATGGGGGAGGCAGCCCTCCTCGCCACTGTGGCTGCCGATGCCTTGATGGCTTTTTAATAACTGCTCGGAGACAATCTGTAGAGTGCTCGTTTGTCTGCCTCTTAATTAAAATTACCATTTTCCTAAAAGAGCAACGATGCCGCTCTCCTCCCCCGCCCCCCTCGGTGGCTGCTGCCAGGAGAAGGCAGGAGTGACTCGAAACTGCAGACTTTCCCCTCAACCCCCGTCCTGGTCACACAGGCCACCCCCCCTTCCCCACACAAATGGCAGAGGGGCCGAGGCTCAGGGGCAGGGAACCAGGGAGGGGGCCTGACTGCCCTCCTCTCTCACTTAACCCTCTTCTGGAATACTCCCAGAGGCGGGGAGCTCAGTCCTTTCCCAGACTTACTTTTTATATCTGTAAAGAGCCAGAGTGGGGCTGTGTTGCTCTCCATGGGGTCAGGGAAGTGACTCAGTGACTTAGTCGGGACAGCAGATGCTGCTTGTGAGGCAAGGGAACCTGGTCTTACATCGTAGCTCCACCAACAAGACCCACCTAGGAAATGTTCTGGAGGAGAGGGAGGCGCTGCAGCCTGGGGCCCGGAGATCCAGCACTAGGAAGGACCCCTTGAGATGCCTCTGTCTCCATCAGCTCCCAGTGGCCCTCCCCTTTCCCTCTGTGACCCTCTGCTTCTGTGCCTCCTCTTCCAGGAATACCCTGCCTTTGTCACCTCCCACTTCTGCTTCTCCCTGAAGTGCCCCTCCCTGACCACCTCCGGGCTCGCCCCCTGAGCTCCCAAGTCTCTGTCAAATCTCTCGTGGCATCGGTTCTGGACATAACTGAGCCTACTAGTTCGTGTTTGCTGTTGGGGCAGCAGACTCAGTGCTTTCAGGGGCTGGAAATGAGTGAAGCAGTGGAAGAGGACGATAGGGAATGGTGAGGACTGCGCTGAGGAGTAGAATGCCTGTGTTCCTTAAAGGCATTAAAATTCAAAGAAACAAAACAGAGCACCACCAGCTAAACAAAATGCCTGTGCCCCAGTGTGGCCCCAGCGTGATCTTTGCTAGACTGCAATTCATTTATCTTGGCATCCTCGTATTGCCCAGTGCATAGTAGGTGTGTACTCATTGTTTGTTGAGTGAATACGTGATCATCCATATGTCAGGCACTGTGCTAGATACTTTACATATTTATTTCTTCCCCTTTTCCCAAGGTAAGCACTATTTTTCCCATTTTGCCATTAGAGAAACCGACATCCAGAAAAGTAAAACGACTTGTTGAAAGTCACACTTATGGGAAGGGGCATTTTTTGATTTGAGCCTTGGCGTGCTGTGTCCTTCTTGCTCTGTTTGGTCACGGGCATGCCTGTGTGTGACACAGGGCATAGGCATTCAGTACCTGGCCTGGCTAACAGGGAGCACTGGTGTGGCTAGCGGCCACCTTGTTGACATGCGTTGTGCACCTGTGGGGAGGTAGGGGTGAAGGAAGTGAGGGCTGCAGAGGCGGGGAGGGAGCAGACGCCCGTCACCCCAGCACACCCCTCCTCCATCAGCTTCCGGTCCCATCCCAGCCGCCTGGGGATGGCGGCGTGGTGACAGGTGCCGAGCTGCCGAGATGACAGCACTGCTGATTCCCCCATAATTACTGTCTGATGAGATGCCAGAATTAGCCACCATGCGAGCATGGGATGCAGATATGGGGCAGAGTGCTGGGAAGCAGCTGTGGGTAAGGGAGCCTCTCCTTCCAGTCCTGGGGCCCTCTGGCAGTAGGGCAGAGTTTGGTGAGGAGGAAGTAGGTTAACAAGGAGGAAGCACTGTGTGGTTAATATGCATCAGCTGTTATCGTGTGGGCTGTGGTTTTCCAGTCCTCAGAGTGGCTGGACATCCCCCTGAGATGGCTGGCTTCCAGACAGGGTATCAAGGGCCTCAGGCCACTAAGTAGAGAATTATGGGCAGAGCAGGCTGCCCACTCAGACTCCTGGGCAAACGCTTTGGTGCTTGTAGCTGGGATATGCCTGGCTGGGGCTAGGGCATAGTTGCTAGGAAGGGGCTAAGACCCAGAGCAGACTCCTGGAATCACATTAGCATGGCCAGGCAGCAGGGGGCAGAGGGAAGTGCCTAGAAGGAGCCGGCAGGTTGAGCTAACCTTGCCGGGAGAGTCGTCCATCCCAGGCAGGAGGAGACAAGTTGGCCCTGAGCCCCGAGGTCAGGGGAGGCCTGAGAGTTGAGAGCAGGAGGTAAGGAAGGTACGTTCTGGTCCCAGAGCAGGGCTGAGTATGCCCTGGCATTTGTTTCCCCTGGCACACATGCTGGGGGCAGGAGGAGGGCTGGCGAGAGCAGAAGCAGAGAGGGGTCATCTGGGCTGCTCAGACCTTATCTGGACCATTGGAGCAGTTTTGAAGGCCACCAGCTAAAAGCGGTGGTGACAACATGGGGCCGACCCAACAGAGGGCAGTGCACATGGCCCGGGGCTGAAGCCAGGCCACAGAAGGAAGGACTTGAGGTGTTGGGCTCCGGAGAGAAGATTCTGGTTCAGGAGCCTTCATTCTGCCCTGAAGGGAGAAGTAATCATGCCCTGCCCCTGGACCCCTCTGAAGGCCATGGGCACAGACTCTGGCTCTTTTTAAGGAAGGAGGAGTTCCACAAGGTAATTGGTACCTTAGATGTAATGAGCTGTCTGTTTCTGGAGGAATCCAAGTCCTGGCTGGATGGCGTTCCTGAAATAGGACTTGCAGTTCTGTGTCGGCACAGCCTGTGGCAGGGGTTGGGAGGACTCAGTACCAAACTAAGGTATGAGGGGAGGGCTGTGGAAAGGCAGGACCCCCTTCCCAGCCTGGACTTCTGTGGCCCTGGGGCAGCTCTGCTCCCTGCCCCTCCTTCTCTCTCAGCCACGCCCTGGGGAAGGGTCCCCACTCTTCCGGTGTGAGGTCTCCCCAAAAAGGATGGGGTTGAGGGTCTCTGCGCTTCTCTGGGGAGGGGCCTGTTCGAGTGTTCCCTTCTTAGGGAGTTGGACAGACTGAGGGGACGTAAGGGGCTCTGGCCCAGTGGCTCAGACGAAGACTCAGGGATGCCTTGGTGGCAGAATCAGCGTCTTCCTCAGGGGTAGCAGGGTGTAGAGGAGAGAAAGGGGATCCGGGCTGAGAACCCCACAGTCGAGACAAGGCTTCTCCACTTGCCAACTCTGACCATGGACAAGTCACCCCTTCTTGAGCCTCTGCTTTCTCACCTGTAAAATGGGGGGAGAGCAACGTCACGAGGTGACTCTGAGAACTGAATGAATAGAGGCTATCAGAGCCCCTTGTGGGCTGTCATGAGAGTGTGCTTGGTTGAGGGGTGGGTATCAAGAGTGCTGTCATTCATGGCTGGTCCGTTTTCCCCACGGCATCCAGCAAGCCTGGTGCTGAGTTTAAACCTCATCACTCCAGATGGATGGATGGATTTAACTGAGACGAGAAGGTTGGAGGCTTCAAGTCTTTTGCAGAGGAAAGGGGAGACTGTTTATTTCTCCCCTGCCTTCCAGCTAGTGTTCCACCTTCCTGGATCCTGCTCTGGTGGGACGGTTCAGGTTAGGCAACAGGGAGAACTGAAAGATGCCCCTGGAATCTGATCAGGCTTCCCAGGTCAGTCTGGACCCAGCAGTCTGGCAGGAAACTCTGAGTCTCCTCCTCCCTTCTCTGGGTTCCCCCATCTTCCATCCTCCAGAGTCTCTCCTGGTGCTAACCTTAGCATCCCTAAGGAGGGAACATACTGGGATGCAGATTTGGCCGTTTGTACCCGGTTGGCTTGCAGGGCAGTAGAGTAATTGACCTGTGAGGTGAGGGCTGAAACTTGCAGCCCAGAAGCCCTGTCCTTCACCCTCCAGCAGCAGGTGGAAGGGGGTCCAAGGCCCGCCGGCCCCTTGTCCTGGTGCAGGAGGCTGAGCACCTGTAGAGGGAGACAAGGGCTGGGGGTGCGAGGTCCAGGAGGGGCATCTCAGTCCTTGGCATTGCCTGGTTGGGTAAACATTGGTGAGAGTGGAGTGGCCTGTATTTGTAGACAAAATGTAAATGCTTTAGCAAGGGGACTCTGAACTTGACAAAGCAGGAGAGATGCCAAGAAGTTGCCTCTCTGAGAAGGGGTAGCTGGACTCAGCATGGGCAAGTGGGGTCCCCAATGTCTTTCACTCCAAGCTGGAGATGCATCGAGCTGGCACTTAAGGGAGCCCCCAGATGCACCGCAATCTGTTGAGAGGTTGTAAATGTATATGATGTGTGTGCATGGGCACAGCACCCTGTCTGTCCACGTAGCATCCAAGGTGGCATCTCTGCAGTGACCCAGTCCCAGCTGGGCCCATATTGATGTCTGTGGTGGGTGCAGGGGAGGCCTTCGTGACTGGGCACACGTTCGTGAGCCTGTGCTGGGCATGTGGGCATGTACCATGGGGGCACAGGCATGACGATAGAAGTGTGATGAGCAGAAGCGCGGTGACCTGTGCTCGGAGTCTGGAGGCACCAGGACCCCGATCATCCTGGTGTCTGAGGGAGCTGTCTGGGTGCTGGGTTGTGGGCCTGGGAAGAGCCTCCTCGAGAGAGCCTGATCCCATGAAGGGCAATGTCTCAGCGGAGGATGTGGGGGGGACAGCAGGGCTAAGGCTCCTGTCCAACATTTGTGAGGCCCTCAATGAATCCTGGGTGTTGACAACACTTCCCTGTGGGGAGGTGGGGTGATGGGTGGGGCTTCCACCCCTCACCTCCAAGAGATTGGGGTCCCTCCCCCTCCCTCTGGGCTTGCTTTCAGCCTGAGGCAGCTATAGGGGCGTGGTGAAGGTCCCCTTGCCCACACCTGCTGCCCTGGCCTTGGCACCCTGAGGCTCGAGTGCCCCCGAGGAGAGGAGGCTCACTGACAGCCGCCCCTGAGCAGTGGCCGAGCTGGGAGGACAGGCATCAGCCTCCCTCCCTTTCCACCGTCTAATTCCCTTCCTCCCAGCCTGTGTTCCTCTCTGCTGCCTCTCCAAGGAGATGTGGGACTGACAGGACACCTTCCCTGGGCACGTGACGGTGGAGACGCCAGGCGGAAGTCAGCTTGTCAGTGAGGGCTGTGTGGGCACACGCCAGGGCTGTTCCCAGCTTTTCCAGCGACAGCTTCAGACTGGGGGTGATGTGCTCCCCTCTGCATCCCCGCCCCTGCCCTTCCTGGGGAAGCCAATTAGCCAGATCTTCATTAGTGGCTAAAAATCCAAACCCTACCATCCTGGGTTTGAGAAAACTCTGACTGTGGAGTGAAAGGGAATCAGGCAGTTGGGCCGATCAGGAAGGAGCCGTCCCCCATCCGTTTCCTAGGCCGGTGCCTTCCTGCAGTGTACAACCCACACGCCCGCTATTAGTTTAAAACAAACAAACAAACAAATGAAAGGACTGAAGCTCAGAGACGCTGCTGACCTGCTCAAGGTTACACAGCTAGACAGTGGCAGAGCTGGGTCTGAACAGAGCTTTCTCACCTCCAAGTTCAGTGATTTTTGGTAATGCCGTAGCTTTGCCGGCAGTTGGGGGAAGGTTGCAGGGAGAAGAGGGAGGGTCCTATGTCTGAAATTCTGGGCAAGAGGCTGGCTTGTTGGCCCTTTCGCAGGAGAGGTGGGTCTTGTCTGAGGAGTACGGTCCGGACCCCACGTGGGGACCCTGGTTTGTGTGTGGCAAGCAGCCACTGGGCTGGGGCGGGCGCCTGGGGGTACAGCTGGACTGTGACCCACAGCTCTTCTCTCTTTGGGGCCGAGGGTGCTGCAACATCCACCTCTCTGCTGATTCCTCCTAAGGAGATTGTTAGCCTCTGCCTGCCTGGGGCCTGGAGAGGGGCTCCCGTGGCAATTGCTTTCTGGGAAGTGGCAGGCAGGTGTGGACAAGTCCTTGTCCCTGGGGGCCAGGGGGCCAGGGTTCCACTTCTGGCTCTGCTTCTAGCTCCCGAATGAATCGGTTCGCTCTCTGGGCCTCCGTTTCCTTCCCCGTGAAAGGCATTTGGCTGGAGGGAAAACAGACGCAGGCAAGGCTTAGCTGAACGGCCTTGAGACATCACTTCTCTTTGCCTAAGAGCGAAGAACCAAAGGGAGGGAAGCCTCACCTTGCCAGGGCAGAGGGCTGCTGTGCTCTGTGCCCCGTGGACGTAGGGTGTCGGGGGGGGGAGAGGGCAGCAGGTAGAAGGAAGCAAGGACTCCAGGGCCACGCAGAGCCAGGACAGCTGGCAGAGATGGCACTGAGACCAAGCCTGGCATCTTTGACTGTCCCCGGGCCCCCATCCCACTCCTGAGATGGCTTGTGAATCTCTTCACCCCACCTAATTCCGTCCTGCAAGACCACCCAGTGTGGGCGGAGTGGTATCTCTGCCATCAAGGAGGCCCCAGTCTGAGGGAGGAGACAAGAGCCTTGCCCAGAGGGAGCTTCTGATCCAAAGAGGTAAACAGGGGCCCGCCCCTAGTGCCCCTCAAAGAGGAGGCACAGGTCCTGCCCAGTCTGAGGGGGAGACAAGGTTCTGTCCTAGGCGAACCCCTAGTCTGATAGGGGAAACAGGGGCCCTGCTCTGGGGTGTCCCTAGTCTAAGGGGGGAGACAAAGGCTCCCAATCGGAGGGAGGAGACCTGGGCCCTGCCCTGTGATGTGCCCAGATTCGGGGAAGAGGCCCTGCCCTGCCGGGGCTCCCAGTCTGAGCAGTGGACAGAAGGTGCAGGACAGAGTCAGCCTGTGGACAGGTGAGAAGCGAGAGCTGGCAGAGGAAGCGTCTGGCTGGGGCAGTGCCCGCCCTATCCCCCGGGAGCCCAACACCCCCTCTCTCAAATTCCCTCTCCCTGGGGAAAGCCCCAGAGGCTCTGCTGGGAGCAGTCAAGACCCAGGCAGGTGAGCTCTCCCTCCCCAGCCCTGCCGAGGTCCTTTAATTGATTCCGACTCATTTACCAAGTGGCCTTTGGTGGGTTTTAAATCTGCGCAAATTGGTTCGTGTTTCTCTGCCTGCGTGAAGCTGTGGCTGGCAGTGCCCTGCACCCTCCCCTGCCTCCTGGCTTCCCTCCGGGGCTCTGTCGTCTCCGCCCCACTCCCCAGCTGGGTCTAGATGCCCAGCTTCCCTGGGCACTGGGGGGTAGCAGGGCTCCCTGGACGTGAGGGTAGAAGAGTCCAGGGGGTCACAGGCCACGGTCCTCTTCCCCCTCTTCCCCCCCGGCCCGGGGAAGGGAGTCCACACAGTGACTTGTTAACTCCCTCGGCCTCCCTGAGCCTCAGTTTCCCTGCTGTACTGCCAGGAGAATCGACCCACCCCAGGCCGTCCTCCACGGTGGCTCTATAGATCAGGGCTGGGGGGTGGGGAGGGGGCCTCGGTGTCACCAGCCAAGGACTGTCCTGCCTCTGACACCCTCTCATCTTGCCCACCTTCCCCTACCACTGCGCCTCCCGGGTAGTGGTCCATCGTGGGGATGCGCTCCACCTGGCCTTTCCCCACTTGTGTGTCCTCCCTCTCACACCTCAGGGATAGAGGGAGCTGCCTTCCCCGGGGACTCAGTGATGACTGGCCTTGCCCCTGTGCTCCCGGGTTCCAGGGAGTCACCTTTCTTGGCTAACCGTCATCCCCATGATTACAAGTAATTTCCCTTTCCTCCCAGGCCTCCCTTCCATGGGATCCCCTCCCACTTCTTCTCTGTCATCCCTACCGGACCAGACAGGCTCTCCTGAGGGGGCCTGACCTTCAGGGCAGTGGGGCTGGGCTGGGGGGATGGGGAAACACGGGGGCAGGTATGGAGGCTCATGCCAGGAGCTGGACTTGAAGCCCTGCCCTTAATCCTCGGTGCGGCCATCTCCTCCCCTCCAATCCCCCTTCCTCCCACTGCCCACCTCCACCTCTGAGGCTCCGGTTGGAGTGACAGGGAGACTCAACAGGGCGCTGGGCATTAGCAGTTTGGGGGCATACTACACAGGAATGTTTACAGAAAGGCAATTGCCTGGAAAATGATTTCGGTTGCTGTGGTATGGGGCAGAGAAGATGGTTTTACAAAACCGACACAGACGGGCTTCTGCTCCAAGGACCCACGGACAGACAGAGGACTGAGGGCCACGGGCACACAGGGCCCCCAGAGCCAGGGGCGCCCAAAGACCGAGGGGCCAGCTACTTCACGGGGGGAGGTGGGGGTGAAGGGGTGATCCCTTCACCTCATTCGAGTTCCTGGAGCCTCTGCCAAGCTTGACCTTTGTCCTCTGGCCTCTGACCTCCCAGCACAGTGCACTTCCTGACCGCAGCAGCCGCCCAGCAGGAAGGACTTGTCAGGCACAGTCGATGGTGGCAGTCGCCTTGGGGCTCCCCCTGGGTGACCTGGGCTCCTCTTGCTTTGGCTGCAGACGGTGGGACTGGGGGAGCCTTGCACCGCATGTGTCCAAGTGTGTGTGTGTGTGTGTGTGTGTGTGTGTGTGTGTGTGTATCTGTGGGCAAGGCACTTTGGGTATGAACCAGGCCCTCCACTTTTCCAGCAATCTCCATGCATCCCTCCCCTTGCCCTGCCTGCGGACCTCACTGCGATCTAGCCCCAAGGTCCTCTGTACTCCCTGAGTTGGTGCTCAGCCACCATCTCTGCCCAGGCAAAGGATGGGGGCGCACCTGTGAGGTCTCTCAGGTCCCCAGGGGAGGAGCCTTGTGCAGCCTCCCCGTCTCTGGGGAAAGGGAGCCAGATCCTGAACTCCGGGTTCTCACAGCAGGCACCCCCGTGAGAGCCCTCTCTTCTCTGTAGCTCGTAGCTTTGTTCTCCCCTCTACTTCCTCCCCTTCCTCTCTCTTCTTCCCTCTCCCTCCCCCTCTCCTCTTCTCCACTCTCTCTTCCTCTGAAGATGATGTCATGGGTGGATGTTGCCCAGTGACAGCCTGAGGGCTGGTGACATCTGGGGTAAAGACGCCAGGTGGGGAGGGTCTGGATGGCTTATGAGAGAGTGTCACTGAATCCTTGGGATCTTAATTCTCATCCTGAGTTACAGTGATCTCATGTAAAAGAATGCAGTGAGGATAAAAATAAATTGGGCTCCTAAATAAACGTGGAATTTGGAGTTGGTGGAACAAATAACAATGTCGCTTTCTTTCCCAAGCACCTGCGCCTTTATCCGCAGCCGGCCACTGGGCGGCGCCCACTGCTCCCTGGTCATCCCAGCCTCTGGCGGGTTCACTTACTGGTTGCCCAGACCAAAAAGTTTGAGCTGAGGGTGACCCGAGGCCCCCTTCTCCCACTTGCCTTTTCCCTCATTCTGAGCTGGATTTCATCAGTCCTGGGCATCTTCCCTGCAGCTTGAATCTCTGACTCGAAAATTATAGCTGGCCTTGCACACTGAGGATACTTGGGGACTTGGCAAACCCTCCAGGCCCAACTTATCTCTCCGAATCCCCCAAGCCCCCATCCCTCAGGGACCTTCAGTCCCAGCGCCCCTTCCAGCAGCGTACCCCCGCTCTGCTTTCCCCTCCAGGGTCTCCCCACTTTCCCCCTGCCCTCAGAGACCCCTGCCTCTGCCTCTCCACCACAGAGACAAGACCCCCACCCCCCACCAGCCCCTTACTGGTAAACAGCAAGCATCGATCTGCTCAGGACCACTGCTACCCAGAGCCTACTGCTTGCTAGATTGGAATCGATCTCCTGGGCTTCTCACTGGGCTGCTCAGTCTGGGGAGGGTCAGGGTCACTCAAGATCTTAGTGGTGGCTGGAGCGGGAACAGGAGTAATGGGAAGGCTGTCCTGCTGTCTCGACAGCCCATGTGCCAGGCGTGTCTCTAATTGAAAGCAGTGTGCTTTCTCCTCGTTATCTTGCTGGTTTCTCACCCAGTGCCCGGAAGCGGGGTTTAGAGGTGGACGTCCCCATTTTACAGATTAGTACCCTCAGGCTCCAAGGGGGAAGAGGCTTGTTGATCGAATGGGTAACTAAAGGAATGGCTAACCCGGGGCCCCTCAGGGAAGGAGCTGACTCTAAACCCAGGGTGTCTCTGGCCTGTGTTTATTTTCTCCCAATGTTCTGACTTCAAGCGCCCAGGGCTGGCTCAGATAAATCCATGCCTGAGCCCTCAGAGCCCCCGAGGGCCTCTTTCTCCCAAGGGCAACAGGATGGCCCCCGCAACCCAGAATCCCAGGCCAGTTGTCCCGGTCCACTGGGGCCCCAGAGTGGAGGGAAATCTGCACAGAGCAGGGAGGTAAGACTCATGGGTTACACAGGCACCTCACCTCTTTCCCTGACCCTAGTTTCTCTGTTAAACAAAGCCAAAGATCTTGAAGGTTCTTAAACAGATTCTAAAGCTTTTCAAATCAAAGCCCCACCTCCCCTTAGAGGTAGCAGGTTGTCTCTCCTACCCCCTCCTGCCTCTCTGCCACCCCTTAGAATCCAGCTCCTGCCTCACCCATGACCCCGGCCTCTGCCGGTGCCCAGGCACCTGAGGGGTGAGCCCCGACTTGGAGGAGGCAGGGAGGAGTTGGTCCTTGCTCTGCTCTGTTCGGGCCTGCTCAGCAGCTCTCTCCCCACCGCTGCCCACCTTTGTGAGATTCATGGGGCTGTAGTGATCCACTGTCCGGAGCCTCCGCCTCCCCGCTGCCCGCTCTAGCAGCCGGGACCCCTCCCTGCCAGACCTGCCTCGCCCCTTTAATCGACCTGGGAGAGCCTGGGTGACCCCAGACCTCCCCACAGTGCCTGCTTCTCTCAGGCTGGCATACTGCTTGCCCCACTCCGGATGCACTGAGGCTCCGCCGCACCCCGCCCCAGGAGCCAGGGGAGGAAGTGCTGGCATGGAGGGTGCGAGTGGGCATGACCATCTCTCCCGGGTCCAGGAGGGTGGAAGGGCGGGAGGGCAGATGTGAATTGGAGACCTTTCCCCGTGCACCTATACGCGTCCAGAGCCCTAGGAGGCATGGCGAGCCTGGCTGGCTGGCACTGGGGAGGGCCCTCTGGCTCAGGCAGGGCTCATGCTGGGCTCTAGAGCTGGGCTTCCAGCAGCCAGGCCTTGGGCAGAGTCTGCCCCAGCCTAGGCAAAGGGAGGACTATGGAGTGTCCAGGGCTCTCGGCCAGCGAGGGTCTCCTCCTGCTTAGTTGTGCCCCATGAGGTTGCAGACCTCCAGCAGGTGGTGAGGGTGAGTGGAAGAGAGAGTTTAGGGGTCATGGGAGGCAGCCCCCTGACTCCGGTTGGGGCTATTTCTCCTGTGCCCAGAGCGACCCCTATTCCAGCTCTTCTTCTTCCAGATGATGATCAGGTCACTCCCTTTCGGCCATATTCACTGGCCACCATGGGTTACCACCAGCTCCTCAAGGGCAAGGACTGGGTCCCCACCGACATGGCCCCAGGGTTCCCAGCCTCAGTCGGGGGCCAGCTTCAGGAATTTCCTCCCTACCGGGGAACCTTCTCACCGTCTTAACTCAATATGTTAACTCACTTTGAACTTAATAAATTTACTTTAAAGGAAGCCTTATCTCACTACCATCCCAAGGAACAGTACCCATGAAATCAGTGGTTGGGCCTTCTTGTTTTTTTCTTTTTAATCCTTGAAAATAAAGGTATAACTATTAAGCTGTGAAACGATATTCCTCCCCCAGTCATCTCTTGGGTATCTGGACCTCACTTCGGGGAGCACAACAGAGGGTTGTGACTGTGGTGAGAGGGACAGTTGCCTGCGGGAGGGAGGAGGGAAGGACCCCAGACTCAGCGCCAGGGTGAGGAGACAGCAGGCAAACAAGGAGGTGGTACCATTTTTCCATCAATAAACAATTGTCCTCTGGCCAGGAAGGTGTGGTGGGAGGGGGTGAGGCAAACCTAATAAATGTTGGGGTCCAATCTGGCCTCTACCACCGACGGTGGCTTTGGGTGTGTCACTGGCCTTCTCTGAAATGGGGCCACAGGAATACGCCCCCTACCCCCCGCCACACACACACACACACACACACACACACACACACACACACACACAATGGAGGTTTGAAGGCTGTGGTAACTGCAATCAGTCAGGACCTTGGAAGCTTTGGAGCTCTGTGTCCACGGAAGCCATTCTTTCCTTGGCTTTGGTGGGCGGTGCTGGGTCATCGAGGGGTCAGTCCCCGAGATCTACGTGCCTCTGCCATAGCCCAGGGAGGAGTGTGTGAGTGTGTTGGGCGAGGGGTGGCTTTTCCTAGAACGTGGCTGAAGCTCCTCTTTCCTCCTGTGGTGGACGGGAGTTGACTGAGGCCTGGCAGTGGGCCTGATGAACACTGGGCGGGGGCTGCCGGGGGCTGGGCTGGATGGAACGTGGCTGGGTCACAGAATCCTCAGCCCCTCCTCTTTTGCCCCAGTCGGCCCTGTGAGTTAGCCCCTGCATCGGGGTGCCTGTGTCTGCTACAGTGCTTGATTCCCCCCAGAGCTAGGCTACACCTTGGGGTGCTGCTTTGAGGCTAGTGGATTGTGAGGCTGGGGGTATGCTGGGGAGACCAAGTTTGTCTCTCAAGGGGGGTGACTTCTGGAGATGAGGGACGGCAAATCTGTTTTACGACCAGGAATATGACTCAGGTAAGCCCCAGCAATGCCTCCCACCCCTGGTGTGGGTGACACTGTGGAACCACTGTCCCTGCTGGGCTTTGGGAAGGTCAGCGTTGAGGCTGGAGGGTAGGAGACGGCAGAGCTGGGCCTGGGGAGGCCAAGGGCTCAAGGCTGATGGGTATGTTGGGATGGGCTTCAGGGTTCTGCATGGAGACCTCAACCCCCGGCCTCTCCTTTTTTGGCTTCTGTACTGTACTTTGTCCCCTGTGCGTCCCTTACAGGTCTTGAACTTGTTTGTGTGTGTTTTGGGAAGGGAGCCTGAAGAAAGGGAGGGGGGAGGGGAGGGTCCCGGCGAGAAAGCTTGAGCTGTTCTCTCTGCTTTCTTTGAGTTTGTCCCCAGTCCATCTCTCACTGTCCTCTCTGTGCCCAGCCTCTCCTGTCTGTCTGTCTGTCTGTCTCTGGGGAGGGAAGGGAAAGGGGCTCCCATGTCCCAGGCCCTGATCTTTGGCCTCATTTCCCCCCTGTTTCCTAGTCCTGACCCTTTTCCAAGCCAACCCCCAGCCTAAAGACAAGTGTGTCCTGGACATGCTAGTCTGAGGGAGGAAGCTAGCCCCTGCCCCACTCCTTAGAAGATGCTCTTGAAAGAAAGACAGTGCAGGCTCCTTTCCACAGCTTTTAGGAAGCGTCTAAAAGGAAACTCCCCTTCCCTCCCCTGTTCAGCCCAGCATAAGGAAGGAGGAAGGGGATGTGTGGCTAGAGGGGTGTCCAGGAGCCCTGCTTCCAAGCCCTCCTTGGCCTCAAAGGACAGCACCTCAGCCACAGTCATTATCCTCCACACCACCGGCAGAGGGCAGGAAGCTGGACGCTGCCCTTGCTCACCACCCTCCTTGGAGCCACCCCTTCTGCCTCTTCTGTTCCTAGTGGGGGGCAGGCAGCCCCTGCCTCACCCCAGGT
>NW_020171981.1:3025371-3032950 GCF_003031525.2 Neophocaena asiaeorientalis asiaeorientalis
GGCGGCACACGGTGATCGCGGCCCAGAGCCTGGAGGCGCTCAGCGGGCTCCAGAAGGCCGATGCTGACCGCAAGCGCGATGCCTTCATGGACCACCTGAAGAGCAAGTACCCCCAGCACGCCCTGGCCCTGCGGAGTCAGCAAGACAGGATGCGGGAGCAGGTGAGTGGGGCCGGGCTGGGGAGGGGGTGTGACTTGCGCTCCCGTGTCCCCAGGCTCATCCCGATTCCGAGAGGCGTCTGAGGCAGAGGGGGAAAGTGGATGCCCCGTTGTCGTGGTTGGCCTCTTCTGGAGCCTGGGGAGGAAGGGGGTGGGGGCTCAGCACCCAGACCTCTGCCTGCAGCCCTGGAATTTGGAGCACGGGACTGGACAGAGAGAGCCCAGCCTCTGATCAGGCTGTCTTGGAGAGACAAGAGTGTGGTGGGGAGGGAGAGGGACAGCCTCGTCGTGCACTGAGTGTTCTGAGTCTGAGGGTCCATCCAGCGGTGGAGCTGAGACCTTGGGGTCGGCACCTCTGTGATTTGGCCCCTAAGGGAAAGTCAGGCCTTGGGAGCTTCAGAAGGCTGGGTCTCCTGTGCCCCAGCCTTGCAAGAACAGAGCCCAGAATTTCTGGGGTCTTTTACCTCCTCCCCCCTCCCCCACCCCGTTCCTTCCTCCCAAGACTCACTGTGTGACTTTGAGCTAGAGGACTCCTCTCTCTGTGCCTTGGTTTCTCTCCTGTCATCAGTAGGGCTTAGACGGGAGTCAGGGCTCCTGCCTCTGGTCCAGGACCTGTCTCCTTCTTTATGGGGTGCGAAGCTTCCTTTGTAAAGCTCTCCCAGATCCTTGGGTTCCTGGATGCATCTCTGCATCCAAGTACGCCCTTCTTGTTCGTAGGAAAATTCTTTCTTGGGATTGGCCTTCTACTTACAGTCCCACCTTGGTAGGAGCCTTGACAGCTGCAGCACGTTGGCCGTTGAGACCCGGGCATTGTCCACTCTGGGAGAAAGGGCTTAGGGGAGGGTGGTTAATCCCATCAGCATCCTTTCAATCAAGCCTTGGGGCATCCATCCCTGCTCTCGCACCTGTCTGGCTCTGTCCCCCTTTCCAAGTACTGCTGGGTGTGGCTGGGGAGGGGGGAGAGTATGCCCATCCCCATCCTCACTGTAGGGAACAAGGACACATTGGTGCATTTCTGGTACATTTTCTGCCCCTGATGTCACCTCCAGTTCTGTCCAGCCTTTACCTTTTCTCAGCTCAGGAGTCCTCCCGGGAGCAGAGTTCCAACTAAAATGAGGGAGAGTTGCAGAAGGAGATCTGGCCCGCCCCTTCGGGGGTCCCTCTCAGTGGATTCCTTCTGTGTGCTCTGGCTTAGGGGGAGGGGACAGGGACCTTTGTGATCTAGATGGGGTGAAAGGATGGTTAAACTTAAGTATAAGGGGCACAGTCAGTTGGAAGAGGGTTTGGAGTAGAGGAGATCAGGTGGACCGGCCTGGTCAGGGAAGGCTTCCTGGAGGAGGAGGTACCTAAACTAGGCTTAGAAGGATGGAAAGGGTCTGAATAGTCATAGAGGAGGAGAACGCTGTTTTAGGAGGTAGGGAGGTGAGCATAGGTCTGTGCTGGTTTGAGGACTGGCATAGAGGTCCAAATGGCTGATGCAGAGGGCTCGGGGTGGGAGGCAGTGAGAGGTGTGGGGGCCAGATGGTGGTGACTAGGGGGCCGTGGCTGTTTTTGGATGGTGAATAGGAGGGGACAAGAGGGAGTGGCTGGAGGCAGGGAAAGGAGAGGGGGAAGAGAGTGTGTCAGGGAGGACGAAGGGAAAGGGATGGGGTGGGAGTGGGGTTGGAGGGAAGATGAACAAGGCTTGTTTGCTGCCTGGATCCAGGAGGCAAAGACAGAGAAACCTGGGTGACAGGGGCATGTTGGTGCCTTGGGGGGAAATAAGAGGGATGGGAGGGAAACGTTTGGGGGAGTGGGGGACAGGAATAGGGGAGATGAGTTTGAGGAGGGGGTAGGGGTTTCCCGCAGAAGTCTGTTAAGCACTGAATATACAACTCAAGACTCTGAAGGGACCACAACTTCAGAAGGGAGGTTGAGCACGATGTGGGCAGAAATGGAAGTGGGACCCAGGGTAAGCCTGGTCACCAAGGCAGAATGGAGTCTCAGAGGGAGAGGGCCCATGACCGATGGGGAGGGGGAACCGGGAATGTCCTGCATCCCTGAGGAAGAGGACGAAGGCCCAGCAGGAGGACCCCCTGCACTTCTGAAGTCTGGAGGGATGGGAGAGAGAAACAGCCATTGGGACCGGCCAGGATCTGTGGGTCTGGAGGGTACCAAGAGCTCCTTTCTCGTGCTGTGGTGAGGTAACGGCCAGTGTCAGGGGTCGAGGAGGTTGGAGGTGGTGAGGGAACAGGACCCCTGGGCTGCAGATCTGTCCGGGGAGGTTTGGCCAGAAAAATATGCAGACAGCCGGCGTGGTGGCCTCAAGGGGCAGCAGGCGTGTAAGAGAGCACGTGGGCGTGTTTGAGGGCCTCCTGTGTGTCTGGCACATTCACTGGCACAGAGTAGGTGCTCAGTAAGTGAGTCAAAGCACGGCCACTCACTCACAAATTCACTCCTTTATTCATTCACTCACTCATTCCCTGCCTTGGGGAGTAAGTGTGTAGGAGCCATGGCTGTTTCACTTACATCGAACGCTCGGGCCTAAGCCTAGCACTGGCTCAGTACGTTAGCGGGGTGACCTAATGAGAGACGGATGACTCTGAGGATGCTGAGGTCCCGGAGAAATCAGGAGGGGATGGGTTTCAAGCCTTAGGTGTGGTGTGGGAGAAGAAAGTCACGTCCGCGAGATGGCGGGGAGGAAAGCGGTGCTGTCAGGACAGAGGCACACTGGGCTGAGGCCCCCTGCGGAATGGTTGCCCACAGCTTCAACGAGGGGGCAGTGAAGAGCTGGAGGAAGGGACAGGCGAGGGACAGCCCCCTTGCAGAGTGTCCGGAGAGGCAGTCAAGAATTGAAGACAAGGACTTCAGCAGTATCCGCTGGGGAAGGCCTTGCCCTGGGCTCAGAGAGCCCCCAGGCTGACTGGAGAGAAAGACCTGGCAACAGGCCCAGGGCCCCCCAACCCCCGCATAGAGACCCAGCCTCGTCAGGGACTAGCCAGTGCCGCAGGGCCCCCCTGCGGGGTGAGCTCTGTGCCAGACTTGCCCCAGGAATGCCCTCCCCACCCCGTCACAGTCCCCCAGCGGCTCCTGCCCGCTCCCCCTAATGGGGTGTCCCCCGCTTCGCACACACAGGTCGGCGGCTGGACCGTGGACCCCGTGTGCCTCCTCAGCTCCCTCTGCTCCCACCTCCATGGCGACTCCGCCCCCTCCGGGGCTGGCCAGCCGGCCCAGGTGAGTCACCCGCCTCCACCCCACCCCCCAAACCCATGGCAGACTTGGGCTTTGGGGAGGATAGTTTTTGGAGGGGGGATATCCAGGATTTTAATTTTGCATCCCTTTCTCTTACGTAGGAGCCCGCATTTTCAGGAGACTCCTATGCCCCGTACTCTCCCCGTGATAGTCTAATTCCTACCGCCACCTCCCCAAAGTTTGGCTTTGGGGAGGGCGTTTTTTTGAGGGGGAATAGTCAGGTTAAAAAACCTTTTTTAAAAAAAATCCTTCTCTCCTTAAACAGGGGTACCTCTCCCCTCACCCCACTGGTTTTCAGGAATCTCTTGTGCCCTGCACCCAATTCCCACCCCCACTGTGGATCATCTCGTTCCTCTATCCCCACCCTATCCTCCATCTCTGAGCAGACCCAACCTTCCCCTGATGTCTCACCAGCAGGAAGTTCTTCATGATATCCCTCTCCCACACTTCCTGCTATGTCCACTGCTTAGTTTCAAAATGTGAAGAGGACCTTGGTCTCTAGCCATTTGTTCTGAACTGATCTCCTGATTCTTCATATGCCTCAGTTTCCCTGATGGGAAGATGGACAGGGGCACCCTGGGACAGGATCCTAAGGGCTCAGGCTCCCAGCTCAGGCCTGGACATTGCTGTGGGAGAAAAACAGTCATCTGAAGGCCCAGAGGGGAGGAGGGGCCAGGGAGGTCAGGGGCAGCCCTGAGGGGGCCGTGACTTGAGGGTGGCAGAGGAGGTGTAGTGGCAGAGAATCCAATGGGTCGCATGGGCGCCATCTTCTCTTCCTTGCGTACCCTGCTCCCCCTGGAGAGGGGCAGCAAGCCTTGACTTTTTCAAGAAGAATTAGGAGAAGGAAAAATGTGACAGCCTAGGAAAAAACAAGGCTCCAGAGCACGGTACTTTTAGCTGTGTGTAACTCAAGTCTAGCAAGAGATTGGCATGCTTGGCATCACTCACAGGGCACCCAGCCCACTTCCTTTCCCAGCTCTTGGCCCTGTACTGACCGAACTTAGGGAACAGAGATGTGTCTGCGCCCAAGGCTAGATGGCAAGTGGGATGGCTTCATCTTGAGCGGCCACATGTGCGGTGGAGGTCAGAGTGGGGCTAGGACAGGGATGGTGATGAGGCAGAGGACGCGGGCGCTCCCTGGATAGAGCAGATGGAGCGTCTCGAGTTGGGGTGATGGAGGGAAGTGAGACTGGACTTGGTGAGCTCTGATGTCCCAGGTTATGGGGTCCCAGGCCTGTCCACATCTGAAATCTACTCTGATGGAGGAAAGAGTCCACCCCAGGGCTTTGAAGTACAGAGAAAAGTGGCTGTGCCCAGGATCTTGTCATCACTTTATACTTAGCGCTTATCACACTTCCCATTCCCCATGGCTGGGTACGAGGCTCCTTTTTGTAAAGTGCAGGACCAGAGACGTTCAGCAAATGCCAGAGTCACACAGCAGAGCAGGATCAGAGGCCACGGAGGAAATTTAGGCATCCTAGGCCTCCCAGACTTGGCTGGGAATTGAGTCACGGGAGAGCTAGAACGGAAACGGTGCACAGCCGAGACTCCGGTAGGGAGAGACTGTAAGCTCAGAGAGTGGCCGGTCGGGAGGCAGGCCACTCTCCTTCCCCACCGCCCACACACACCCTAGGCCAGATCGTTGGGGGTTGGGGCCTTAAGAAGACCCTGAGAGGGGACCGGAGGCCAGACTCCAAGCCACAGCCCTTCCCCCGCTTCCACTAGGCTGTCTAACCTCCCTCCCTCCTGCTGCAACCCGAGTCCCGGGCGGCGGGCCGGCGTATCGGGTGACCGCGGCGACGCAGCCACCAGCCACCGCCGTTCCTTGGCGGGGCTGCGCCGGCGGGGCCGCGCCAGGGAGGGGGCCAGAGAGAGGATGTGCACGGCGGCGCGCCGTGCCGCGCCAGGTGGAGTCGCGGTTACCGGGGCGACCGGGGCCCGGGCCCTCTCGGCGGCGGCGGCGGCGCCTCTCTCATTGCAGCAAAGGGCACCGGCGGCTGGGGCTGCGGAGGCGGCCGGGGGAGGGGAGAGCCCAGACGGGTGGGAGTAGGGGGCTGCCCTCCCTCCCCCGCCCGACGCGCGACCTGGGGCTGAGAACCCCGCGTATACACCTGTGGCCGCAGGTAAGGGGGAGCGGCTGCGGGCGCCGGGGTAGCCGCCTCGGGTTCCGCGGGGCGGGGGCACGGAGATGGGGGCCCTTCCCACGACTCCGAGGGGCGGTCTGGGGGTGGGGGGCTCGCAGGCCGTTGCGGTTCCGGATCCCTGAGAAACGCCCCCTCCCCTCCCCTCCCCCATCTCGTTCTCAGCCTTCCGCAGGGGACCGGCCCCCACCCCGAAATGTGGCTGGCGTCCCCTCCCCCAGCCTCAGAAAGTCATGACCTTTCCGGGGTGCGCCCTTGCCCCGCCGCAACCCCCCTCCCCAACACACACACACACACTGCATTGGGAAGAGGTAGCAGGTGACCATGTCGACGGGCACACAGGGGAGAGGGCCGGAGTAGTGCACGTGCGTCGCGGTGGGAGGCTGGCGCCCTCGGGGGGCGTTAAGGAGCCCCAGCCTGGCGGGGGCAAGGGAGGCGGGAGGCGAATGTTTACGTGGACGCGTGTTCACAAGAGTTGAAAGGTGGGTGTGTGCGCCGGTGCACGGAGAGCCAGGGGACTAGAGCGAGGGTGCGACCCATAGGTTGTCCTCCCTCTCCGAAGGATGCATCGTCTTCGGGGCTCGAGGTCAGGGAGGGGTCACGCACTCACCTAACCTACAGAGGACGTCTCCCCAGGGGAGGGGAGAGACCTCAGCTGGCTGGGCTAAGGCTCCCAGGGGACATGGCCCCGCCCTCCCAGCGCACTGCGTGGGGGAGAAAGGACCAGCTGCAGGGGGGAGGGAAGAACCCCACCAAGGGCGCCTAGGGTGGAGGAGGGAGGGAGTTAACTCCTTAGCCCCCAGAGGGAAGAAGCTGTTTCCTCTTCTCAGCAGGGAGTTTGAGGACCTCCTGGCGCTGCTTCCTTGGGTCTCCAGGAAGCTCCCCTTCTCGCATTTCTGAAAGCCTGGTCCCTACAGAGTGGATGGGTTGGCTTCCATCTTATCCTCCTAGAACACCTCTCATTTTGCCCCAGCTCCTGTAAGACTCTTCCCTACAAGTGATTACCTGGAAGGGCCTCTCCTACTCAGCCCTTTCTTTTTTTCACTGTCTCACTGTCTTCTGGGAAGGTGAGACACCCCTCTCTGAGAATGGGGGAGGGAAACAGCTTTGCCCTAATACTGGAGGTTTTCACTTGGGTTGGCGAGCCAGACCTCTCCTGGGCCCTTCCTGCCCTCTGCCCTCCTGCCGGGGGTTTCTGGTGCTGGGAAATTCCCAGGGAAAAGACATGGAAGGCTGAGCTGTACTGGGTGCCAGGAGATGGAAAATGGTACCAGACAAGAGTATGCAGAGATACCCCCTTCCACCTGTGGCTGGTCCTGTTTTCTTGACACTCATTCATGGCCAAATACTTGTTGAGAGCCTACTCTATACCAGGCACTGTGTGGGGCAGGACGGGAGGAACAGACAACCAGGAAGAGGGTGGAGTAAAGGGTGCTGGAGATTGGAGGAGGAGAGTCCTACCTTAGCAAACAGAGGAGCCCTCCGCTCTTAGGCACCCAAGGCTGTCCCATGGGTTTAACACCCTGGAAAGAGGCAGAGACGGGAGATAGACGGCATCCCCAAGGACCTCTCCCTACTATGGTTTTTGCCCTCCAAGGACACTGAGTTGCCAGGAGACTCTGTGCCTCACTGCTGGTGGGGCCAGCGTGAAGGGGGATCATCCTTCCCACTTTCCGAGGTGACGGAGGGGCGGGATTCTGTGTACTCGACCAGCCAGCGCCCGAAGCCCCAGGACTCTGATCTCAGCCTCACTCCAAGTCCACCAAGCACAAAAACAGCATCTCTTCCACCTTTACCCGCTAGTGGGGCCTGGCTGGCCTGTTCTGTGGCACTGATGCCACCCAGTCCTCTCCCCTGGCCCCAGCTACTGAGCCCTCCTTTCCAGGTCTGGCTGCCCCATGGATGTGCCCAGCGTTGCCTGAGGCAGGCCCAGGTTGAGGGCATGGCTAGCGTGGCTGTAACCAGGCGCCATCCCTGTCCCCCTCCCAGAGACATGAGATGGGCCCCAGCTGTGTGCACACACTGCATTTGATATGTTGACATTTGGGG
>NW_020171981.1:3033016-3040232 GCF_003031525.2 Neophocaena asiaeorientalis asiaeorientalis
ACCTGCCTGCCGCATGTCTGGGACATCACAGGCATGGCACAGTGACCGAGGCGGCCAGAGGCACCGTGACCTGGCTAGTGGGGGGAAGGAGGGGCGAGATTTCTCTGTGTGTGTCTCTGCAGCTGGTGTGCGTGTATGTGTGTACATATGTGTGAATGGGTATCCATCATGTCTCTGTCTGTTTCTGTGACTCCAGGGTGCCCTCTGTGATTCTGCTTGTGGGAGTGTGTGTGAACAGGTCAGTGTCCTGGGCGGGCCGGGGGGTACATGTTTTGTATGAATGGGGTTGGTCCACGTATGAATAGCTCTGTCTCTGAGTTTCTGTTTCTGGGGTTGTTTCTGACCATGGAGGGCTTTTCTCCAAGTGTTTGTGTCCCTTTGTGGGCATGTCTTTGTTGCTCTGGGTGTGTTTGTGGCTATGTCATTACTGGAGGATGTCTGCGCGTCTGTACGCAGCTCTCCGTGTGGGCGCTGTGGGTGGCCTGTGTGTACACGGTGTGATGGTGGTGGTGGATGAGGGGGTGTGATGGTGGTGGTGGATGAGGGACGGTGGCCTTCTCTGCAGAGCCGTCCGTCACCACTGGGGCTGCAGACATGACTCTCATCATAAACCTTCCCCTGCCCTCTGCCTGGCTCTGCCCCCCACCCCCTGCCATCACATGTCCACTCGCTCTGCTCTCCTTCCCCTCCCCAAGGCCACAGGCAGCTGTGGCTACAGCCTGATACTCCAGTCCCCCACCTCCCCTCCCCTCAGCACCTGTGGGCATCCCCTGACACCCAGACTTTGCTGTCCCCTTCCTCTGCCTCTCTTGGAGCAAGTGCTGGGGGGAGAGGTGGGGACTGTGGCCCAGAGGGAATGGTCCTGATGAGTAAACCTCTTCATCCTAGCCCTAGCCTGGCATCACCCCCACCCTAAAGATCCGAAGCCTCCAGCCCAGCAGGGCCCCTCTCCACCTCCTTTCCGCCACTAAGGTATTCAGACGGCACAGGACACCCCGCCATGGTGTCCTCCCCCCATCAGGGGCCCTTGGTGTCAGTCCCCTCTGCCAGTGGCTCTGAGGCCTAGGGAATCTCGTCTGTTGGTGCCAGGCACCCCAGGGCCAGGCCATCTGCTGCCTCTGTCTTCCTGCGGAGGCTGGCACCGGTCAGCAGGGTGCCCTCAGCTTTGCCAAGAACCAATCCGGCCTCCGGGCCACTCCTCCCTTGTCCTTTGCCATCTGGAGGGGCCTTCTGGTCTCCAGGGAACGCAGGGTGACTGTAGGTTATTGTGAATGAGGAGGAACCTGAGGCCCCCATTCTAGGGGAGCAAGGAGCCCTCCCCTCTCATCTGTTCAACCACAGAACATTGCCGACACTCCCTTGCTGTCCATGGCTCCCCATCCATTGCCCAGTGCTGTGGGGTGATGGGCATCTGTCCACTCTCCCTATAACCCAGGTCCATCATGTTACACAGGCCTCCCTGCCCTGGGCTTGGCCCCCTGCCTCCCTCTTCCACTCCCTGCCCCATCAGCCCTCCTGGGGTCCAGTCCCATCCCACTCAGTTTCACACAAATACTTTCAGTTTCACACAAATACTTTCTGCTTGTCCAGCCAGTTAAGTCTCAATTCTTTCACTTGGCATTTAAGGGCGCTCCTCTGGCCCCAGGCCCTTCTTTGCAGCCTAACCTGCTACTTTCCCAGGCCCTGCACCCCAGCCAAACCGAACTGTTCCCTCAACACACCCTGCACATGCCTCCCCAGGCCCTCTCCTCAGCAGGCTCTTCCTCCCAACCTCCGGCTGCTCATTTTTTAAAGACCCACCAAAAATGTTCATTTTTTAAAGACTCACCAAAAATGCCACCTCTTCCGGGAAGTTTTCCCTGGCCAGCCATAACCAGATGCCATTTCTCTGACCCTGCAGCTCCAATTCAGCTCTGCCAGTGTCTCACGTGTTCCCTGTATCATGGTCATCTGCGTCTTTTCCTGCCTGTAACTCTCCGAGGACAGTTACTGTGACTAGGTTATGTGGCTTATAAACGTCTGGAATGATGGCTCTCCCCTCCCCCAGCAGCAGGCCTGGAGCCCGCTCAGGGCCATCCCGGGCCTCCGTAAAGAATGGGATGTACCAGGCATGGCGTCCTTCCTGTTCCTGGGAGGGTGGAGGGCCCATGTCCCAGGGCTGAGTCCTGAGCGCCAAGGGTCTCTAACCTGCCCCTGGCCCTACTCTGTCCTCCCAGCGCCCCCGCATAACCATCTCTTCTCTTATTTCCATCAGCAGCCAAACTACTGGAGTTTCAAGGTCAGTGTGTGGTGCTTCTGCGTCCGTGACAACCGCATGTGCTCTCCTGCCCCTGCCCCTCCCTGCACATGCTTTGCACAAAGTTGGACCGTCTGGTGTGGGTGGTGGGTGTGGGACTGCAGGCTGGGTCTGCTGCTTTGAGAGAGCCTGGGTTCGCCTGCCAGGGGCTTGTGGATCCAGTGTGGGAGTTTGTGCCACCTGTGCTGGGGATCTGGGCTGGGGATGCTCAGGCTTCCCCAGGACGTGAAGAGCATTTGGGAATGAGAGAGGTATTTTCCCCGGCCTGGAGGGACTGCTGGCTCCAGGGGACGGAAGTGGACCCCGTGATCTTATTGAGGGCCTTTTTCTCTGAACTCAGACTTTATCTTCCAGGGAGGCCCTGTGACTATAATGGGCCCCTCATCCCTTTCTTACTTTCCACTGTGGGGAGCTGGTCAGTGCCAGGCAAGAGGC
Organism: Neophocaena asiaeorientalis asiaeorientalis; assembly: GCF_003031525.2. Taxonomy (NCBI): domain Eukaryota; kingdom Metazoa; phylum Chordata; class Mammalia; order Artiodactyla; family Phocoenidae; genus Neophocaena; species Neophocaena asiaeorientalis. The sequence continues at coordinate 3,035,748 of NW_020171981.1, forward strand.
TCACAGACTTACACCCCCAAACCCATTGCTCAAGTGGAGGGCTGGGCTCAGGGATGGTGTCTTCCTGTCTCCTCTGGAGAGTTTGGACCATCCACAGCTAGAGAGATGTCTGTCCCCTCTAGGGGCATCCTGCTGACCCCCAAGGGAGCACGCTCCTGGACCTCCTCTTCTCTGGCACCAGGCTCAGAACTGAACTAAGTTAGACTGCTGCTTGCGTCCTGGAGTCTCTGGTCCGTCAAATCCTGGGCATCATGACAGGGGGTGGGAGGTATACATTCCAGACTCCCCCAGTGTCAGTGTCATCTTTTTTTTTTGCGGTACGCGGGCCTCTCACTGTTGTGGCCTCTCCCGTTGTGGAGCACAGGCTCCGGACGCGCAGGCTCAGTGACCATGGCTCACGGGCCTAGCCGCTCCGTGGCATGTGGGATCTTCCCGGACCAGGGCACGAACCCATGTCCCCTGCATCGGCAGGCGGACTCTCAACCACTGCGCCACCATGGAAGCCCACCCCCCAGTGTCTTCTTGCTCCAAGCATCTTGTTTGCATGTATCCTCCCAGAGAAAAGTTCTTGAATCAGAGAATCACGGAATTGTAGAGTTGTGGCATCAGGCATATAGCCTTTTTGGAGGAAGCAGTAGAGCATAGTGGTTCAATGCACGGGGCCAAGGGCCAGGCTGCCTGGTGGTGAATTCCAGTCTGCTACTAACTAGCTGGGTGACCTGGGGCAAGTTACATAATTCTCTGAGCCTTGGTTTCTCCTCCATAAAATGGAACAGTAGCTACATCATAGAGTTGTTGTAAAGGTAGAAGAAACGCGAGACTGCATGTCTTAAGCACAGTGCCTGGCTCATGGTGAGCCTTACCTCATTAGCTATTAGCATCCTGGAATCACCTTGGGAACTTGTCAAAAACCTTGAACCCCAGGCTCCAAGCCCCAGAGATTCAGATTTAGTGAATGTGGGGCACTGGAAAGAGTGTTTTTAAAAGCTCCCAAGTGATTCTGTCCTAGCCTGTGGACAGCTTTTGGGAATCTCAGATCCTAGTCTGACTGCCCCACTCAGGGTTTCCGTCTGCCTGATCTCTGACCAGGAGTCATCGGTTCCTCACTGGAGCATCTCCAGGGACTGGTGCTCACTGCTTCCGATCTTTGGGAAGCCCTTTCCTATCTTTGGAGAGCTCCGCTTAAATTACTGTTTTGTTCTCTTGCCATCTCCCTCTAGTCAGGAAGTCCTTCTGGATGTCTCACTGTTTTTCTGCTCTGCTGTCCCAGCCCAGGGCTGGAGAGACATGCTAATGGGCTTTCTCTCTTCTCAAGAGGGTTTTCTACAAAGGCTGTGAGAATGGAAAGGCGCCCAGGAGGCCAGGATGGAGACAGGAACCGGTGGGGCAGGGAATGTGGGCATCTCTTCTCGCAGGGTTCCCTGGGCAGCCTTCTCAGTCCCTAGGATCCCTGCCCCTCCTTCATTCTGGCCCTTGTTCCATCTTCTTATTGGCAACTCACTTGTGCCCCCCAGGCACCGTGGCCACCTCCTACTCTTCATCCCTGCTAGCTGCCTCATTTTGCCTGAATTCTGTAGCCCCTCATCCATACTAGCCTGGCAACCACTGACCTTCCAGTTGCCTGGCAACCTCATGACCACCAGACCAGGCCTGGTTCCCCACACTGGGAAGAGAGAAGGGCGTAGGCCAGCACTGGTGATCAGCCTAGAACTGAGCTGCAGGGTCCAAAGTCTGGGCACAGGCATTCCCCCAGTGGGTCCAGTTGCTACGCTGCCTCCCTCCTCCCCAGAACCATGCCCACCCGCTGGTCAAGGCATTGTGCTTGAGGCTGGATGCCCGCTAATGTCCCCACATCTGACCTGCTATATCTCCAAGCCCTTGAGGACACTTTGGGGACAGCTGGGCACACTGTCCATCAGAGGAAGATGCTCTCTCTTTTCGAGAGTGCTAATCCGACTGGAACATTAAATTGAGTTAATATGAAGATGGAGATTAATTAGGGTTTAATCAGGACTTGGGGATGGAGGGAGCTGAGGAGGAGAATAAATACTTCCTTTTTAGAGACACTTTTACTGTTTTTAAAAAAATTATAAAAATGATACATTCTGATTGCGCAAAGTTCACCCGGCAGAGAAATGTAGAAAGGGAACGCGCTGTCTCAACCCCAAGGTAACCAGTGTTAATGGTTTTGAACGATTTGTTGCTGTTGAAGATAGGCAACATATTTTTTAAAAAAATACAATTGGGCAACATGATTTTTCTCTTGATAACATGTATATGTGGTGATACATCTAATATATATATAACGTTACATAACAGGGAATGATGTAGATCTGATTCAGTATCTTTCTCCCTTAAATAGATTGGTTTCTGACAGCAACCAGGTTTGAGGGGAGGGGCTGGAGCAGACTGGCAGGAGCTGTGGCCCTGAGTGACAGCCCCAGCTTTCAGCCAGAAGTAGGTTCTTGAAGTTCAATTGAAATCAGGGTGTCCCCTCTCCCAAGGAGAGAGTAATCGAGCTGTCCCTGGGGCAGGGAGTGGTCACTGGGTGACAGCCTTCCCTGGCCCCAGCCAGGTATCACCCCCAGCTGTGGCTTCAGGGCAAGGGGCTGCTACGTTGGTACTGGAGGAGGCTTCTCTGGGAGGCTAGCCAGGCAGGTTGGCTGTGTGGCAGCATGTGCCATGCAGGGAGGGGCTGAGGCCTGGCACTTACGATGTGCTCGTGCGGGCTGAGCATGTGCACTGCATGTACTAGGCAGGCAGTCTGTGCGAAACTGGGGTCCACCTGGCTTTGGGAGGTTTGGGGTGGTCCTCCCGGTCACCCTAAGTCCAGGACATTGTTCCCAGCTCTGTGAGGGCCCATACCTCCCAGAGCTGGGATCCTGGGGTCCTTCGCTCTCTGCTTTCTCCCTGCTTCCCGCCCCCACCCCAACCCTCTGAACTCCATGAAGGAAAAGTTCATCGCTCGCGAATCCACCGCTTAATTAATGTCTGGAACTAGTGCCCCAATTTGCTCAACGATTCTGCGGCTCACCTCGGTGACAAATTTGTGTTCTTGTTGTTCTTTGGAATCTTAAAATAGCAGGTGTGCCCATGGCTCCCGCTCAGATGGTTTCTTGTCTGGCTTCCCAGGGTGCCTGAGTCCTTTGCCCACTCCTTACCTGCTGGGTGTCCCGGGGAGGCCAAGGCCCCAAGAGGTTGGGGAACTCTCCTGCAGCCACACAGCGAGTCTGGAATCCAGGAGACCCTCCGGGGTGTGTGTGTATGTGTGTGTGTGTGTGTGTGTGTGTGTCTCACTGGCTGGTTGGCTGGGGCTCCCTGGGACTGGATGGGGGCAATGGGCAGAGTGAAGGGGTCATTCCTGGTTCCTCTTGCCCCGCCCTGCCCCTGCAGACCCGCAGCTCGCGCCACACTCAGGGAGCCCAGCCTGGGCTGGCAGACCAGGCGGCCAAGCTGTCGTACGCCTCCGCTGAGTCACTGGAGACCATGTCGGAGGCGGAGCTGCCCCTGGGCTTCAGTAGGATGAACCGCTTCCGACAGAGCCTGCCCCTCTCCCGCTCAACCAGCCAGACGAAGCTGCGCTCTCCAGGTACTGCCTGTCCATCTTCCCTCCAGGCTACTGGCTCCTCCCTCTTCTCCGCTCACCCTGGAACCCAGTCCAGCCCCTTTATCACTCCCTCTCTTCTCAACCATCTTTCTAGTAAGCCTCTGGCTCCCTTCCCCCATACCCATCTTCTCCCCCTCCCCCCAGCAATCTCCTCCCCACAAGGCCTCTCCCTCCTCTGTGGCTTCCTTTCCAACTTTCCTCCACTTCTCTCTTCCCTCACTTCTCTCTCCCTCAGCACCCCCTGCCCTGTCCTTCTCTCTCCAAGCCTCCTCTCTCCCTTAGGCTTCTCTCTCACCCCCTTCAGCAGCCCCCCTTTCCTTCATCCCCTCCCTTCTCACCTCTCTCCCCCAAAGCAACCACTCACTCTCAGTTTCTGCCCCACCTGCTCCTGCCCCCAATTCCATTTCCTCGTCCAGACTCCAACCTGCCTGGGGTCGAGGAGGTGCCTTAAGGGGCCGGCGGCATGAGGAGTGCCTGGGTGCACCTGCACTCCGGGGCGGCATCCGGTCTCAGACCCTGCCTCTGCGGGACCAGCGCGGCTCCCCAAGGCTCCCCGGGCCGCCGGCGTGGTGGTGATAGCGGCCCTGACAGCGAGTGCGGCGTCTCCTTCGCAGGGGTGCTGTTCCTGCAGTTCGGGGAGGAGACTCGGCGCGTGCACATCACGCACGAGGTCAGCAGCCTGGACACGCTGCACGCACTCATCGCGCACATGTTCCCGCAGAAGCTCACCATGGGCATGCTGAAGTCGCCCAACACAGCCATCCTCATCAAGGACGAGGCTCGCAACGTCTTCTACGAGTTGGAGGACGTCCGGTGGGCGTGGCCCCGGGGGGGATGGGGTGGGCCTCCCCATCCTCCTCCTCTGAGGGGGGGGGGTT
>NW_020171981.1:3040318-3041798 GCF_003031525.2 Neophocaena asiaeorientalis asiaeorientalis
CCATCCCGGCCCCACCCCCTCCCTTTAAATCATCCACCCCTGCTGATTGGCCTTGGCTTGAGCTAACCTGAAAATGGCTCGTGAGGCCGAGGAGCTGTACGGGGTGGAAGCTGCCGAGCGTGTGTGTGTTGGTGGCAGGCAGTCCGAGGCACGAAATCCACTGAGCAGGGAGTTAGGAAGGGGCTGGGGCTCGCGGCCCTTCTTGGCCACCCCTCTTCCGTCTGCCTGGAGTAGCTTCCTCTCCTCATCACAGGGCTGGGGGATGGTGACCCTCTGCACCCCTCCCGCCCCCAGGGACATCCAGGACCGCAGTATTATCAAGATCTATAGGAAGGAGCCACTCTACGCCGCTTTCCCTGGCTCACACCTCACCAACGGGGACCTCCGGGTATGGCTGGGGAGGCCCCGGGCATTGGGGAGGCTGGGCAGATGGGGTCCAGGAGCACAGAGTCTAGCCACTTGTCACCAGGGACAGCTTTGGAGAAGGGAATATGGAAGCTGAAGCAGAGGCTGGCCTCCATTAATTGTGGAGTCATGGAGGAGTCCTTCCCCTCATCTGCCACCTTCCCCTCTTGTCCGATCAGATTTCTCGAACCCGCCTCTAAATATTTTAGGAGACCTCTCTCAGGAACCACCCCTTACCTTTTCGCTTCCCATCCCCCACCATAGGGTGGGCTGGGGGTCGCTCCTCTGGTGCCTCTCCCTCCACCACTTCTTCCTCCGTGCTGGGAGCCCTGAAGGGAAAGGGGCCCAAGATGCAGCAGGAGGGTGGGAAGGCAGAGAACAGAAGGGACTTCCTAAGCGTCAGGGGGGAGCTGCTGGCTCCTCAAGTAAGAAGCAAGGGATCCCCCTTTGTGACCAGCCCTGTGGGGTTCGGGGGCTGTCTTCTGCACAGAGAGAGATGGTGTATGCGTCGCGGGAGTCATCGCCCACGCGGCGCCTCAACAACCTGTCGCCGGCGCCTCACCTGGCCTCCGGTTCGCCGCCGCCGGGGCTACCGTCGGGGCTGCCGTCGGGCTCGCCGTCCCGCTCGCGCCTGTCGTATGCCGGGGGGCGCCCGCCCTCCTACGCCGGCAGCCCCGTGCACCACGCGGCCGAGCGGCTGGGAAGCGCCCCCGCTGCACCGGGCGTTAGCCCGAGCCCCAGCGCCATCCTGGAGCGGCGCGACGTGAAGCCGGATGAGGACCTGGCGGGCAAGGCGGGCGGCATGGTGCTGGTGAAGGGCGAGGGCCTCTACGCCGACCCCTACGGGCTGCTCCACGAGGGCCGCCTGAGCCTGGCCGCGGCCGCCGGCGACCCATTCGCCTACCCGGGCGCTGGTGGCCTGTACAAGCGCGGCTCGGTGCGCTCACTCAGCACTTACTCGGCCGCCGCGCTGCAGTCCGACCTGGAGGACTCGCTGTACAAGGCGGCGGCCGGAGGCGGCCCGCTCTACGGCGACGGCTACGGCTTCCGCCTGCCGCCCTCCTCGCCGCAGAAG
>NW_020171981.1:3042078-3065173 GCF_003031525.2 Neophocaena asiaeorientalis asiaeorientalis
CCGACGTGGCTGCGCCCCCCGGGGGCCCCCCGCCGCCGCACAGCCCCTACTCGGGGCCGCCCAGCCGCGGCTCGCCGGTGCGCCAGTCCTTCCGCAAGGACTCAGGCTCCTCGTCTGTCTTCGCCGAGAGCCCCGGAGGCAAGACCCGCAGCACCGGGGGCTCCTCGACGTCTGGAGTCCCCCCTCCCGAGCTCTTCCCCGGGCCTGGGGAGCGCCCGCTCGTTGGGTTCGGGCCGCCTGTGCCAGCCAAGGACACGGAGACCAGGTGAGGGACGCTGGCGAGGCCCGGGGCTGCGCGGGTGGGGTGGGGAGCGGGGACACGGCAGAGTCCGTGGCAGGTTGTGTCCTGGACTCTCAGACCCGGGAATCCTTGTAGACCCGGAGTAGCCTTGAGGGGTCGCCAGAGTATCTTGGCCGTGGCAGGGAAGGCACTGGAAAGACGTTTCATCTGCAAGGTCTGAGAGCTGGACGAGGGGGCCCCAGACAAGGACCCTGGAGACCTGGGTTTGCATCCGGTCCCTGAGCCTCAGTTTCCCCAACTAATACTGAGGCTGAAGTAGAACTCTTTATTTAGTGCCTTTCCTGCTCAGACACAGAATGTGCCACCATGAGAGCTGTCCAGCACAGGGCCGGCTGAAGTCCACTGGGGAGGGGGTGCTGGTAAGAAGTGGGGATGGGGAGAGAGGCACATTTCTTTAAGTAGCCTCCGAGCTGGGGAACTCTTACCCATCATTCAGCTCCCTGCTAAGGGTGCAAGGCTGGAGGAGGTAACCAGGGCACTGAGCTGCCCCCCCTCTGCCCTCAAGCAGCACTGCTAAGAGGTGAGAAGAAACGATTCATTCACACAGCTTTCTTGTGGCCTGTGTGCCAGGCACTGCACTGGCCACTGTTTATGCCAAGCTGAGCAAACACGGTTCCCGCCCTGCCTAGTGAGGGAGACACAGCAAAAAATACTTGTTCTTCCCTTGGGAGGGTGTACTCCTCAAGGCTGCTGGGGACTCTGGGATGGCTTCAGAGGAGAGGGTAGGGAGGAGGGCATGCTGGCAGGGGGAATACATGTGCAGAGACCCAGAGTGACCTGGGTGGGGCCCATTAGGGAGCCAGTGATGAGAGATGAGTCTGGAGAGGGAGGGGGTGACTGTCAGACAGGGAAGGGCCTTTCCAATGTTGGGGGTGGGCTGTGGACCCTTAGGCAGTGGGACCCTTTGAATTGTCTGTGCTGGTGGCTGGGGAGGGAATGGTATTTCCTCTAATTATCCATCTTAGGAATGGGGCGCTGGGCAGGAGGGACCCCATGCCCAGAGATGGGGTTGCTCAAAGCCACCGTCTTCCCCAGGGAGCGCATGGAGGCCATGGAGAAGCAAATTGCTAGCCTCACTGGCCTGGTGCAGAGTGCCCTGCTGCGAGGCTCGGAGCCGGAGACCCCCAGGTGAGGTGTTTCTCCCAGCACCACTGCCCAGGCATGTGGGTGGGCAAGAGGGGGGGAAGGCGAGCAGCAGGAGCCCTGGGCTCAGCTCGGCCAAGGTCTCATCATTTTGCCCTGGGTGAATCGCCTCCCTTCTCTGGGACTCCGTCCTAAGATCAGGGGACTGGAGGAGTTTATGTTAAGGTCTCACCCAGCTTTGACAGTCTGGGGCCTGGACCCCCTGATGGCCATCTTTTCCCTGTGCCACAGTGAGAAGATTGAAGGCTCCAATGGAGCAGCCACCCCCTCAGCACGTGAGTGACCCTTCTTCCCTCCCCCACAGGTTCTTGCCCTCTCTGAGCCTCCGATTCCTAATCTGTAAAGTGGCTACATCACCAGCCTTCAGTGGATAAATGAGTAGTCACCTTAGACCAAGATGCCTTCGCTCCGGCGCTTTGCTCCTCGCAGAGGGCTGACCACTAGTTGGGGCAGGGAGCCAGAGCCACGTCTCTCTGTGGCTGCTGTGTGGGGTCAGGAGTGGGGAGGACTATACCCCAGGCTCACGATTTATTCCCTTTCTCCCGTCCTCGTGGTCCCTGTCTGCAGCCTGCGGGTCAGGCAGCCGGAGCAGCGGGGCCACCCCAGTGTCCGGCCCTCCCCCGCCCTCGGCCAGCAGCACGCCTGCGGGGCAGCCCACTGCCATCAACCGTTTGCAGATGCAGCTACACCTGCGTGGCCTGCAGAACAGCACCAATGACCTGCGCAGCCAGCTTCAGCAATTGCGGAAGCTCCAGGTACCACCCTCTCCGGGGCCTCGCCCTGTATCCTGCTTCCTCAAACTCCGCCCCCTCAAACCCCGCCCCGCCAGAACCCGCCCACGAAACTCCTTCCTGCGAGTCTGCCCCATCCCGAGGCCCTCCGCCTCTCACTGGGGTGCTCTCCGAAACCCTCCTCGAACTCTCGCCACCTCGCTGAGTCTCTACTCCCTCACCAAGCCCCCATCCCTCGCCCGGGTCCCCCTCACTGAGCCCTCTTGCCCCTTTCCTTAATCCTCACCGCTCTCCTGAAGCCCCAATGCACCTCACTGAGCCCCCTTCTCCGGTCAGTATCCCTCAGGGCAGTCCCTGTCCCTTCCTGCCCCGCATTCTCTACCCCCTCCCCTCCCTTGGGCGGAAGCCCTTCCCCCAGATCCCCTCAGCTCTCCCTTCCTCAGCCCACACAGTCTTCCCGGGCCCGCCCCGCCTGGCAGATGGTCCCACCAGTCAGGAGCCTGGCATCGCTGTGCCCGCTCCTCGAGAGTATCCCAAGGCCCGTCAGGTGAGAATAATGAGTAGAGACAGGCTGGAGAGGGGGCAGAGAGTTGCCATCTGGGCAATGGGTAAGATCTCGCCCACCCCCACCTTTGCCCCAACTCGGCCTTAGAACTCGGTTTTCCCGGCGCAGCCACGGAAGCTCTATCAAACCCCAGTGCTTGAGTCCTTCATCGAAGCCATAGCCATGCAGCGGCAAGGTGGGCAGGGCCCTACGTAGGGCCACCCCTTGCCCCCCAAATATCCGCTATCCCGTTCTCCTGCCTCAATATTTACCCAGAACGAAACATTTTCCTCCGCCCCCCACCATCTTACTCCCTCGCTGCAGCTAACCGCCACAGCCATGCAGCTGCACCTTCTGCAGGGCCCAACGTGGCACTCCTTCCTCCCTCCACTATCCCAGGCCGTTCTCCTCCTGCCTCTATTCTTCCCCAGAACTAAGCCCTCGGCCTGTGCCCCCCGCCATCCCACCCTTTCACTGCTGCTCACGGCCACAGCCGAGCATTGGTATCTTCCGTGGAGCTTGCCCCGCGTCGGGCTCTCCTCTGCCTGCCTCCTCCTAGCCCTCTCCCGGCTGCGCGCCTCCGTTCCCTCCCACCCGCGTCCATCGGTCCATCTGCGTCCCGCAGCTACAGAACCTGGAGTCTTTGCGCGCGCTGCTGAAGGGCACGGAGGCGGAGCTGAGCATGCGCGTGTCGGAGGCGGCGCGGCGGCAGGAGGACCCGCTGCAGCGGCAGCGCACCCTAGTGGAAGAGGAGCGGCTGCGCTACCTCAACGACGAGGAGCTCATTACCCAGCAGCTCAAGTGAGGCTGGGCCCAGCTTTGGAGGGAGGGCTGGGGTTGCGGCCTGGGTGGCCGGCAACCTGGTTTCACGGGGAGGCGAAGCTCCCTTCCTTCTGAATCACAGGCGACGTTCTGAAGCCTGATTTCCTTCTCCTCTCCTCTGTGGCCTGATTTCTCTGTGACCCACAAACCTTTGACCATCTGGCACAATTCCTGTTTTCTTTTTTTCTGGCTTGACGCCTGCTTTTGCTATAGTCTTGCGTCCTAACGGTCCACAGTCTGGCTTCCCCGTGGCCTGCAGCCTTACTCTCATGCGTCCAGCTGCCCGATGTCACTCTGCCCTCTGCCTGCTTTCGTTCTGGCCTGTGACCCGTGCAAACTGACCCTCGAGTATTCAGGTGGAGCTTTCAGGTGTGGCCAGCTTGGTCAGCTTGGTGCTGACCAGTCACAATTGCCACCACTCCAATTCTCTGATCTCTGAGACCAGGTATAGCCAAGGAGAACCCTCCTCCCGTCCTAGTGCAGCTGAAACAGGGCTCCAGGAATAGAGAGCCCCAAATGCTTAGACATGGAAGGGTTAACAGAAGACAGTCCTCTGCTCCAAATTTAACAAATGGCTGTCTGGCCAAGATTCGATTGTCTGGCACCATTGAAGGGAGAAGCTGCCTGCCGCTGTCCATCCACTGAGTGAGCGGCCCCAGCCCACTGCAGCCTTCCCTGGTCAGTCCCTGGGGTCTGAGACAGAGGCCCTGCTCCTCCATCTGGTCTCCCTCTAGGTGGTTCAGGGCACAAGGGGCCTGAGGTCCAGCTCCAACACTGAGAAGCTGTTTGATCACGATAGTTTTTGCCCTTCTCTGCACTTCAGCTTCTTCACCTGTGCCCTGTATTAAGATTTTCGCAATTCTTCCCAGAGAGGACTTGGATTCTACTGGTCAGCGACCTGGAGCCAGGGAGGCTGCTCAGAGGAGCCCAGCTTTCCCACCAAGCTCATAATTGGCTGTATCGCTTGCAAGGGGCTACTTGAAAAGGGTCCCTGCTCCTCAGTCTTGGGCGCACAGCCTATAAGTACATGTGCTTTTCAGTGATACACAGGGCAAAGATTCTCATGACCCCTTGTGGCTGAGATGAAATAAGGGGCCATCCCACTTGGAAATAAGCTGGTGGCAGCCACTGCATCACCCCTAGTGTGACAGCTGAGTGTCAACTCTTGTCAGATCTCCAAGTAGACTGATGGCTGCCAACCCCCTTACCAAGGGAATTCCATTTACTCAACTTTCCTGTCCCCTTTTTGCCCCTTTTTATTCAGCACAGAGGAGCGGGGTTGGAATTTTCAAAAGGAACTTTACTGAGACATTAAAGGAAAATAAAAGGAAATATAAAAGTACAGAGGCAGAAGGGATGAAAGGATGTATTTATGCTCCTGTCATATGAGTGTCTGGTCCTCAGCTTCCTGGGGACCTCAGTTCTCCAGGAGTACACAGACTCCCTACCCGCTGCCCTGTTATCAAACCCATTGCTCAGACTGCTCACTTGAGAGAGCTTGGGGGCTGATATATGCTTCCGGCAGGATTCTCCATCTACTTCGAAAGGAGTTCCTGCCCTTTTTTGGGTGGGGCTTGGGCTGCGCACCAGCACTGCAGTGGCTTCGGCTTGGCCAGGGGGACGTCCCTGCCCAGCTCCCGTAGCCTCCTGGCATTAAGTCAGCCAGCAGGCCCATCCTTACCCCTGCTGTGGCTGCAGCCCCTGGACACTTGCTCTTGCTTGGCTTCACTCTGCCCCTTCCTTTTGCCCCCTGGCATCTTGCTGGGAGTAAAGGCTGATTCGGTGCTTCACTCAGCTTGGCTCACTCACTTGACCTTCTAGCCAAGCACTTGAGCGCTGTCTAGACGTTGCCCTTAGGGAAAGCCTCTGCTGACTGAGACCTTTTGCCCTCTGGAGCATAATGTGACCCAACCCAGGACCAGCTTTGTAAGCATGTGACCTGTGTAATCGCACAGGGCCCCATGCTTGTGAAGGCCCATGCTTGGTTTAATGCTCTGCTGTCACTATCTTGAAATTCTTAATTTTTAAACTAGGGGCAAAATCTTCATTTTGCTTTGGGACCCCCAAATTATATAGCTGGCTCTGTCCTGACCCTTACCTCTCAACTCCTCTAGAACTAAACCTGGGTCTGGAAACCCCACTACTTTCTGATCCCAGTGCCTAGACTTGGGCTGGTCTGGACTCACTTGCAGAGCCTGCCCAGGTTATGGGCCCCCAAACTTTGGCAGATGGTAATGATCAGAAAATCGAGGTGCTAATTGAGCCTGAGGCGGGCCTTGTCCCTTCTGCCTGAGAGTTGCAGTGTTATTTCCTCCTGAAGGCTTACCTGAGTGCCCTTCCTCTGCAGAGTGATATTTGAGAGTGACCATTTTACAAAACTGGCCCACCCTGAGCCAGTCATGTTATCACACACATCAAAAGAGAGTTGTTCTTTCGCGTGTGGCGGAGGGAAGGCTGGGTGGGACAGCGGGTGGGTGTGGGGTGATGTTAGTCCAGTGTGGGAGGGAGATGCAGCAGAACCCAATGGCTGAAGTCAGACAGGAGTAGATCCTGCTTTGCCACAAAATAGTTGTGTGACCTTGGACAGGTTAGTTAATCTCTCTGAGCCTCTTTTTTTTTTTTTTAATGCCAAAGCCCATTGTTAGGGTAGCTTAGTTAGGGTAGCTAATTAATTAGTTAGGTTAGCTGCTATAACAAATTGTATAATGGTTCAAAAGTAATCAATATACCTTTCTTTCTCGTGAAACAGTATTGGTGGGTTAGCAGAATGGGTTTCCTCCACGCAGTCATTCAGGGACCCAGGCTAATGGAGGTTTTGCCATCTTCAATATGTGTCTTCCAAGATTATCCACAGGGTCATCGTCTTTCAACCAACAGGAAGGGGAAATGAGCACGGAGGAGCTTACATGGGAGGTTTTTAGGCGCCAGGTCTGGAAGCAGCGTGTAACCCTTCCACTCATATTCCATTCACTAGACCTCAGTCGAATGGCCACTTCTACCTGCAAGGGAGGCTGGGAAATGTAGTCTAGTGCCTAAGCTACTGTCTGTCTGTGTGTCAACTGGAGGTAATAATGGTTCCCACTCACAGGACTTGTTGTGAGGATTAAATAAGGTAAAGAAAGTGAAGAGATGAATGTGCACCTGGCAGGCCATAAGCACTTAGTACAAGATAGCTCTTTGGTAGTGCTGACTCACAGGATTTTGTCCTTGGCTCCAGTGTGATCTGTCTTTTCACCCGCTAGTTGGATGAAGATGTGTAAAGCATGCTGATAAGATTTGCTGATGACACAGAGCTCTGAGGGGGAGCAAATCTGTTGGATGGTAGAACTGAGATTCAAAAGTTGTTCCTACATGGATGGTTGAGCTGAAATCCAACAGATGGGATTTGACAGGAATGTATGTAGAGTCTCGCATGTGGGTCAGGGACATCAGTGACTCAAGTACAGAACTGAGATGACCTACCTGGGCAGAGTTCCTTCTTTCATTTATTCATTCCTTCCATAATTATTTACCAGGCATTTATCCTGCTCCGGGCACCATGCCAGGTGCTGGAGATCAGAGATGAATCAGAAAGACATGGTGTCTGCCTGCCTAGAGTTGCTTAGCCCAGGAAACAGGAGCTCCAGGGAGGAAGCAGACCCCCAACCCCAAGTGTAGGGAAGGGGGGAGAGGTTCCCATTGGAACCTGAGGATGAGTGGGAGTTAGTCACACATGTGCGTGCGTGCGTGTGTGGGGCGGTGCTAAACGGAGTGTTCTAGGCAGAGGAAATGGCATTATAGAGGCCCAGGGAGAGCAGCACATACGAGGACCTCAGCAATTCTGGATGGTTCTAAACAGAAGCAAGCCAGACGAGGAGGACAGTGGATGTAGCTGGAGGGAAAAGAAGAGCAGCTCCCAGGGGCTGACCCCTTGCATTAACTCATTTAATCCTCACAGTGGCCCCAGGAGGGAGGAACTCTTACCATCCCCATTTTTTTGGGTGAGGAAGTTGAGACCTGGAGATGGTCAGCAGCTGGGCCCGTGAGCCATGGCCGCTGAGCCTGCACGTCCGGAGCCTGTGCTCCGCAGTAGGAGAGGCCACAGCGGTGAGAGGCCTGCGTACTGCAAAAAAAAAAATTGTTGGGATCCATTTCGGGTTCAAAACAGGCAGTGGTGACTTGGTGGTCTGATTTACATTTTAGAAATATGGAGGGTTTTAAAATGACACAAGGGCTTCCCTGGTGGTGCAGTGGTTAAGAATCCGCCTGCCAATGCAGGGGACACAGGTTCCAGCCCCGGTCCGGGAAGATCCCACATGCTGCAGAGCAACTAAGCCCGTGCGCCACAACTACTGAACCTGCGCTCTAGAGCCCGTGAGCCACAACTACTGAGCCCGTGCACCACAACTACTGAAGCCTGTGCACCAAAGCCTGTGCTCCGCAACAAGAGAGGCCACCTCAGTGAGAAGCCCGTGCACCGCCACTAAGAGTAGCCCCCGCTCGCCGCAACTAGAGAAAGCCTGAGCGTACCAACGAAGACCCAATGCAGCCAAATATAAATAAATAAATTTTTTAAAAAAGAAAAAAAACCCCCACAAGCTCAGCGTAAACCATCTGAAAATTGAAAGCAGCTTTATCATTGAGGAAAGAGGCTGAGTGTCTGGATCACTGGAGCAAAGGTAGATGGACGTGGCAGTGCCACCCTGAAAAAAAAAAGAGACGCTTTAGGGGCCCATGCAAGTGCCTCCAGTTCTCTGAAAAGCTGCCAATTTCTCTGCTGTGTCCTTGGCATAATGAGGATCATAGGATGCAAGTTATCGGGAGGGAGATTTGGATTGATGTTAAGAAAGATCAGAACTTCAAAGAGGGGACCCAGGGCACCTGTTAGGGAGTGCTTCTAAGTCTCATCTCTGAAGTCTGGCTTTCTGATTTCACTTGGGCTTGTGGTCTGGTGAATGGCTTTTAATTTTGATCTGATTGGTGGCCTGATTTCTTTCCAGCTGCCCAATTTCAGGGGGCTGGGCTGGGGCCAGAGGGGCTGAAAGGGTCTTTCCGTGTGGCTGCAGTGACCTGGAGAAGTCGGTGGAGAAGATCCAGAGGGACGTGTCCCACAACCACCGACTGGTGCCTGGGCCCGAGCTGGAAGAGAAGGCGCTGGTGCTGAAGCAGCTCGGGGAGACGCTGACTGAACTCAAGGGTGAGCCTGGGGGCACCCCTACCCCCACCCCACTGCCTGTCCTCCCAGTCCTCGGAGCTGCTCCCTCCCCAGCTCACTCCTTCCCTTCCCCTCAGCTCACTTCCCAGGCCTGCAGAGCAAGATGCGGGTGGTGCTGCGTGTGGAGGTGGAGGCAGTGAAGTTCCTGAAGGAGGAGCCACAGCGCCTGGATGGGCTACTCAAGCGCTGCCGTGGGGTCACAGACACACTGGCCCAGATCCGAAGGTCATACTATCCCTGAGTTCTTATCTCTGACCTCCACTTTCCCAGTGAGGTCACGTGCTGAGCTAGATCGATAGGTTAACCTGACCCCTTATCCCAATTCCTACAGAGCTCACTGGTGTGCCCACTGGATCTGCACCTCAGCTCTGATCTGTGGCCCCATGCATGTTGTAGGCTTGGCCCTCCCATTTGCCGGATGCAGTCACTCCTCCCCCAGGCCCTTCCACTTGTCCTGCAAGATCCCAGAGCCCTCCTCAAACCCCACCTCCCCCAGGCCAGGCTTCCCTCCTATGGGGCCACCACCCTGCAGGCCTCACAGCTGCTCCCAACTCTCCCAACCCCAGGCAAGTGGACGAAGGTGCGTGGCCACCCCCCAGCAACCTCCTGAATCAGTCCCCCAAGAAGGTTACAGCCGAGACTGACTTCAACAAGAGCTTGGACTTTGAAATGCCACCCCCCAGCCCTCCACTGAAGCTCCACGAGATGAGCGGGCAAACCGAGGGGGCCCCTCCGACCCCAAAGGCGGGCAACCCCACCAAAGGCCTGGACACTCCTGGCAAGAGAAGCATGGACAAGGCTGTGTCTGTTGAGGTGCTGGGCCCGGCATGGGGGGGCCAGAACTAGGCTCACACGTTCTCACCACCGTCCTAGATTGGCAGGTGCCAACACGTGGGGACTTGTTCCTGGGGGACGAGGAAGTCTGAGAAGCATGCTGAGGGTGACATTAGTCCTGCTAGACAGAAAAGCATATTATAAACCTATGATAATCAAGGCAGCGTGGTGTTAGCATAAGAGTAGATTATGTGCTCAGTGAGACAGAATAGAATGTCTAAAAGCAGGTCTAAGTTTATCCCAAGAGTAGTTTGTAGTGAAGGTGGTATTCCAGGCTCACAGGGAAAGCATGTAATACTCAAGGAGAAGCCCGAGGCTTGGACCAAACGGGAGGCTTCCTTTCCATTCTTTGCATGTGTGGCCGAGGCCCCAAAGGTCCAGGAGCAGGGCAGCCACTTCAGTCCTGACTGTCGACCCCTCCTCTCAAGGCTGCCGAGCGGGACTGGGAGGAAAAGCGGGCAGCCCTGACCCAGTACAGCGCCAAGGACATCAACCGGCTTCTGGAGGAGACACAGGCAGAGCTGCTGAAGGCCATCCCTGACCTGGATTGTGGGAGCAAGGCCCACCCAGGCCCAGCCCCCACCCCTGACCACAAGCCCCCCAAGATGCCCCACGGTCAGAAGGCAACCCCCCGAACGGAGCCCAGTGGAAGGAGAGGCTCAGGTATGGGGGCAGGTAGGGGGCTGGCGAAGAGCCCAGAGGAGGGGAGCCCCAGCCTCAGGAGCTCTCAGGTTGATGGGGGAGGCGCTTGGGAGTGAGAATCTTTGTGGTCAGGCTGCCAGAGGAGGGAGGTGCTGGCCTGCCCCTCGTCCACAAAGGGAGACCCAGAAGGACGGGATAGCACTGGACTCCATCCAGGGATTTTTCCCACTGCTCTGACTTCTGCTGAGAGGACCATGCAGGGAGGATGAGTGAGTCCAGGCAGAGAGTCGTCCCCCTGCACCTTCTGACCCAGTGTGTGTGCCAGAAGCGAGGCTGTGGTGAGACGGGGTGCGGGTGCAGCGCTGAGCTATACGGACAGGGTTCCTGTGCTCCCTGAGCCTGTGAGAAACCCGAACCAGAAATGGCAATTGTCGTTCACGCGTTTATTCATTCCTGCCACATATATTTGTTAGGTACCCACTTATCTGCTAGGTGCTGGGGATAAGGAGATGAGGCTGCTTTCAAAGAGCTTAAAATTTCGTGGGAGAATAATACTAACATCTGTGTTTATCAAGCACTTACTATGCGGCAAGAACTGCTCCAAATGCTGTTCTACGTATCAATCCTTATAATTTTGCAACAATCCCAGGAGGCAGATACAGTAATTATTTCCATTTTACAGATGAGGACACTAAGGCTCAGTGTGGTTAAGTAATCTGTCCCAGGCCATACCTTGTGTGTAAACCGGAAATAGGATTCAGGTGCTAAATGCTGTCCTAGAGGAGGCCCTGGAAGGGCAGGAAGGGCTTCCCGTGGAAGGGGACTTTCCATTGGAGCCTTGCATTCCCCTGGCCAGTGAGAGAGGGCATTCCAGGGAGAAACAGCACGTACAAATGCCTGGAGGTCTGTGTTTGGTGTTGCCCAGCTGGGTCCAGACCAGGGATTAGTAAGCAGAGCTGAAGCTGAAAGGTTGGCAGGCTCAGAGGGTGCTGGGCCAAGAAACTTGAACGTGGTTTGGGGTCATGGGGAATCGCTGGGGGATCAAAGGCAGAGGAATGTCAGGCTTGAGGGACTTTTCTGCAGGTTGCCCAGGAAGCAGCCCCCACCCCGGGAAGAATTGGGGGAGAGGAGAGCCTGGTGGGTGGGGTCAGACTCTCAGAATAGTACTCTCTCTTGATGGAGAAAGGATGAAGATCTGTGCAGGGCAGGGCTGAGGGGTGGGCAGGAAAGGGATGGATTAGAGTAGTGATTCTCATACTTGAACGTGCACGTGAAATCACCCGGGGATCTGCTAGAACGTGGATTCTGATTCAGCAGCTCTGGGTGGGGCCTGTGCTTCTGCATTTCTAAGAAGCTCCCAGGTGCTGCCAATGCTGTTGTTCCACGGGCCACACTTTGAGTAGCAAGGGATGAGAGTGCTGTAAGGGGAGGAGCAGAAGGGCTTGGGGTTGGATTGCACGGGGAGGTAGGAGAGAAGGAGGAGGGGGCCTGTGTCCTTTCCCCTGCGCGTTCCTCTCCCTTCCTCGCTGGAGGAGGAAGCCAGGTTTATCCTAACCCTGGAGTCAGATGTGGCGCACAGACTCCAGGGTTACGAGTCCCCTGACCCCCAGTCCCTTGGCCTCCCGCAGATGAGCTGACAGTGCCCCGATACCGCACGGAGAAGCCCTCCAAGTCGCCCCCGCCGCCCCCTCCCCGCCGGAGCTTCCCCTCCTCCCATGGCCTGACCACCACGCGCACTGGAGAGGTCGTGGTCACCAGCAAGAAGGACTCGGCCTTCATCAAGGTACCACCACCGCTTGGGTAGGGGTCAGGGGGTCGAGTTGGGGGGATGCCTGAGATGACCTCTGGAGACTCTCTGGGGTGGTCCCCTCTCTCAGAGGAAGTGGAAGGAAAGAAAGGAGGCTGGCCAGTGGTGACTCTGCTTCTGGCTTGGGCTTCCTCCATGGCAAGGGGCCATCCTGGTAGTTGAGGAGCTGGGGCAGGTGGGAGATGGTCTGGAAGTGCTAGGGCCTAGGAGGCGAGCTGGAGGTGCCCAGAGCCTGGTCTTCATGGGGACCGGGCCCTTGCAGAAGGCCGAGTCTGAGGAGCTGGAGGTGCAGAAGCCCCAAGTGAAGCTGCGCCGAGCCGTGTCCGAGGTGGCCCGTCCGTCCTCCACACCCCCCATCATGGCCTCTGCCATCAAGGATGAGGACGATGAGGACCGCATCATCGCAGAGCTGGAGGTGGGTCAGGGGCGCACCTGGCCCCCCTGAGTCATCAGCCAGGCCCGCCCCCTTTGCCTGTCAAACTGACCCCAGGGTGAGGTGCCCGGACTAGGACAGGGGACTGGATTCTTGGGTCCCCACTGAGGCTGCTTCAGGATCCTCTCCTTGCCTCAGTTTCTTCTCCACTGTAAAATGGGGGAGGGGGTCTAAAGTCCCTCCCCGCATGTTTGAGTTTTTTACTGTAGTGTCTGAGACACCCCGCAGCTGCCCTGATACCTCCTGTGCTCTGAGACCCCCATCCCCTAGTGTTCTGAGAACAGAAGCTCTAACAGACTTGCCCATATACCTTGACCCCCTCCCAGTGCTGTAAGTCACCCAGACTCGAGTGTTCTGAGCACCCCTCCCCGAGAGGCTGAAGACCTGGACCACCAGGGCCTCTGGTGGCCAGTGGCCATGGTGAGGGGCCAAGGAGGGCCATCCCAGGCCACCCCCTCCCCCTGAGTGCCTGGGTCAGAGCCCAGCACCCCCATCCTCCCTGTACCCCCTCCTCCAAACCTGCCCCCACCTTCTGCTCCCCAGGTGTTTGAGAGAAGCTCAGTGTCTCCCCTCCCCCCCACGCCCTGCCGCCAGCCGATCCCCACCTTGCTGTTCCCCCAGGACCCGGGGCCTCCTGGGGGCTCAGCCCCGGGCCCCACGTGGAAGGTAACGGGCTGCCCCCCACCTCTCACGGCGCTCTCTCTGCCTGTGCCTCCACGCTTCCTCTCCTCACTTCTCACACTAACCCGCTAGAACCTGCCAGTCACATCCCTGAGTCCCGCCACTGCCACGGCCTCACCCCCTCCCCCGCCCCAAGGACGGGTGCATCACCCTTCCTTCCCTCTCCAGACTCCAGCAGCCTGGTACCTGGTGGCCCCCTTGGGCCTGCCTTTCCTTACAGGCCTGATTCCGGGTCTGGCCTGTGGTGGGTGTTTTGTTCGTATCTGCAGCCAGAGTTTAGGTCTGGCCCGAAGCCCACGTTTTGTCTTTGGTCTAAGATTGGAGTTTGGGTCGTGCTTGTTACATGACTTTAGGCCCAACTCAAAGTCTGACACTGTCCTGAGCCCTCGCCTGGTCCCTGCCCCCATCTCCCCTATTCTGCTGCCTGTGCCAGGTGGGGGCTCTTTCTCCCACTAGAATCTATGCCTTGCTCTGGGCACCAGGATGCCCAGGAGGAAGGCTCATTTACAGCCTCTCTCCGCCCCATGGCCCCATCTGGGCAGAGAGCTTGGGATGGAAGAAACCCATGCCCTTCCTTGGCTGTCGGTGTTGGGCATTTCAACTTCAGTCCTTGCTGCTGTCCTGCTGCACTTATTTCCTCTTTATTTTTTCTTGGGAATTTGAGGGTGACCTGCTGTCTGCACCCCAGGGGGCTGTGCTTGGTTGGGAATTGCGGGGCAGTGGTCTGGTCTCCCTCTGCCCAGTTAGGTTGTAGCAGGAGGGCGTCTGCTCTGCAGAGGGGAGCCTCCCGTGCACTCACGTGTTCACCTTCCTCATCTGGTTCTCTTGGCCCACAGTGGGTTCTGTGCTGGCCGCCACCTGATTTTTAGCCTGGCTTGAGACCTGGTGGTGCTTTGGCTCCCTGGCAGGGGGAGCAGACAGGCACCAAACAGGTAGACAGTGCTGTCTGCTGGGCAGAGGATGGGCACAGAGCAGTCCAAGGAGCCGTCTGGGGGTGAACGGTATGGCAGGGCTGCCCCAGGCTGGCTGTGCCCTCGGCACCTTGGCCCGCTGCACCCAGCCACTGCACCTTTCTGGCCCTGGAAGCCAGTCCTGGTGGGGTCCAGTGGGCAGAGCCCCTCCACTGGCCCTTTGGGCTGGCTGACCCTCTGTATCCTGAGGTGCCATCGGGCAGTGGAGCCGGGCGGGCATGGGTCGCCCTCTCTGCCTTCCCAGTCTGCACCTCCCACATCCAGGTAAGCAGGTGGCAGGGCTGGGTGGGTTGCCTGGGGCGGGGGGGTCTGGGGATCCCTGCTGCCCCCCACGCATCTCCCCATGGCTCCTTTTAGTGGAAAGAGCACTGGACTTGGAGTCAGACTGCCTGGGTTCAAATCCTGGCTCTGCCACTAGCTAGCTGTGGGTAAGTGACCTTGGGTAAATTACATGACACCCCCCACCTCAGTTTCCTCATCTGTAAAGTGATGAGAGTCGTAGCCATTTCACGGGCAACAGAAAGGATTCAAGATGAAGGCGTTTACGGCAGTTCCTGGTATAAGACTCTGCTCAGAATTAGACCAGAATTCACTCAAGTGGGGTAGGGGTGACTGGGGGCCTCTCTCTGTGCCCCCACCAAAGCCAGAGCCCGGGACGCTCACACAGAGGCAGATGCTCTAGCTTTGCCCAAGCCTATGCAGCAGAGGGACTTAGCTGAGCCCCTCCCATTGTGACTGTGAAGCCCTCAGAGAAAGCTCCGGAAGTAAGGGGTAGGGACCAGGAATCTCTGGCCTGAGATGAGGATGGCAGACCCATCCTCCGAGGCCAGAGGCCAACACCTGGTCTCCACCCACACGGGGCTGCGGGTCTCGGACATTCAGTTCGAGTCAACAAATAGCTGATACCTGTCGAGCGCTTACACCGTGCCAGGCAGTGTTCCAAGCCCGTGCACACTTGTGCTTACTTCATCCTCCACCAGCCTCACGTTACTGTTACTCCATCGCACAGATGGGTAAACTCCTGGCAGTAACCATGAGAGCTGCTCTCAGAGTTTAACATGGGTGATGAGATGTAAACGTGTGTCTGTGCTTCTAGGTAAACTGGCATCTTTGCCAGAAAGTGGGAGACCGTAGGGTGTGGTGGAAAAAGGCCTGAGTTCTAGTCCCAACTTTGCCTCTAACTTGCTGGGTAAACTCAGTCAGGACGCTCCCCTGCCTCGGTTTCCCTATCTGTGAAAGGAAGGGGCTGGGCTCACCCACATGCGACCCCCCATCCCAGCTCAGGGTGCTTTGGTTGCAGGGACCACACTCTCGCTCATCTTTCCTCTGTCCGCAGGCTGCCGCAGGCCGCAGGCCCTTCTGCGTCCCCCGGATCATCTTGACAGAGTGTGCCCCCAAACCTCCTTCTCCACCAGAGGCCAGGCTTGAGGAACCCGGCCTCAGGACAACCCCTACCCCACGACCCCGGACCCTGGCTGGCAGCGGGAGGGGCTGGGATAATCCACAGGCCCCGCCAGGGCTAATGGCTGAGGTTTCCCAGCCCGGGAACAGCTCGATGCTGGAGAAGGAAGGGGCGGCTCTGAAGAGACTGGGGACAGGGAGCCACAGCCCAGAAAAGGGAGGAGCTGGGGTCCCCTTGTCTCGGGGACCTGCCCCAGACAGGACCCAGGAGCCCTCCACTGCCGAGACCTACCCAGAGGAGACCCTCAAGGACTCTGGACACGACGCCCAACCCTGCAGCGGGGACTGCAGGGGTCAGCGTGCTGCTGGCCTGGGCTGCACGGGGCGCGGTGCCACCACCCGGCGGATGGACAGCCTGGAGGAGACACTCCGGGAGCTGGAAGCCACCCTGAGCCAGATGGGCACGGCCCCTGCCGCGGGATCCCCTGGCAGCCCCCCACCCCCGCCCCCTGGTCCCCAGGTGGCTGCCTCCTGCCCCGTCCTCTCTTCTTACCTTCCTGCTCCAGTCTTCAGAGCTGGAGGGAGTGGGAGGCTGCAGGAGCACCACGCCAGCCCCCTCCTCCCACTGGCCTTCTCTCAGCCCCGCCCCCCTCCTGGGAGCCCGGTGCCAGGCTGGGTTTGCAGGCAGAGCCCCTGGCAGGCTGGGAAGCTGGCCTGCCCAGGGATCAGCCCAACCAGCCGTGGTGGGGACCGGGGCCTCTCCCTCTGCTCTGTATCTGTAAACCGACAAATAAAGTTCTTTCCCCCTTCTGCATCCCCACACTCCCCTCCTCCTCTCCTGTCTGACTCTCTCTGTCTCTGCTGTTTCTCTGCCTGCGCCGCCCTTCTGGGCAGGCCTGGTCCCTGGGGTGGTTCAAGGGGGCTGGACTTGTCCATCTCTAGGGAGACTTCGCCCCCATCCTCCCATTCAGAGGAAGATGTGGGCCTGGGGCTGCCAGTCCTACTTTGTCTGCCATTATAAAGACCCCTCCCCCCCAGATCTGAGGCACGTTCTCTCGGGCCAGGAGTGGTGGTGGTGGTGCCAGGGACCTTCACCTTAAAAATGGCTCTCCCAGAAGGGCACCAGCTGCCCGCAGGCTACTCAAGGAAGCCACCAGGGTTCTCACCCAGGAGCTGTTGGGAACCTGGCCGGGGGCCCCGTCCCCTCTCCTGCAGGGAGGCCTTAAACCTGGCCTGAGGGTGGGCCTGATTCCTGGGGTGGGGGGATGTGGAGCCAGGGAGAGCTCTCCAGGTCTCAGAGGGCCCACCGTGCCTGGGGTGCCTGTGTGACCTCACCTCCAATCCTGACCCTGTTCCTCTTCCTGCAGAGTGGCGGTGGCAGTGTGCCACCCATGAAGGTGGTGACTCTGGGGACCTCTCGGCTGAAGGCGGCCCAGGGCCAGGCAGGCAGCCCCGACAAAGGCAAGCATGGCAAGCAGAGGGCCGAGTACATGAGGATCCAGGCCCAGCAGCAGGTAAGCCTGGGCACCACGGGGGCGGGGCCTGGCCCCCATCCAGACGCCCTCCCCCTCCCCCTCCCCACTGGCAGTGCTGTGTGCTCTTGCTGTGTACTGGCCGTCTCCTGCCAGTATTCCTGTGACCACCTTCCTGCCGGCTGCCCAGAGAGGTCCTCCCCGCCAGGACTGCCCCACCGGTCCCTTAAGCCATCTTCTCCTTCCTCTCTCCAGTCCCAGGGCTCAGGATCTGGTTCTCAGCCAGATGGCTCCTCTCTCAGAAGGCCCCTCACACAGGACCAGAGAGGGCTGTCTCCTCAGCCGCTCCTGGACAAGACCCTGCTAAGGCTGGTGGCCCCGGGGTGTGGAAGGGGCCTTTATGCCTGTCTTCCTGCCACTCCACTCCCCTCCTCTGCTTCCTTCCCTCTGCTCTCAAGTCCCACCTGCTCTTTGGGGTCCCCACTCTCATCTCAGCCTCCCTCTTAGCTCCTAGGCCACCTCCCAACTAAGGGAGAAACCAGTTTTGCATCTGTTTTTCAGTCTCGTGTTTGGGTTGCAGTGTGGTTAATGGGGAGGGGGAGGAAGGGGAGAAGTACTTCGGCCCCCCGTTGGGTGCCGTAATAGTGGTGGAGGCGCTGCACCCTCTTTCAGATTTAATTAGTGGGCCTGGGACAGTATATAGAGTTGACAGCCTCACCCATGGATGTCTCTGCCCTGTGGCTCGCCTGTGGCCCGGTCGGAAGATGCAAATGGTCCTCAGGCCTAGATGTTCAGAGAGACCTTTAGTGCACTCGTTTGGTTCAGTAAATATTTCCGAGCAGTTCCTGTATGCCAGGTCCATTCTGAGTGTTGGCTGGGAGTGGGGGTCATGAAATGTCCAGATGCTGTGACTTGAAGAAGGTTCTAGGCTCAGAGGCAGGAGGTGAGAGATGGGCAAGTCTAGCCACCTCCTTTACAGATGAGGGGACAGCTCAGAGAAGGAAAGGGACTTCCCACGGGCCCACAGCAAGGTGGCATCAAAGCCAGGACTGGGACCCAGGGATCCCAAAGCCCTTCCCACCACACGGCTCTGCCCAGCCCTGGGCACACAGGTCTGCCTGCTGGTCCTCTGGGGAGTCCAGTGGAGACGCCCCTCACTAGCTCCCTGCTGGCCAACCGTCTTCCTCATGGGTCCCCAGACACATCCTGCCAATCCCACCCCCAGCTCCTTTTCCTGCCACTACCAAGGATGAGTTGCCCTCATCCTGTCCAGGCTGGTCTCTCTTCGGTGTCTAGAATGGCTGCCGACATTCCCGGGGTATTCACTTGTGCCAGACACACACGTTAATTCGTTGCACACTCACTACTCTGAGGATGGGCCTTATTATCCCCATTTGACAGATGGGGAAACTGAGGCTTTACCCAAGGTCACAGGGCTGGCAAGTGCTGGAGCAGGGCTCAAATCCAGACTGACACCCAGGCCCCCATCCCCGCACAGAGTTGCTTCAGCCTCTTCAGCGGGCGCCTCCCTCCTCTGGAATTATGCTCCCCACCTCTCACCCTGACTCCCAACTCCCCCGGCACCCAGCTCCTCTGCCTATTGCCCCCTGTCCTGCCCCTCCAGTCACCTCCATCGCCTCCACGCCCTCTCCTCCATTCATCCCTCAACCCACCCCCTCCTCCTGCTCCCTTCCAGCCTCACCCCTGGGCTTGGCGAGGTCTCCAGTGGCCTCCAAGTGGCCTCTTTGCACCGTGCTCTACGCACCTCTCTGCAGCGTTGGGCACATACGCTGCCCCCCCTACGTGCACTGGGGGGCCGTGGGACCCTCCGCTCCTTGGCATCCTCTCCTCCCTTGTCAGCCCTCACTGACCCTCCTGGGCACCTCCCCTCTGCCCACCTCTTTACTCCCCTGCGTCCGTCTTCTTCCACAGCCTCTTTGCTGCTCCCATCACGTGCTCCTCTCCTTGGGCACCAGGTGCCATCTGTCCCTGCCCAGGTCTCTGTTCTGAGCTCAAGCCTGCCCCTGTTGCTCGCCGCTCGCCACTTGGGAAAGTCACCAGCCCCGGGCATCCACCTACGCTAAGGGGTCCCCTGAGCTCCCCGCCTCCCTCACCTTCCCCAGCTACATGGTGCTTCTCTCTTCCCACATGACTGGTGTGGCTGTATCTCACTTTCACTTTTCTAGAAACCTTTCTTTAAAAAAGCATCTTCTCTCTAATGAAGCATTACACGTTCTTTGCAGAAATGTTTTAAAGTAAAGAAATGTTATAAAGCAGCAGGGGAAAAAATCATCCGTGCCTCGGTATCCTGGTGCGCGCCCTTCTAAGGTTTCCCTGCAACTTCTGTGACCCCTAACCTATCTTCCCAGACCTGCGGGGTGCGGAGGGTTGTTTGTAAAATGCGGATTTGATTTTATCACTCCCCTAGCATACCACCTGTGCCCTCCAGCCCCGGCTGGGTAAGAAAATCAAAACTCCCTCACTGGCAGCCCTGGCTCTTCATGACCAACCTCGGCTCCCTCAGCCCAGTTCTCCCTGCCCGCCCCCCCCACCCCAGCCCGTCCATTTGCTCCAGTCACCCATATCACCTGGCCCTCCATCCTGAGGCCAGGGCACCGTTCCATCCCAGCTCAGTCTGTGACCCTGGTCATAGTCCTCTGCCTTCTGCAGGCTCTTTCCTCATCTGTACAATGAGGACAAGAACCCAGAGGCCGGCTTCTGAGTTCATGTGATATAATACCGTGCGTGGGAAAGAACTTCGAAAGCCACAGAGCGCTCTCCAAAGGGAAGGAGTCACCACCATGCTTAGCTGCATTGTACCTTTGTCAGGGCCCAGGGCTGGACAGAGGCCTCTCCTTCATCTCGTGGTTCTGACACTAGGAGCTCGAAGCTGCCTTGACACTGATGAGGGGGAGGGGAATAGAAGTGCCAGGACCAGACAGAGAAATCGGGGTGGAGGAGTGGAGAAAGTTCCGAGAGGGGGTGCAACTGTACCTGATACCACAGAGAAATCAGAGGAAACGATTGAGGAAAAGCTCTTGGATGTGCTCAAGATTCAGGGGTGGGATGAGAGCCAGATTCCCAGGGGACAAGGATCAAGGGCTTGGTGCGGGCATGAAACTGTGGACACCCCCTCTTCTACTAGGGCTAAGCAACTGCTGGACACCTAGTGTATCTCCTCCATTGGTTCCGGTGAAGAGACTGTAATGAAGGGACCAGCAAGAGATGCTGAGGCACCCAGGGACCAGTGAGAGCAGGAAGCTGGACCTCCCTGGGGAGAGGGGTCTGGGGACCTAGGGTTTAGGGAGTCCTGTGAGAGCTGGACAGTAGGTGCTGTAGTTATGGAGGGCACAGCGTGCCAGCGACATGGCACCAAGTGGGGAGGGAGTAAGGAAGAAACTTTACCCCCTCTCTCTTTCCGCCCTGTCATCATCCCCAATGGGCAAACTCAGCCAAGCCAGCCAGCCAGCCAAGGCATGGCGGGGTCAGCCAACCAGGGTGCAGAGCAGGGCAGAAATCAGATCTGGGGATGGAGAGGAAAATAGCACCCCTCTTCTGTACCAATTTTAAGCATCTTATTTAATCCTCGTGACAACTTTATATCTTTAAAAATCTGTGCATTAATCCCTTTGTCACTGCTACATCCCTACAGCACCTAGAACAGTACTTGGCACACATAGGCATTCAATAAATATTTGTTGGTTAGATGAATGAATGAATGAATGAATGAATGAATTTGCCACTGATCAGGCCCAATCCCGATGGAACTAGACAATGCAGACTTGAAATGTTAATATACTAATGATATAATAATAATAATAATAGCTACCATTTATTGCCTGCATCCCAGGCACTGGGCCTCGTGCACCGTCTCATGTGATTCTAGTGCTGTAGGTGCTGTTATCCCTGCTTTGCGAGTAACAACATAAAGACCCAGAGAGATACCTGCCTAAGGTCACATGGTTAGGAAGTGGCAGAGCTGGGACTTAAACCCAGGTCTGCCAGTTACAAATTCTGCTTATCCTAACGCTGGATTCTACTGCTTTGCTGGGAAGCATAACTTCGTGGGTGCCGCCAAGCCTTGGGGAGACGGCACTCGTGACGGGAACACTGTTGACAAGAACATTAGGGGAACAATGGTGGGCCTCACATGTAGCAGTCTAAGTGATTTTAGCTGCACATAACAGAAACTCCAAAATGGCTTAAATGACAAGGAAAGGTATTAGCTAACGAAACAAGAAGCAGGGAGGTTCCAGGGTTGGGGAATTCAGCAGCTCAAGGACATGAAGACCTGGGCTCCTTCCATATTACTGTTCAGGTGGCCCATCATCCCCCCCCACCCGAACACATCTGCCTTCATTCCAGGCCTCCTAGGCACACAACACAGATCATTGTAGGAGCAGGAGAACCTTCCCCAGAGGCCCCCAGCTGACCTCCCCTCTCTCCTCATTGCCTATCTCTAGATCAGTCACTGGCTAGGAGAAGGGAACGGCTTGAATTGCCATAGGTTTAA
This sequence comes from Neophocaena asiaeorientalis asiaeorientalis, assembly GCF_003031525.2. Classification (NCBI taxonomy): domain Eukaryota; kingdom Metazoa; phylum Chordata; class Mammalia; order Artiodactyla; family Phocoenidae; genus Neophocaena; species Neophocaena asiaeorientalis. Next base: position 3,063,568 of record NW_020171981.1, read on the forward strand.
TCAGGACGCATTCCCCTTGGGCTGGGGGAAGCCCCACCTCTTCTGCCAGCCCAGTGCCTGATTCAGGCAAACAGCTAGGAAGAAGGGCGTGTAGGCAGGAGGAGGTGGCCCTGGGAGTGGCCCTGGAGGAGGCGCCAACAGGGTCGGCAGCATCAAGATGACCTACGCTTGTGTGGAAATCTATGCCTCGTAGCCTGGAGGGACAGGTCAGTAGGCTCGGGGCGCAGAGAGGGGGCTAGACTCTGGCCCACAGGAAGAGGAGGGGTGTGGGGTTCAGCCCGTTGGGTGTGGCGAACAGTTCCAGTCTCCCCCGGCTAAAGCTGACCATCTATGAGGTTTCTGCCTGTCACAAAGGTGACGAAGCTCTGTTTCTCTGGACATAATTAAGAAGAACAGGGGGAGGGATTGCTGTGCACGTGTGGAAGAAGAAATGTGACCAGCAACCTCAAGGGCGGGTTCACTGTCGGCCAGTCAGGTACATACGGCCTCCTTGGTTCCCTTCCAGGCTGCGGGAGGCACCGTCTGGGTTTCCCCCGCGAAGCATCTGATAGAGGCTGCCCAGCAGCTGGGTGATAATGTAGGTCGGGGAAAAAGGGCGTGAGCGTGCCCAGACCTGGCCTGCAGGAGGTCTCTGTCGGTGCACCACGGCACTCTGCCTCTAGTCCTCATGCCTTGTCTTTTTCCATCAGGATGGGTCGGTAGCTAAGTAAGGCCAGGAGGGACAGTGGATACAACTACAGAGAGAAAACCTGGTCCATGTTGCCCTAATCGAGTGATCTCGGAATTCTGTGCAGCAGGATCACGTGGGGCGCCTGGCTAAAATGCAGATTCCTGAGCTCATGCTAGAGGTGGGCCCTGGGGCGGGGCCCTGGAGTCTGCATTTGTGACAGGCCATCACCTCCAGGACCAGTGTAAATGCAAGGGGTCTGCTGGAGGCGAGGAGGGGGCACGGCCGTTTCTGTCAGAGGTGACCTGTGAGTGCCGGACACGTCACGAGGGGGTGACCTCCCGTTACCCACAAGGCACAGCTCAGAGGTGGAGGAACACTTGCGGGGCAGGAGGCGGTGGGGGGAGGGTCTTTAAAGAAGCGCCCCCCCAGGGAGACAAGCTCATTCCTCAGTTGCCCCTGTAAGACCTGCTGAGGCTGGAAGGGGCCCTGACTGGGCTGCTGGCTGGTTGGGCCCTCCTCTCAGCCTGGGCTGCGCCCTTTCCGCCTCCCCTTGGGCAGCTAACGTTTCCCCTCCTCCTCCCTTCTCCTGCCCTCTCCCTGCTCCCCACCTGCTCTGCTCCTGGTGCCTGTCCTGGCCCTGGGCTGCCCTCCCTTGTGCTTCTCCGGTCTCTCGCTCCCACCTTCTCTCTTTCCTATCAGTAACCGTGGGCCTACCCTCCCACCCCAGGCCCTCTGTTCCAACCCCGTGCCCCCTTTCTGCCCCTGCTGTGCCCCCCCACCTCCTCCCCTGTCTCAGGGAACTACTCACTCTCTCCAGATCCTCCTCTGATTTCTACTGTTTGCAGTTAATTTTCTCTTGGATTTGTGGAGATTTTTCACTTTTTAAAACTGTAACTGGGGCTTCCCTAGTGGCGCAGTGGTTGAGAGTCCGCCTGC
>NW_020171981.1:3065211-3066832 GCF_003031525.2 Neophocaena asiaeorientalis asiaeorientalis
TGGCCTGTCCTCAGCTCTCTCTGCCCATCCCCTGTTGGTGTTTTTGGTTTTTTTAATGATTCACTTTTAATTATCTTTTTTAAAAAAAAAAAAAAAGAAAGAAAGAAAAAGCAAACCAGTAAAACTAAAAACCAAAACGTGACACCTTCCCTTGATTTCCTGTTCCAGAATGGCACACTTCCTGTCATCATGCCTCCTTTTCTCTTTCCCCACTTTCCCTCCCAAGTCCATCCTGAAGTTCCTACCCCCCTGCCCCACCTCCTCGTCTCCCACACACTCCTCCCAAGAGCACTCCAAAGAAACTCTACGCGTGGAGACTTGGAGCAGCCAGACACCCCCTCTCCCCTTCCTCGGAAGCCTTCCTGGAGGAAAACCTGGACATTGGACCAATCCCAAAATCAGGCTGGAGAATGGGACATCGGGAGACTTTGGCCCTGGAGGCGCCTCACCTGTCCAACCTCGGGATGTGACTCAACGCCGCTGCTTCTCTGCTCCCATCCACTCATGCCTGGGTGGGCCTGGAGTCGAGACAGACGGGCTGGAGAGGGAGGCCAGAGGTGGAGGGGCCTCAGGGTGGTGTGAGCCCGTGGAATCTGTGTGTCCTTGGAGAGGAGCTGGCTTCCCGGGACCACCGTCCTGTGGTGAGGAGCTGCCTGGCTGGCGCTGATCCGAGGAAGGGGCACCTTTGGACTGCTGGTTGTGGACGGTGGGTTGAGCAGACAGCCTGACACTGGGGACACTGCCCTGGGAGAGGGCAGCCCCGAGGAGGGGTATTTGGTACTTTTAGTTTCCTAATTTAGCACTTTAAGTGACATTAACTTATTTAACGGGGGTGGGGTGGGCAAGAATGAAGGGCCTATAGCAAATTAGATTTTGAGGCCTGGAGGGTGGGGAGGGTCTGGTTGTGAGGGAAGTGGGGGGATAGAGAGGGGTTTCATGGGGGGCAGCGAGGACAGCTCTGACCCCACAGGTGGGGCAACTTGACCTTCAACCATCCTCTTTGAGATTTGAGGGTTTTCAGGGTAGGTCTGGGGACCCTTGGTGAGATCCTCGAGGGTCCCTGAAGCCTGACCAGCCAGCCAGCACCCCCCAACCTGTGGGCGCCAGCTTTGCAGAGGCTGTGGGCAGTGAGGCTTTCTTTTAGTGGGGTCCTGAGAAGGAGCTGGAGAGACCAGTTTTGGTTCTTAGCCCCGCTCCCCCCAGGGCACAGTGAGGGGCCAGCAGGGAGAGTATGTGGATGGGGGAGGAGGAGGAAGATGGAGTGGGGTCCCCAGGGAGCAGGATTCCTATTTGGAGCACAAAGTGGGGTAAGCACAGGGGGTGGGGGGCGTTGGGATTAGTCTCCCCGAGTAAGCACAGAAAGAAGGAGCCATCGCAGGGGCAGAACCTCCTAGACCTTGGAGCCTGGCGTTTGGGGAGAGCCAGGGGGAGCTGTTGAGGGTTGGGGCGGGAGGGGGAATTGGGTTGTGTTCCTTCATTTCTTTCTTTTTCTGTTGTTGTTTTTGTTGGCTCATCCTTGTTTTCTAGCTTTGGATCATTTTTGTACAAAGGCAAGCAAGCCTTTTTGAAAAATAACAAAAGAAGAGGTTAAAAAAAAAAAAATCCGTCCTGAAAAAAAAAT
>NW_020171981.1:3066919-3073759 GCF_003031525.2 Neophocaena asiaeorientalis asiaeorientalis
GGTCCAGTGAAACGGTTTGGTTTGATTCGGCTGTACAGAGACACCCTGACTTGGGAGGGAGGGGGGGAGTGGTGCCCCCTCCTCCCTCTGCTCCATTACTCTCTGCTTGCTACTTTTCCCTTGCCGCACCTCCCACCCTCAACCCTGTGCCCTGAACGTTTGCCCCACCGTCATTGTCCTGAGTTGAATGTCTCTTGGAGGGGGGGAAGAAGGGCGTGTCCATCCACAAGGGAGCAAATGGAGGGAGTCCTGCGCCCCACCCCACCCACTCACGTGGAGCCCAGTGGAATTTGCATCTTTCATTTTGGTGCCTGCACATTTACAGGAGGAGTTGTGCGCAGCCTCTGTGTGTGTGTGTGTGTGTGTGTGTGCGCGCGTGTGTATCCACTGGCACAAGTCCATTCACCAGTGTGCAGAGGGAAGGAAGCATGGGCGTGCACAGGCGTGACCTCCCACGCGTGTGCAGGGAGGCGTGCACACAGCGGTGCATGTAAGTGGCCTGGGCATTGGCATGTGCCCACCTGCACATTGATGTGGAGGACCTTGGCGTGTGAGAACACGTGTAATGCGTGACCTGTGTGTGTGTGGACAGAAGGGTGTGCGTGGAGGGGCGTGGGAGGTGCGCATGCACGTGCACATGCGTGTAGACCCCGCGTGTGGGAGCGCCTGTGTGCATGGTCCTTGGCCTTTCACCACTTGCTCCGGCTCCCCTCCCAAGCCTCCAGCCCCTGGGCCCTCTCAAAGCCCCCAGCACGTCAAGGCCCCCCCAGCTGCATGCGCCTCGCTGCTCTGTCCATCAGTGTGTGCTTGACCAAGAGAAAACCAAGACGTCTGGGGGGACCCCTGTAGCTGGTCTCCCCGGCCCCTGCCCACTGTGCTGTGTTACTCGCATGGGGGGTTTCTCTCCCGCCCCTTCCACAATATGCTGTTTCCCCAGGAGCCTCAGGCCCGAGGCTCTGAGAGGGGTCCCAGGTGGGACCCCCCAGGGCGAGCCCGGCTCCGCACCCCGCCCCGCCCTGTCCACCCTGTAGGGCCCGTGTTGGTGTAGCAGTGATGGCTTCTGTGGATATTCTGTGACCTCTGTCAGTGTAACTTGACAATTTCTAAATGGAAAAGGGTTGCTGTGTTTTCTCTGTCTCTCTTTTTTAATGTCCCTTTTCTTCTCCCACTTTCCTGCTCTCTTTCCTTTTCGGTTTTTCTAGCCGAGTGTTTGGGGCTTAAATAAAACTTGTTTCTTTTTCCTCTCCTGAATCTCCTTCCTGGAGGCTGCTGTCTCATTATTTCTCGTCTTCATCCTAGAAGGTGCTGGTGTGGGTGGGATGGAGGATGGGGAATCCCTGGCAGCCACTGCCCCTCAGCTGAGCTGGCAGAGCGCGAAGAGGGAGGGGCCGAAACAGGGGCCCTGGGGCTGCTGCTGCCTGCAAGAGCAACTGTGAGAACCGACCTCATCCAGATGCTGGAGAAGAGGACCGCTAACTCACGGGGCGCCAGCTCTCCACCATCAGCGAGGAAGCTACTGGTGTCACTTACACCTGCAAGTGACAAAGCCAGAGGCATTAGACGTCTTGCCCAGAGTCACACAAGTAGCTGGATGCAGAGTCAGGATTGGAGTCCAGCTCTGCCCGACTCCAAACCCAATGCTTTCCCCCAAAGCCAAGTCGGGTCTGCTTACCTCCAGCAGTCCCCTGGATTGGGTCTTGGCCTCCTGCCCTTTGGGTGGGATGACACTTTAACGGTATCCACCCATCCTATCAAGAACATCAGCTTTCAAACTTTGTTAAAACTGTAACTCACAGTAAGAAATCCATTTTAGGGACTTCCCTGTAGGGCCCGTGTTGGTGTAGCAGTCCCTGGTGGTCCAGTAGTTAAGACTCCGCACTTCTACTGCAGGGGGCCTGGGTTCGATCCTTGGTCGGGGAACTAATATCCTGCATACCATGTGGCACAGCCAAAAAAAGAGAAGAAATTCATTTTACATCTCAATGATTTAGACATGTCCACACACAAACACCCACGTATTTAGTGAAACAGCACCTACTACATACAATGTACTCTGCTATTTTCTGTTATAGTCTAAACATTTGCTGACAACCCACTGAATTGGGTTCAATCATGAATCATGATTTCATGACCCTCGAATGGGTCAGAACCTACGGTTTGAAAAATGCTCGCCTGAAGATTTAGCCCCAGTCATGCTGCATCTCTGCTTTGTCCTCCTCAAAGGCCTACTGGCTCCACTTACTCCGTGGTCGCCTGTGAAATTAGAAGACCCCTGTGAGGAGATTTGCCCTCGATTCTGGTTGGGTGGGAGCCCTGGACCCTGGCCCTGTAGCCAGTGAGCTGCCCGGCCCCTTCCAAGGCTACCACATCAGAGTCTAGCCTGCCCCGCCATCAAGTGGGCCAGATGTCCTGCTTGGGTTTTTCGGGTTTGCCTGGAATTCTGAAGGCTGTGCCACTGTCCCAGCACGTTCTAAGGGTCCTTGAGGCTGCCCTTCCAGGCATTCTCCAGCTGGGCTGAGACCTGGGGTATTATTGGGTCTCCTCTACCCCCGCCTCCCGCAAACCATCCCTTCCATGCCATGAGGTAACGTCAGTGGCCTACGCCACCCTCTTCCAGGCCTCACTGGAGGCTGAGGGTGAGGATGTGCTCGCTGTCTGCAGGCAAGGCCCCACTCCATGGGTCACCCACTTACCAAGCAGCCCTTCAGACTCTCAGCCAGACCTCATCCCTTTTGTCCCTTTTGAAACGTCAGCAGATCTTGCCTTCTCTCTCCCACTCTATTCCCAGAAAGCTGGGCCAGTAGCCAAAGCCCCCTCATCTTCTAGAATCACCTCAGTCACTGACAGTTCAAGATCAAGTAATAAATGGGACCATCAATGCACGGCAAGAATTATGCCAGGCACTTCATTCGTCCTTCAAATGCCTCCCGACTGTCTCCTCCTTGCCAGCGCTGCTCGTTGACTCACTGGGACTATGGCTGAGCGCCTAGGAGGGGACTCAGCCAAAACACAAATACCTGAGCAAAATTGAGGCAGACGGTGAGTCGTGCCCCAGGGAAGCAGGCGTGCAATGGCTGTGGCCTTGAGTAATGGGGACCACTTCAGAGAGTGCGACCAGGCCCTGAGGTCACATTTGAGGGGAGATCTTCAGAATGGACAGGGTGGCTCTATGGGAGCTGGTGGCTGAGTGTCCCACACAGAAGGCCCTGAGGTGGGAAGTCATCTGTGGGTTCTAGAAAATGAATGAAATCCAAGGAAATTGAGAAGGGGAAAGGGGGCACGACATGACACGGGAGTGTGAGCAAAGCCCCGTCACAGCGGGTCTTGGATGAATGTGGTGAGGAAGGTGGATTTCTTCTCAGAGCCATTGAACCAATAGGAGGGTTTTAAGTCAGAAAGTGACGTGATTTGATGCTGTTTCAGAAGTTGCCTGTGGCTGTGGCGTGATGAGGTGGGGCGAGGGCAGGGCAGGAGTGAGAGCAGAGCTGTTTTTTAGGGGCAGGTACAGATGACGGCTGCCTGGACTCACTCAAAGCAAACAATCTGAGGGCTGAGGGAAGGAAACTGAATCTCAGAGACTTTGTAGCTACAAAGTGATGGAGCTAAGACTTAAACCCACGACTTCTCTCTCCCAATAGCCATGCTTTCTTAGTGCTTGATAATTCTCATCACTACACTTGTTAAGTGTTCGTTGAATCTTCATCACGTGGGCTGTTGGTATTATTGCCTCCAGTCTACTGATGGGGAAAGTGACTGAGCAAAGGATTTGACTGACCTCAGAGCCGGATCCTAATTCATAGGAGAAAAGGGACTGCTTTACAAATAGAAACCTGGGAAACCCACATCTTCTCCCCCTCACTGCACACCTCTGAGTCCTCTGGGTGTGTTCTTCCTCTTTGACCTTGAGTGGCTTAAGCGATCCTGGAGCTCACAGGGTAGCTGAGCACCATCCCCAGTGCTGGGGCCCTGGGCACGAGGCCACCATGCCCATTAGCTGACACAGGCTCCCTTGACACTCTCTGATGCTGAATGATTGACAGCACTCATAATGACACCTGGCAGGAAGCTCCATCCCATACGCCTGGCCACAGTGCCAGAAATTTCACTCAAAATCCACAGACCCTCTGCTTCGGCTCAGGCCTCCATCATGCCCACGTCAGGGAAAAAACCTTATCCCTCTTAGTTCAACCCAAAAAGATTTGGAGTTTTCCAAAGAAATGTTTCCTGTGAAATATATGTCTATCCTTATGCCAGTACCACATGTCTTGATTGGTAGTAAGTTTTGAAATTGGGAACTTTCAACTTTGTTTTCTTTTTCAAGACTGTTTTGGCTGTTCTGGGTCCCTTGCATTTCCATAGGAATTTTAGGATCGGCTTGTCAATTTCTGCCAAAAAGACAAAAAGATGGGATTTTAATGGGGAGTGTGCTGAATCTACCATCTTAACAACACAAGGTCTTCTGAAACATGGAATATCTTTACATTTATTTAGATCTTGTAAAATTTCTTTCAACAATGTTTTAGTTTTCTTTTTTTTTTGCGGTACGCGGGCCTAGCACTGCTGTGGCCTCTCCCGTTGCGGAGCACAGGCTCCGGACGCGCAGGCTCAGCGGCCATGGCTCACGGGCCCAGCCGCTCCGCGGCATGTGGGATCTTCCCGGACCGGGGCACGAACCCGGGTCCCCTGCATCGGCAGGCGGACTCTCAACCACTGTGCCACCAGGGAAGCCCTTAATTCCATTTTAAAATTGTTCATTGCTTACAGAAATAAAATGGTAGGAGCAATAAAGTTTTTTTCTTGAGGTACAATTGACATACAACATTATATTAGTTTCAGGTATACAACATAATGATTGAATATTTGTATGTATTGTGACATGCTCACCACAATGTCTAGTTAACATCTGTCACCATCCATAGTTACAGAAAATTTTTCTTGTGATGCGAACTTTTTTTTTTTTTTTTTTTTTTTTAATATTTGGCTGCGTTGGGTCTTCGTTGCTGCACATGGTCTTTCTCTAGTTGGGGTGAGCAGAGGCTACTCTGTTGTGGTGCAAAGGCTTCTCATTGCGGTGGCTTCTCTTGTTGTGGAGCACAGGCTCTAGGAGCGTGGGCTTCAGTAGTTGTGGCTTGCAGGCTCAGTAGTTGTGGCGCACGGGCTTAGTTGCTCTGCGGCTTGTGGGATCTTTCCAGACCACGGATCGAACCGGTGTGCCCTGCATTGGCAGGCTGATTCTTATCCACTGCGCCACCCGGGAAGTCCCGTGATGCGAACTTTTAATATTTACTCTCAAGGGGATTCCCTGGTGGCGCAAGTGGTTGAGTCCGCCTGCCGATGCAGGGGATACGGGTTCGTGCCCTGGTCCGGGAAGATCCCACATGCCGCGGAGCGGCTGGGCCCGTGAGCCATGGCCTCTGAGCCTGCGCGTCCGGAGCCTGTGCTCCGCAGCGGGAGAGGTCACAACAGTGAGAGGCCCGCGTACCGCAAAAAACAAAAAACAAAAAAACATTTACTCTCAGGACTTCCCTGGTGGTCCAGTGGTTAAGACTCCGCCCTTCCAATGCAGGAAGCGTGGGTTTGATCCCTGCTTGGGGAACTAAGATCCCACATGCCTCAGAGTGCGGCCAAAAGAAAAGATTTACTCTTAGTAACTTTCGAATATGCAATACGGTGTTATTAACTATAGTTGCCTTTCCTTCTTTTTTATGGCCAAATAATATTTCATTATACATATATACAATGATTTGTTTATCCATTATGGACCTTTGGGCTATTTCCACCTTTTAGCTATTATGAATAATGCTGCTATAACATTCACGTACAAGTTACTGTTGGGACATAATATATTTTCATTTCTACTGGGTATAAACCTGGGAGTAGAATTGCTGGGTCATTGGTAATTTTATGTTTAACTTTTTGAGGAACCACCAAACTGTTTCTCATAGTGGCTGTATTATTTTATACTCCCACCAGCAATGTACCAGGGTTCCTATTTCTCCATATCCTCACCAACACTTGTTGTTTTCTATTTTCTTGATTTAATCTATCTTGCTGGGTATGAAATGGTATCTCACTGTGGTTGTGGTTTGTATTTCTTTAATGATCAATGAAAATAGAAAAATAGAGGACATTAATAAAAAATTAATAAGACTAAAAGTTAGTTTTTGGAAGAGATTGACAAAATTGATAAACATTTAGCTAGACTGACAAAGAAAAAAAGCTAAATATTTGTCAATTTTATTGATCTTTTCCAAGAACCAACTTTTAGTTTCATTAATTTTCTCTTTTTTTTCTATTTCCTATTTCATTTATTTCCACTCTTTATTATTTCCTTCCTTTGGCTTGCTTTGGGTTTAGTTTGCTCTTCTTTTTCTAGTTTCTTAAGGTGAAAGGTTAGGATATTGACTTGAAATCTTTCTTCTTTTCCAATATTATGTTTACAGCTATAAAGCTCCCTCTAAGCACCACTTTAGCTTCATCCCATAAGCTTTGATATGTTGTGCTTTTGCTTTCATTCCTCTTAAGGTATTTCTAATTTCCCCTGTGATTTCTTCTTTGATTCATTGCTTATTTAGTAGTGTGCTTTTATATTTTCACATATTCGTGAACTTCACAAAATCTCCTGTTGCTAACTTCTAATTTAATTCCATTGTGTTTGGAGGACAAACTTTGGATGATGTCAAACCTTTTAAATGTATTGAGGCATGTTTTATGGCCTAGCATTTGGTCTATCCTGAAGAATGTTCCATGTATACTTGAGAAAAATGTTTATCCTGCTGTTGTTGGGTGGAGTAATTTTTTTTTTTTTTTTTTTTTTTTTTTTTGGGCCACGGGCCTCTC
>NW_020171981.1:3074168-3079021 GCF_003031525.2 Neophocaena asiaeorientalis asiaeorientalis
CACGAACCCGTGTCCCCTGCATCGGCAGGCGGACTCTCAACCACTGCGCCACCAGGGAAGCCCGGGTGGAGTAATTTTTAGATATCTGTTAGGTCTAGTTGGGTGTGTCGTATTGTTCACATTTTCTACTTCCTTGCTGATCTTCTGCCCAGTTATTCTAGCCATTTTTTAAAATTAATTAATTAATTTTTTTGGCTGCGTTGGGTCTTTGTTGCTGCGTGCGGGCTTTTCTCTAGTTGCAGCGAGAGGGGGCTACTCTTCCTTGCAGTGCACAGGCTTCTCATTGCGGTGGCTTCTCTTGTTGTGGAGCATGGGCTCTAGGTGCACAGGCTTCAGTAGATGTGGCACGCAGGCTCAGTAGTTGTAGCTCACGGGCTCCAGAGCGCAGGTTCAGTAGTTGTGGTGCATGGGCTTAGTTGCTCCATGGCATGTGGGATCTTCCTTGATCAGGGCTCGAACCCGTGTCCCCTGCATTAGCAGGCAGATTCTAAATCACTGTGCCATGAGGGAAGCCCTCTAGCCGTTATTGACAGTGGCAATATCCAGCTATTATTTGGGGGTTTTTTGTTTGTGTATGTTTGTTTTTTTTTTTTGGCTGAGCGCATGGCTTGCGGGATCTTAGTTCCCCAACCAGGGATTGAACCCGCACCCTCAGCAGTGAAAGTGTGGAGTCCTAACCACTGGACTAGCAGGGAATTTCCTCCAACTAGTATTTTGAATTATCTACTTTCCCTTCAATTCTGTTAGTTTTTGCTTCAGGTTTTTGTTGTTAGAAGTGTATATATTTATAATCATGTTGTCTTCTTGATAGATTGACCCTTTTATTCTTATAAAATGTCCTTCTTGGCTTCCCTGGTGGCGCAGTGGTTGAGAGTCTGACTGCCGATGCAGGGGACATGGGTTCGTGCCCCGGTCCGGGAAGATCCCACATGCCACGGAGCGGCTGGGCCCGTGAGCCATGGTCACTGAGCCTGCGGGTTCGGAGCCTGTGCTCCACAATGGGAGAGGCCACAACAGTGAGAGGCCCGCGTACCACAAAAAAAAAAAAATTAATAAATAAATAAATTAATTTTTAAAAATGTCCTTCTTGTCTCTAGTAATGATTTTTGTCTTTAAAGCCTATTTTATCTCCTACATATATAACCACTCTAGCTCCCTTTGGTAACTCTTTTCATCATATCTTTTTCCATTCTTTCACTTTCAACAATTTTTTGTCTTTGAATCTCGGGTATATTTTTTGTGAACAACATGTAGTCAGAGCATGTTTTTTAATCTATTCTGCCAATCTCTGCCTTTTGATTAGGGTGTTTACTCCATTTACATTCAATATAAGTACTGATAAGGTAGGATTTATGTCTGACATTTTGCTTTCTTTTTTAAATATGTCATTTTTTGTTGTTCTTCTAGTCTGTGATTCTTGCCTTTTTTGTGTAAAATAGATATTTTCTAGTGTATCTTTTTAATTCATATTTGTTTCATTTACAATATTTTGGGAGAGTTATTTTCTTTTTTTTATATAAATTTATTTATTTATTGGCTGCATTGGGTTTTTGTTGCTGGGCGTGGGCTTTCTCTAGTTTCGGCAAGTGGGTAAGTCCTGGGAGAGTTATTTTCTTAGTCGTTGCCCTGGGGATCACAATTAGCATCCTAATTTAAAACAATATAGTTCAGGGACTTCCCTGGTGGTCCAGTGGTTAAGAATCCGCCTTCCAATGCAGGGCATGAGGGTTTGATCCCTGGTCGGGGAACTAAGATCCCAAAACTTTGCTTCATTATAGCTCCATTCCCTCCTGACTCCTTCATGCTATTATCGTCATAAAAATTTGATCTTTAGGGCTTCCCTGGCGGCACAGTGGTTGAGAGTCCACCTGCCGATGCAGGGGATACGGGTTCATTCCCCGGTCCAGGAAGATCCCACATGCCGCGGAGCGGCTGGGCCCGTTAGCCATGGCCGCTGAGCCTGCGCGTCTGGAGCCAAAAATACATGATAAGCCTGTCAACACAGTCTTGTAATTATCATTTTATGCAATTGCCTTTTAAAGACAAAAAAAGATTTACAAACAAAAATGTTTATACTGTCTTTTATAATGCCTATGTGTTTCCCTTACTGGTGTTATTTCTTTGTGTGGAGTCAAGTTACCATCTAGCGCAGTGGTCCCCAACATTTTTGGCACCAGGGACCGGTTTCAGGGAAGACAGTTTTTCCACGGACTGGGGCGGGGTTGGGGGTGGGGGCGGGGAATGGTTGAGGGTTCAGGCAGTTAACGCGAGCAATGGTTCGGGCGGTCACGTGAGCGATGCTGAGCAGTAGATGAAACCTCACTTGCTTGCCTGCCGCTCACCTGCTGTGCGGCCTGGCTCCTAACAGGCCACGGACCTGTACCGGGGACTGGGGACCCCAGATCTAATGTATTTCATTTCAGCTTGCAGGACTCCCTTCAGTATTTCTTATATGGCACGTCTGCTAATGACAAATTCTGTTTTTCTTTACTGGAGATGTCTTCATTTCTGTTTGTTTTTGAAGAAGAACACAAGGTTTTGATCCATTCTCATCCAAAACCTACTACAGCTTGAAGGTGGCCCAATTGGCAGTGACCCTGTCTTTGTGTCTTTTCTCAGGGCTTAGATTTATCCTGGCTTCACCACTTAACTAGCTGTGTGGCCTCGGACGAGTATGTCACCTCTCCGTGCCTCAGTTTCCTCATACATAAAATGGAGATAACAGCATTGTGGCCAGAGCCCCAAAGAGTGTTGGAGGATTAGCTTAGGACATATAAAGCCCTTGGGGCTGGTGTGGGCCCACAATAACACTGGCTCTAGCTCATTTGCCCAACAAAAACAAGCTATGGGGCAGAGGTGGAGGAAGGAAGGGGATTCAGTGAGCCACTAAGCTCTTCCCAGTTCCAGGGCTCTTCCCTAGGTTCTCTTTGACAACTGTCATCTGTTTTTCCTACCGGTGGCTACTAGGCTCATCACAGGCAGCCTGGAAGCTGGCAGGGGCAACTATAGAGACATGACATGGAAGGAAGCCCATCCCAGGTTGTAAGGCCTACACATGTGAATAAGACAAAGGGCAAAACCCATACTGTCCTCTTGGGATATCGCCTGGATCTGGAGTGCCTATGATGACGGCTGGCCAGGATGGACCCCATCAGTGGCCTGGGCCTTGCCCAAGCCTCCTCTCTGCTCGGCAGCACCTCTGGACCATTCTGAAGTTCCAGACAGACCTGAGAAGGAAGGTGCCTGTGCACCTTCCTGGTCTCTACAGGAAAAGACAGAACAGGTGCATGAAAATCTCCTGCAGCAATGAGGGTCAGTGCCCTTCCATCTTGTTTCTGTGCCCAAGTCATTGCTCAGGCCAGTCTCCCAGGACACCTATAAGCCACCAGGAAGCAAAGGTTTGTCTCCATTCTGCCACCACCTGGTCCAGCCCCACTGCCCTCCTTCCGTGGGCCACAGGTACCTCACCCTTCCCCCATCCTAGCCCCGTTCTTGCCCTCTCCTCCCTCCCAAACAAGTGAGACAGCTGACTCATGCCTCGAGGAAGGCCATTTATTTCCAAGATATAGACTATACTTTTCAGACAGGACTTTTCAGAAGCAGGAAATCTTAGTTGTCGCCTAGAGAGGTGTGTCGAGGACACAGTGAAAGGAGACATGCGGACGTGGAGCAGAGGCTTATCCAACACGGTTACAGCACTTTTTTAAATGAGCAAAACATCTTTAAAAATCCTTATAAATTCTTTATAATATGTTACACATTTAGAGACAATATTTACAATAAAGGATGAGGGAGGGAGGAGCGAGAAACCTACTTTACAGCAAATCTTGGCATAAAACAAGAGGACTGATAGACGTGGCAGTGGGTTCACAACCCCACCTGGGCTTCCCCGGAATGAGTGAGGGCGTGTGTGGGGAGGCCTGTGATCTGAGGTCTATTTACAACTTGTGGGGAGAAGAGGGGGCTGGGTCCCACCCACCCTTCCAAAAGGAGCAGCCCGGCTGAGAGCTCATCAATCAGTGTGTCCGCATGCGCGCGCGCACGCGCGTGCGTGTGTATTGGGTGGGGGGAGAGAGAGACAGACAGACACCAGGGATGTTTTCTACGCCCCCTCCTAAAGGGAAGAAGGTTCGGGCCTGTGTGCCTCAGCTATGGAAGGAGCAGGCACAGCTGGAAGAACAAATAGAGGGGCAAGAGGTCTAGCAGGGGTGACCGTGGACCCTCCCCAAACCGTCTGGGGAACAGGCAGGTTCCCGTGGTCAAACCGCTTGGGGAGTGTGATTTAGAGATTGGAAAAAGGTGGTGGTGGGGGAATAACCCTGGTGAGTCTCAGTCCTGCCTCTTGAGACGGTTGAGAAGTCCCAACCCCCTTCCCTGGCGCTGACAAGCAGCAGCGGGGCAGGATCCCTGTGTGCGCCGAAGGCAGGGAGCCCCGGTGGGAGCTGGGTTTGAAGGGGGCAGGAGTGGCAGAAGTTGCTACTGGGAACACTTTGGGACAGTGACTACACACACTCGCACACACCACGCCCCCCCCCCCATGGACACCACCACCCTGCACCTCCTCTCCCCAGACACACATACACAACCGCCCTCCCTTAGCTGGCAGCTAGGAGCTAATTGCGGGGAGGTGGGCAGAGGAAAGGAGTGAAGAGCCAGCATCACCCAGTGTCTTTTCTTTAGTCTGAGGCTGGGGGGCGGGGGGGTCCCTATCCACACCCCATGGCCGACAAGGGTCCCTAAGTGCAGACACAAAGGCCCAGAAGGGCACACTCTGTCACTTACCCAAGGGACAGAGAACCGCCCCAGGAGCCCTGCCCAGAGCCTCAGCAGCCTAGCCCCTCTCCGTCTCCTCA
>NW_020171981.1:3079106-3080720 GCF_003031525.2 Neophocaena asiaeorientalis asiaeorientalis
CCGCCTCGGGCTTGTGCGCCTCCTGCTCCGAGTCGTCGTCCGTGCTGCTGCCCAGCCCCCGCGCCTCCCGCCGCTTCTTCCTCTTGCGGTTGACCGCCGAGATGAAGGAGATCGCCAGCATCTCCCGGGAGTACGGCTCCTTCTTGCGGGCCCACGAGCCCTGTGCGGGAGACAGGTCAGTGTGCTGGGGGCGCCCGGAGAGCCTCAGCGCCCTCCAACGTCCCACCCCTACACCCCAACACCACAGCACCCAATCTCAACAGGTCCAAGCCCAGCACTCTCACGTCCGCTGTTCCTCCTGGACGGCTGTCCCAACTGGAGTGTCACTATGCACTCTAGAGACTACCCCTCTGCGCCCCCCTCAATCCTGAAGCCTCCTCGGCACCTCGTCCGGTCTTAATCCAGGCCCTCAGCTCTTTCCTGCGAGCTGGGGGCTGGTTTCTCACCTCGCCCCAACTTTCAATCCATTCTCTACATCCAGTGCTGCATAAATCCTTTTAGACACAGCTCTCCTAATAATAGACTCGCAACAGCGAATGACACTTGACAGTTTGAACCCATTTCACATATACTATTCTGGGTTATAATACCAGAGCCTGCAGGGACCTTTCTCGGACCACAGCTCCTCCCTCCCTCCCTCGCCTGCCACTCACTCACCTGGGAAACCTGACTTTCCACCTACTCAGTAGGTACAGGCCTCTCCAGGGCAACCCGCCCAAGCTCGTTTCCTTTCCCACCGCACCCCATGCCATTTCCACCGTCCCATCAGCGCCCCACCCTGACAATCCCCAACCCCAGATCAATCCAACCACCAGCTCTGTTGCCAAAAGTGGCTTAAAAATCCTGTACAATCCGATGATTTGGATTGAAGCCGCTCCCAAACTGTGATTTACAGCCCCACGGTGGGCAGCTTTCAGCCACTGCTCTCATTGCTGAGCCCCGTGGGTGTTTTTTGGTCCTGGCCTTCCATGATCGCCCAGCAGAGCCCAAGCTGCCCATCACTGCCTCCTCCGACCTGGCTTTTAATCCTTTCTGGCCTCTCCTCTCTTGGGAGGCTCTTCTTCCTCCTCTTACTCTTAAGAAGCCGTGTTCCCAGGGCTCTGTTCTCAGCCTCTGTCCTCTCTCCCTGGGGACATCCTGCTCCCGACGTCTCCCTTGGCCAACACCAAACTCTGTCTCTTGAGCTCCAGAACTCTTCTTCCAGCTGAATCTGTCGCTACCAAGGTGTCTGCCAGCACCTGAAGCTCACCTGTCTGGAACCACGTTATGCCCCTACCCCTGCCCCAAACTACCTGCATTCATGTCCCCAGCTCAGGGTGATTTCTCTGCCTCCTCCCTCTTCCCTCCTCATCATCCTCTGTTCAGACGCTCACTCTGCATTTTCTGGGCCCTTCTGCCCTCTCCTAATAGAACTCCCTGCCTCCACCCTAGCCTCACTCCAGCCCTTCCTCCTCAGGAGCCCTTAGTCCTTCTAAGGCAAGGCAGGAATCTAATCGCCTCCAGACTCTGCAGGACCCCACCCCCACCAGGATAAAGCACAGACACAGGGCCCTTCACAACCTGCCTAGTGCCCCCCCCTGCCCCCACACAGCCTTCACTCTGGCTTTGCTGCCC
>NW_020171981.1:3080912-3090172 GCF_003031525.2 Neophocaena asiaeorientalis asiaeorientalis
CTATACAGCAACCTCCCACCCAGCTCTCCCTTTGGCTGATCTGGGAAATCTCTTCTCTTCTCATAGGCCTTTGAAACTACACATACACCAGCTCTTCTCATAGCTTTGTTTCCATATCATCTATTATCAAACCCTGAGTTCTCTGAGGGCAAGGTCAGTGGCTTATTTGTGTTTGCATCCATGACTCCTGGTACAGTGCCTGTCACGTTAACAGGCACTTGAGAAATGTTAAGTGAATGGGGTCCCCTGAACATAAAAAGCCCTATAGAAACGGATGCTGGGACTGGTCCCCAGCTGGGCTGAAATGACCTGCCCTTGCATCCCTTCTCACAGGTCACCTCCTGATTCAGCTGCAGTGTAACCGGCACACCTCGGAGACACTGCAGGCTCAGTTCCAGACTACAGGAATAAGGCAAATACTGCAGTGAAGCGAGTCACCTGAATTTTTTTGTTTCCCGGAGCATATAAAAGTTACACGTACACCGTAGTCTGTTCAGCGTGTGCTAGCATTATGGCTAAAAAAAAGTACAGCCTTTAATTTAAAAATACCTTATTGCTGGGCTTCCCTGGTGGTACAGTGGTTGGGAGTCCGCCTGCCAAGGCAGGGGACACAGGTTCAAGCCCTGGTCCAGGAGGATTCCCCCATGCCACGGAGCGACTAAGCCTGTGTGCCACAACTACTGAGCCTGCGAGCCACAACTACTGAAGCCCACGTGCCTAGAGCCCGTGCTCCACAACAAGAGAAGCCACCGCAATGAGAAGCCCGCGCACAGCAATGAAGAGTAGCCCCTGCTCGCTGCAACTAGAGAAAAGCCAGCACGCGGCATCGAAGATCCAACGCAGCCAAAAATAAAATAAAATAAATTTATTAAAACAATACTTTATTGCTACAGAATACCATTATCTGAGCCTTCAGGGAGTTGTAATGTTTTGCAATAGTAACATCAAAGTTCACTGATCACAGATCACCGTAACGAATATAATTATCATGAAAAGGTTGAAATATCGCAAGAATTATCAAAAACGTGACACAGACATGAAGTGAGCAAATACTGTTGGAAAAATGGTGCCAAGAGACTTGCTCAACATAGGGTGGCCACAAACCTTCAATTTGTTTTAAAAAAAAATGCGGTATCTGTGAAGCACGATAAAGGAAAGCGCAAGAAAATGCGGTGTGTTTGTAGTGGATGGAGACATAGAGCTGCCTCCCGTGGCCACGGCACTCTCTCACATCAGTTAGTTTTGAGAAAGCCGGAGCCTGTCAGCAATTCAGGATTCACAGGCGTGCAGCTCCTGGGCTGTGTCTGCCCACACAGCACGACTCCAGAAGGCACCACCTGCAGCACTGCTATGACCAGCGTGAGGCACATGGTGGCCAGCACCGCTTTCTGCCTCTGCTCTCTGAGAGACTTGAGAGGCCGCTGGGATCATCTGATCAAATTACCCTCTCATCCTGGCTAGTTACAGAAGCAACAAGGTCAGAATGGTCACTTTCAGGGAATGCAGAGGTCAGCAGGTTCACATAAAGGTTGAGGGGTCAGTCCAGGAGAGGCTACAGGAAACCAGGGGTCTAGCACGAGCAAGGGGTGGAGGTGATCAGGAGCTAGATTCAGGTCACTATAATGAACTTGCTCCCCGCCACAGCAGTCTTGTGATGGAGTGAGCTCCCCATCACCAGAGGTGTGCAGGCAGAGGCTCTATGGAGAGGTTACAGGGGTCCTCTGCACCAGACTAGAGCAGCCTTCTTTCTGTCCAGTGCTTTCATCTGACACATAATGAGCTAATGAGCACCTGCTTGGTGTCAGGCACACTGATCTCACTGGGACTCAGCCAGTGCTTAGAGATCCAGAGAGAAATGAGCCCAGTTTGACCAGCCAACATTTAGTTGACTCCACTACTACGGACAGAACTGTTCCCCCATCAAATTCATATGACGAAGCCCTACCCCTCAATGTGATAGTATTTGGGGTCTTTGGGAGGTAATTAGGTTTAGATGAGGTCATGAGGGTGGGGCCCTCATGGTGGAATTAGTGCCCTTACAAGAAGAGACACCAGAGAGCTTGCTGTTTCTCTCGCATGCATGCTCGGTTTCTGCTTGCCATATGAGGACACAGTGAGAAGGCAGCCGTCTACAAGCCAGGAAGAGCGCTTCCACCAGAAACTGACCATGCTAACATCTTGATCTTGGACTTCTAGCCTCCAGAACTGTGAGAAAATAAATTTCTGTTGTTCTAAGCCACCCAGTCTATAGTATTTTGTTATGGCAGCCTGAGCTGATTAAGCCACACTCCTGGCCTTTGGGCTGCCTGGGGCAGGCATCCTGGCCTTACTGGTTCCGTCTCACAGGGCAGGCTCTGGAGCAAGCAACTCACTGCCTGTGAGACCTGGTTCAAAGAACCGGCTTGGGTTTCATTGTTTTCAATTTCATTGATTTCTGTTCTTATCTTTATTATTTCCTTCTTTCTGTTGGCTTTGGGCTCTGCAAAGACCTTAAAAAATAATTACTATATCAGACATATTTGTTGTTAACCCCACATTTGAGGATAAATCTTATCCCCATAAATGGTGTGAGCAAGCTGAGGATCAGAAAGAGGTTGAGTAACTTGCCCAGTGTCCCAAAGCTACTAAGTAGTGGAGCCAGGGCTCAGACCCAGGACTGTCTGTGCTTCTAACTGCTGAGCAACACTGCCTCCAGGCCACCTAACTCCCAAGCCGGATCCTCTACTACAGCAGTTACCTCCCCAAGCACTACCAAGGTGAGCGACTTCTCAGCTAGGTAACCTTGGACACTCGGCATTTCCCACCTTCCTTCCCAGTGACTATCAATCTTCTTCAAGGCTCCAATCACAATTCTCCCAACTCCCTTGACCAAAAAGCAAAGTGGGCTGACTTGTACAGGGATATAACTTTCAGAATTGCCGTGGCACTTACCTTGGACGTGGCTGAACTACAGGTGGTGGAATCTATTGTTAAGAAAGGAAAGAAAAATGAAAGTTGGACTGAGCAACAGAAGACTGAGTCTTGTAAACACAATTCCCTCTCCTCAAAGGCTTCAGAAACCAGGGAGTTTGGAAACCTGAGCTCTCCCCAGATCCTGGGAGTGTGATGGGCCTCTGATGTCACTTCCTATGGGATAAGGATGGAGCAGAGACGGATGTCAGTAACCACTTCCTTTTGAGGCAGAAAGTGACATCAGGCTGCCAGCCACTGGACCCTCATTTGCTCAGGGTTAAGAGCAAGGGGAACTTTTCTTTGGCCTAGTTCCTCTCCCCTCCCCTCCTATCCCTGTTACTCTGAAGCACTGGAGAGAAAATGCCAAATATCAGATGCAGTTCACAGAAACCACAACAATGAAACACATCAAATCACAGATGCTCTGGAGAAATGGAGACCACACGGTGCACAGAGAGGTGGACGCCCTATATCCACCCTCCCCCCAACCCCACTTCCAGGCATGAGAGGGCAGAGGGACCATGTGAATGATGCCGTACAGGGCAGACAGGAAGTGGGTGGGGCAGGAAGTAGAGAGGGCTGGTGATTACAGCCTGGAAAGGTTCCACCTCCAGACCTGAGGTCAGTCGGCCCTCGTGGGGCACGGCTGCTGTTAATAATCAGTTATGAAGGGATGCGGGTCCCAGTCCCCTAATATCACTGGGGTGGAGAAGGAACCAGAAACAAGTCCTGGCAGTGCTGTCTCCAGGACTGGGGAGGGAGCAGGCCGATCCCAGGATCTCCCGGGGGTCCCAGGGGGCAGTGGGCAGGTGCGGTTAATCCACGCTCTCCGGCAAGCAAGTTAGATGCCTCCTCCCCAGCCCTCCCCTGCACACAGTGAGAAGAGCAGACGGGCTAACCACACGGCAACACACACGGGGCAGGAGAGTGGCAGCAGGTGATTAGAAGAGACCGGGGGGGTCCTCTCTGCCATCCCCACCCCCCATGTCCTCTGACCCCCTCCCCAGCCTGCCTCTTGCAACTAGGGGTGCTGTGGTATGCCTCTGTCAGACAGAAGCAGTCAAAATACTAAGGGCGGGTCACCCACAGGTGGTAGGAGTTAGTGGCTCGAGCCAAGAAGGGACTGGCCGTTCCTTTGGCCCTGGACGACTCCGCTATGATAAGGCCAGAGGCCTGGAAGCAGGACTTAGGGGCTGAGTAGCCAGGGGCTCTGATTTCGGAAGCAGGAAGAGCCAGCCCTTGGAGGCGGCTGAGGCAGGAGCTATAGATATACAGAGGCTTCCAGGGTAGCATCCCTGGTGTCCGGAGACGCTGGGTCCCACTACCAGCAAGCCTCCCCGACCCAGATAACCAGAAGTGGCCGAACTCGGCAGAGAGAAAGCCACAGAGCGTGAGGGACTGCAGGAGGGCAGCCATGCAGTGCCCAGACTTCCTGGCAAGAGGAGCCAGACGTGGCTCCAACAAGTGCCTCCTTCCTCCTGAGAAGGGGCTTCTGGATGGGACGTCGGTGGGGGTAAGTTGTTAACAACTGTGGGTAACTGGCATGTCAGGGTGAGGGCCTCATGGCCCTGGACCGTCCTGCCTGCCCCTCGTGCCTGCCCAGCCTTCTTATAATCACCCGCCACTGTTAGTGACCGAGGCCGCGATGCCACACTATACCCGTTAAATCTCCAACAGGTCCGCTGGAGGAGGGAAGGGGAGGAGGAGAGAAGGGGCAGGATCCAGGGGATAGGGGGAGAGCACAGGGAGAAGAGGGAGGAGGGGCGGAGGGGTGCAAGGAGAAAAGGAAGAAAAATTAAAAAGAGGAACGTGCCCAGGACACAGCCCATGAGAAATAAAGAGCTCAGGAAAGCAATCAGTGAAAACAAAGCCCCTACCCAGCCCGGCGTGGGCACGGCTGAGTCACGGAGGAGGCGGCACACGGGCAGGCTGGGCCTCCCCAGAGAGGCAGAAGGCCCCACCACAGCCCAGTCCAGCGGCGCGGGCAGGAGCAGGGAAGCTGGGCCCCTGGCCAGCCATCTGGGACCCTCGGGAATGCAGATCCCACCCCCTCTCCACCCCTTCCCAGGCCCCTGCTCTCACCTGAGCCTGGCTCACCAGGGGGCACTGTCCTGCCAATGTTAGGCAGGAGGTACTCGATGTTTGGCACTGACTGAGGCTCCCTGTCGTCCACAGGGGTCTGCAAACAGAAGGAGGGTCAGCCAGCACAGCCTCAGTTGTCTGACTGCAGACCCGACGGAACGGGGAACCCTGAGGACAGGGTGCAGGTCTCCTCCATCAGACCGGGGCTCACCCGTGCAGGGAACGTCTCCTTCATCAGCCAGGCGCTCGAGTGCAGGTCCTACGTGTCCCCCATTAGACTGTTTTGTACCCTCCCCCACACACACCTTGGCTGAACCCTAAAGGCCGGAGCTGTGACTCCCTCATCAGACTGGACCTTCCTAAGCCCTCTATCGTCCTCGTAAGATTGGAGGACAGGGTCTGCCTTTGCTACTGGACTAAGTTTCCTTAGGGCAAGGCCTCTATCTCCCCCTCAGACTGGGGCTCATGAAGGTGAGGACTGTTGTCTCCCATCAGATTGGAGGCTCCGGAGGAGAGGGCTTATGTTCCTTCCATCAGACTGGGATGTCCCAAGGGCAGGGACCTTCCCCTGCTTCAGTCTTGCTGCCCACCCCTCCCACCTGGGACGAGGGCCCACCATCGACCAGACCCCACCCCACGGGCCCTCTGCATCACTCACTCTCTCTCCCTTGTCCTCGTTGTCGCTGAAGAACCAGTCTGACTGCAGAGGAGACAAAAGGAAGTGATGGAATCAGCGTGGGAAGGAGCTGAGGGAAGACAGGGAGACACGGGCTCCCAACCTGCTCAGTTCAGAGGACCCACTCAAGCACACCTGTTGGAAAAGTCTGGACCCCAGTGTGGAAAGGAAAT
The DNA here is from genome assembly GCF_003031525.2 of Neophocaena asiaeorientalis asiaeorientalis. NCBI lineage: Eukaryota > Metazoa > Chordata > Mammalia > Artiodactyla > Phocoenidae > Neophocaena > Neophocaena asiaeorientalis. The sequence goes on from NW_020171981.1 coordinate 3,086,796, forward strand.
GTAGCCTGGAGTGGGAGAAGGCCTGAGCACAGATGGCTGGCTGGCTGGCTCAGGGAGAGCTGCTTTGCCTGTTTTTCACTAAACACAGTCCCCTGCACGTCACCTGAAGCGAGGGGGCAGCAGCGCCATCTAGTGCCAGCCAGGTCCACTGCGGGGACAAGGCCAGCCGCGGTGGCTGTAGCTGCATGTACCATGACACCAGCCTAGGCTCCACACTGACAACAGGGGTGGAACCCCCCCACCCCCCCGGAAAAGGCAAGTGCCTAGAGGGAGGTGTTAGGAGGTTCCCTGAGGGGCAGGCAGGCAAGGTTTTCTCATAGATGCCAAACAGAATAGAAAATAAAGTAATAATCCCACTCAGATATATTTTGTGAAATTTGAGAATCTTGAAGATAAAACTCTAAAAGTTGGGCTTCCCTGGTGGCGCAGTGGTTGAGAGTCCGCCTGCCGATGCAGGGGACACGGGTTCGTACCCCGGTCCGGGAGGATCCCACATGCCGTGGAGCGGCTAGGCCCGTGAGCGCGTCCGGAGCCTGTGCTCCACAGCGGGAGAGGCCGCAGTAGTGAGAGGCCCGCGTACCGCAAAAAAAAAACAAAACCCTCTAACTCAAAGTTTTCTGAGGAACAAAAACAGATTGCTTACACGTGAGCAAGTATCAGCTTTAACCAGGACTTTCAGCAGCAACAGACACAAGAAGACAAGGAAGTAATATTTTTGATGTGCTTCTGAACTACAAGTGCTGGGATTTTCTGAACTACAAGTGCTGGGATTTTGAACCTAGAACTTTATACCTTGCTAAGCTCTCATTTAAATTTGAGTGTGAAATAAAGCTATTCTAAGACGTCAGAAAGTTTGCTACACAAAGAATATCTTAACCGAGTACATGAGCAAGTAAAGAAATGAATCCAGGATGGAACAAGAAGTTCTAAGAAGTAAGGATGGATAATAGCGTAGAAAAGTCAACTGTTATCAAACTAAGCAATGATGCACACACACACATGTACAAACACAGACAAAGTACACCCATGACAATCTGGAATTCAAATTCAGAGGGAGAAACCAGTGACAGGTGAAAGTACACTAAGGTACTTGGCTTTTAGATGTGGTGGAAGGAAGATGTGGATACTGATAAGCTCTAGAAATTGATAGGAAAAATTAAACGTAACTACAGGCTTTTGCAATTGTATCATTCAACGTAAGTATGGGTTTTATAAATTATGTAAGTTTTATATCAGGAAAATAAAATGAACCCATCCAAAGCAAGGTAGAAAAGACCAAAAAAAGGAAATAAAATGAAAATGTAGTAAACAGAAAATGACATTTAAGATGGCAGAAATAAGCCCTGACAGGGACTTCCCTGGGGGCGCAGTGGTTAAGAATCTGCCTGCCTATGCAGGGGACACGGGTTCGGGCCCTGGTCTGGAAAGAACCCACATGCCTCAGAGCAACTAAGCCCGTGCACCACAACTACTGAGCCTGCACTCTAGAGCCCGTGAGCCACAACTACTGAGCCCATGCGCCACAACTACTGAAGCCCGTGTGCCTAGAGCCCATGCTCCGCAACAAGAGAAGCCACCGCAATGAGAAGTCCATGCACCACAACGAAGAGTAGCCCCCGCTCGACGCAACTAGAGAAAACCTGTGTGCGGCAACAAATGCAATGCGGCCAAAAATTAAATAAATAAATAAGTCCTGACAGTACAGAAATTACAGAAAAGTAAATGAGCTAAGCTCACTAACTGAAAGTTAAAACACACAGAATGTTATATATATTTAAGGATATCCTTATACTTAAAATTAGCATCTAGAAGGTGGATTGAAAATACACACATTAACCTATCAGAGTGGTAATTATTGGGGGGTGGGCAGAGTGGGCTTTGGAATGAGGCGGGGAAACAAGGAGACTTGCAAGGTTGATTATGACCTTGGGCCATGAACCTCAATTATTATTCATCATGATCAGGCATATGATTAACTCAAATAAGACAGAAGAGAAACAAGAGACAGAAGAGAAAAGAGAGATAGAGGATGAGGGAGAAATGCAGGATCTGGGGTCAGCTTCGGGCTCAAGTCCACATCGGGTAAATTACCTCTCTATTTACTTATCTTTAAAATGGGCATAATGTATGAGTATCTACTTCTAAAACTGTGGTGAAGATTAAAATAAAATACCGTATGGCTGTTATCTAAAAGACAGGAAATAAATAACAAGTGTTGGCAAGGATGTGGAGAAAAGGAAACCCTCCTACGCTGTTGGTGGGAATGTAAATTGGTGCAGCCACTATGGAAAACAGTATGGAGGGTCCTCAAAAAATTAAAAATAGAACTACCATATGACCCAGCGAATCCACTTCTGGGTATTTATCTGAAGGAAACAAAAACACTAGCTTGAAAACATACATGCGTCCCCATGTTCGTTGCGGCATTATTCACCATAGCCAAGACATGGGTGTAACCTAAGTGTCCATCGATGGATGAAGAAAATGTGCACATACTGTGTGTGTGTATACACAGACACACACACACACACACACACACACAGTAGAATATTATTCAACAATTTAAAAAAGGAAATCGGGCTTCCCTGGTGACGCAGTGGTCGAGAGTCCGCCTGCCGATGCAGGGGACGCGGATTCATGCCCCGGCCCGGGAGGATCCCACATGCCGCAGAGCGGCTGGGCCCGTGAGCCATGGCCGCTGAGCCTGCGCGTCCGGAGCCTGTGCTCCGCAACGGGAGAGGCCACAACACTGAGAGGCCCCCATACCGCAAAAAAAAAAAGGAGATCTTGCCATTTGCAACAACGTGGATGAAACTTGAGGGCATTATGCTAAAGTGAAACGACAGAGAGAGACAAACACTGTATGATCTCACTTATATGTGGCATAAGAAACCCCCAAATTATCCGAGTTCATAGATGCAGACAACAGACTGGTGGTTGCCAGAGGTGAGGGGGTGGAGGGTGGTTGAGATGAGTGAAGGCAGTCAAAAGGTACAAACTCCCAGTTATAAAATGAGCAAGTCCTGGGGATGCAATGTGCATCATGGTGACTATAGCTAATAACACTACTGTATATTTGAAAGTTTCAAAGAGAGTAGATCTTGAACGTTCTCATCACAAGAAAAAAGAACTTGTCACTGTGTGTGGTGATGGATGTTAACTAGACTTACTGTGCTGATCACTTCACAATCTATACAAATATTGAATCATTATGTTATACACCTGAAACTAATATAATGTTGTATGTCAATTACATCTCAATTTAAAAAACAAAAAAGAAATACCATATGTAAAACATTTAGTACAACACATTAATGTATAATAAATGTTAGCTCTTTTTTTTTTTTTTTTTTTTTTTTTTTTTGGGGACGGGGGCC
>NW_020171981.1:3091983-3109892 GCF_003031525.2 Neophocaena asiaeorientalis asiaeorientalis
ATCTTCCCGGACCGGGGCACGAACCCGTGGCCCCTGCATCGGCAGGCGGACTCTCAACCACTGCGCCACCAGGGAAGCCCCATGTTAGCTACTGTTAATAAAAGGTGCAGTCCCCGGAGACAGGCTGACCAGAGGGAGCCCTAAGAAGCCAGCCTCTAACTCGGGTTTGAGGGAACCTAAAAGTGCTCTGGGAACCTGGAAGTCTACAGGAAGCTTCCGGGTGGCCCATGGTTCTCTGGAAGAGTTCATGCTAGCTCATGCCACCCTGCTTTTGCCCATGCTGTTCCCTCTGCCTGGAACATTCGTTCTCCCTTCTCTGCCTGGCTAAATTCTTTGTGTCTTTCAAAAACTCCCTGACTATAGTCCCAGCTCTACGCCCAGGGCTGGGTTGGGTCTTTCCACGGGGCTTCCCTGGACATAGCCCAGAGCATGAAGAAGTGATGTCTTCAGAGCAGGGCCTGAGTTCCGTTCATCTCCGTGTTCCCAGCACCTGCGTTTGTATCTGGCATGGAATGACGATGTTGGTGGTGGTGGTGATGATGATGGTTAACTTTTTTTTTTTGGGGGGGGGGGGGGATGGCACGCCGTGCAGCTTGTGGAATCTTAGTTCCCCAACCAGGGATCGAACCTGGGCCCCTGGCAGTGAGAGTGTGGAGTCCTAACCACTGGACCGCCAAGTAATTCCAAGAGCTAACTCTTATATAACACTACCTAACCAGGCACCATTTTAAGTGCCTTACAGATAACAACTCATGCAACCCTCACAATAACATTGTGGGGTAAGTACTATTATTATCTCCACTTTACAGGTGAGGAAATGGAGGCACAAAAAGAATAAGTACTTGTCCAGGGTCCCACAGCATATAAGGAGCAGAGCCAGGGTTCAATCTCAGGCAGGCTGGCTCCAGAGGCAGTGCCCTGAACCTCTACACCGGTGCTTCTCAACTGGGGCGACTCTGCCCGCCGAGGGGGCATTTGGCAATGTCCTGAGACATTTTCAATTGTCACAAGTGGAAGGATGCTCCTGGTATCTGGCCGAGATGCCGCTAAACATGCTATAAGCCACAGGACAGCCCCCAACAAAGAAGAATGATCTGGCCCCAAAGGTCACTAGTGCCAGGCTGAGAAATCCCAGGGTACACGTGGTAGGAGTCAGCACGTGTGCTGAGTGAATAAATGAACAAATGCCTTGGCACGGTCTTCGTTTGGGTTCCAGCTGACTTAGTAAACGTGAGTATGGGCTGGCTGCTGACTTACTGATGGGCAGCTGAACAGCCGGGTTGGCTCATCTCCACTCTGCCATTAACTTGCTGTGTGACCCCGGGCAAGTCACTGCTCCTCTTTATGCCTCAGTATCCACCCTCTGTACAAGGCAAGGTCAGCTCTGCTGCCTTAAGGCCCCTTCCAGCTCTGCTGTCCAAGAGTTCCACAGAAACCAGGAGTCCTAGGCAGGGGGGCCAGGTGATGGTTGCAGCTGAAACTCCCAGCAGGAGGTCATGTCGCCCATGAACTCCAACCGTCCACTGAGTGGCCAGGGGTTCAGAGCCAGAGCCAGAGCAGTCTCTGTCACAAGTCCCACCCTGCCTGAGCTCGTGACTACACTGATCCCTGGCTGTATACAGAGCCTCTTAGGTGGGCGGGCTCAGTGGGCTCAATGTGAATTGAGGGGGTATCTCATTCCCTCGACAATAGTCCAGGGCTGGTTATGTTCTTATGCCAAGGGGGCAGAGAATGGAGGGTTGCACGCTCAGTTAGTTCCCAGGAAGGAATCCCTCAGTGGGAAAGCCCAGACTGGCAATGACCTCAACAGCAATTCATTCATTCATTCATTCAACAAACACTGAGTGTTCGCCATGTGCCAGGCTCTAGGCTTGGTGCTGGGATTACACCTATGAAGGAGACTGATGTGCTCCATATCCCCCGACCCTGCCCAGACAAGGAGCCGCTGTTGGCTGGGGACTTCCCCCGGGACCCTAAGGGAGGGTAAGTAGACACACTTTGGGCCTTCCTTCTCCCTGAAGACTGCTGTTCCTGACATCCCAGCTGACCACAGGCCTTGGGCTTCCTGGGACTTCACTAGGAGCCTCTCTTTCCCACTGCCCCCTGCCCCCACCACAAAGCATACACTCATGGGGACCCCGACGGCTCCCTGTTGGTTTGGGGAGCTGAACTTTTCCAAGAGAGATAGGCTTCCCCAGACCAAGGCCACATCAGGATCCCTGACATTGCTCACCAGCCCTGGCCTCCCCGACAGCTCTGGAGTGGGCCTCTGGGCTAGTGGTCCCAATGTTAGAGTGCGAACAGGCCTCGACATACCCTCTTATGGCTCAGGGCCCTGACACGTGGTGAAGGAAGGAAACAAACAGACAAGGCCAGCCAGCATGACCAAAGTCCACCCATGGCCTCACTTAGCTAACTCTGACCAATCTCCCTCACTCCAAAGCCCCCAGGAGTCAGACCTCCCAGTTGGTTGGGGAGTAAAGCACAGGCTTTGGTCAAACAGTCCTAGCTTAAAATCCCGGGGCTGCTACTTATTAGCTGTGTGACCTCGAGCAAATCACTTTGCCTCTCTGAGTCCCCCTCATCTTGTAAGATGGGAGTAACATGACCTGGTTTCCTTTCCCTAAAGTGTCTATGAGGTGGGGGAGGCTGAGGTTTCCTTTCCCTTGACCAGCTGCCAATCTTATTTCTCCTGGCAGGAGGGTTCTGGTTCCATTCTTTGTGGACTAGACCACAGGCCACACCAAGATCTGGAAATGGAAAAATCTATGATTCATAAAAACATCCCTGAGGGCCCCAGAAGGGGGTGGTGCTGCCCTGGGTTTGGCTCTGGAAAACCAAGGTCTCCTGCGCCCTCTGCTGGCCACTCTGGGTTCTCATCCCGTGGTGGATAACAATAAGAATTCTTAGAAACACCAGGCTCTTGGGGCCTCCAGGCAGCTGTGAGAGGAAGGTGACCAGCCCAAGACACACTGAACATGCAGCCAGGATCCTGCCCCAGCCCATCATCCGCCCTGCAACATCCGCCTCCCCCTATCCCGGGCATCACCATTTTCTCCCTGAAGTCTCAAGTGGGCCTGCAGGGAGAGCTCTGTCCCTGCCTCTGCACCTGTCTGCCCGTTTCTGCCAGGACACCTCTTCTGGGGGCCACCTTCTGAAGGCATCCCTTCTTTCACCCCTTCTTCCCTCCAACCCGGCAGCACCTTTCCCTGACCTTCCTCCTCCCTCCGACCCTCACATGCATCTTGGAAGCTCAGGGCCTCCTGATCCTCCTGCTGGGGATGCAATATCCTGGAAAGACAGGGATTCAGGACCCATTCCCGTCTGGCCTTAAAATGCAGCCTACTGCTTCTGAAGGGCATCCACCATCTCAGCAGCATTTCATTCAGCTGCCTCATCCTTCCCTGAGCACATCCACCCAGGCAAGCGGGAGCCAGGTGCCCAGGGGGACTTGGGCCAGGGCAGCTGCTTACGTGCTGGATTAGCGTCTCTACAATCTTGTAGCGGTCAGGCATGTGGGTCACCATGTCCGCCATGTTGTCCTCGGACGTCCTCACCAGCGTCGGCCCAAAGACTAGGGCCAGGTTCCGGGGCTCCATCTGGGCAGGGGAGGGAAGCGGATGAGCGTCAACACCCCTGTGAGCTCTGACTTCCAGCACCCCAGGCCTCCCTCACTCTGGGCCCTCAGGCCCCCAGCCCGACCCCATCCTGAGCTGACTCTGGCTTAGGGGCCGGATGCCTCCTTGCTGGGCATGGAGGTGCCTGGTAAGTAGAGAACAGGCCAGCTTTCAGCCCCACTCACGCCAGTCCCGGCACTCATGGGCAGTTCCCCACCTGCACACCCACACTGTGCTTGCTCGCAGTGGGAGAAGCCAGAGTGAGGACCCATTGGAAGTTCCAAGGGTGTTTTAGGACCGGGAGGAATCCTATAGCTCCCCTCATTTCCCCCACCCCTCCACCGCAGAATCAGAAGATATAAGGGGTTTGCTTAGGAAAAGGCAACACAAGGGATCTGAGCTAGATCAGAGGACAGATCTCCAACAGACCCAGGGCTCTGAGGCTCTCTGCCTCAGAGGGAAGATCCTAAGAAATTCAGGAGATGGCTCTCCAGGGAGAAGCACAGGCCAGTATGCAGGGAAGGGGTGGGGACTGAACAACCCTTAAGAAGGAGGGCGTGGCCAGAGGGGCTTGAAATGATCTAACCTGGAGGAGCTTAGAATACGCTGAGGAGGGACTTCCCTGGTGGTGCAGTGGTTAAGAATCTGCCTGCCAGTGCAGGGGACACGGGTTCAAGCCCTGGTCTGGGGAGATCCCACATGCCGCGAAGCAACTAAGCCCGTGCGCCACAACTACTGAGCCCATGTGCCACAACTACTGAAGCCTGCGCACCTAGAGCCCGTGCTCTGCTACAAGAGAAGCCACCGCAAGGAGAAGCCTGCACACCACAACAAAGAGTAGCCCCCGCTCGATGCAACTAGAGAAAGCCCACGCGCAGCAACAAAGACCCAACACAGCCGAAAATAAATAAATAAATTTATTTATTTTAAAAAAAGAATACGCTGAGGAGACCGTGGTAGGCTTCCCTCCCCCACACTTCACATCAGGGCCTCCACCCACCTTGTTTTTCTCCGAGTGGTCGGCTATGGTCTTCAGATGGCTCACGAGGAATTTGAGTGTTTCATAGTAATGTCCTGGGAGATCCCGGATCTGGGTGGGAGAAAGAAGGGGCGTGGAACCAGGGTGTGATGACACGCAAGGAGAAGCCTGCACACCACAACAAAGAGTAGCCCCCCGCTCGATGCAACTAGAGAAAGCCTGTGCGCAGCAACAAAGACCCAACACAGCCGAAAATAAATAAATAAATTTATTTATTTTAAAAAAAGAATACGCTGAGGAGACCGTGGTAGGCTTCCCTCCCCCACACTTCACATCAGGGCCTCCACCCACCTTGTTTTTCTCCGAGTGGTCGGCTATGGTCTTCAGATGGCTCACGAGGAATTTGAGTGTTTCATAGTAATGTCCTGGGAGATCCCGGATCTGGGTGGGAGAAAGAAGGGGCGTGGAACCAGGGTGTGATGACCTCCACCTCCCCACCACACCCCAAAGGGGCTCCGCTGCCGTATCTCAGCGGATCTGGAATCCACCCTCTAACTGCCCCTCCTCGCATAGATGGAGAAACCGAGGCCCTGAGGGGAGAAGGGCTTGCTGAGGTGCTCGCCCTGTGCAGTCTGCCCTTTGCCCAGCAGCACCCCTCTCCTCACCAGCTTCCGCAGGGTCTGCATCCGCTCCCTCGAATCTTCAATGCGATTGGCCTCGATGAAGTCATTGTATTTGTCTAGAACACAGTGAGAACTCTTTAGAGAGGTGGGCCTCCAGGCTGAGGAGGCCCTGCCGGGAGGTCAGTGTTTTGTGCCGAGGCTGTTCCAGTCTGGGGGGGACTCTGTGGCCTTGTGTTCATGTGACCAAACCCACCACGGCTGCCCTCAGGTGCGCAGCTGACCTGGGATAGCCCAGGTGTGTTTGTTTGGAAGAAATAAGATCTCAGCTGCCTACTGATCCTGGAAAAGGGGTCCCTGCCCCAGCCTCCAGGACAAGGACGCCACAAGGTTGGAAGAGAAAAGAGAAGGTTACCTAGAAAGAGGGAGGGGTCTTTCAGCCTCCAAATACCCTTCCCCCTCTGTGTCAACGTTCCCCCAACTCCCTTCAGAAAAAGTCCATGGGAAACTTTAAAAAATGGGATGTGTTAAGTTTATCCTAAAATTCATCTGGAAGAATGATGAGGGAGGTTTTGCCCTGTTAGATACTGAAATATACTAAAAAGACAGCAGGGCTAAGGCAGGTGATGAAGGATCAGGACAGATAAAGGCAGCACTTCAAGTCAGTTATCTTGTTGGGAAAATAAATCCATTTCTAGCTCACATAATACACAAATAAATTCAATTGCATGACAGAGCCAAAAACAGAAGTTATTAAAATATTGGGGAAAAATAAGAAAATACTTTTATAATCATAAGGCATTCTTAAACATGAGATACAGAATCCATTAACGGTTAACAGCTTGACTGTACATAAAATAACTGTTTTCAATTTCCATACTGAAAAGTTAAAAGGCAATGGCAGACCAAGAGCAAATATTTACAAAAACTAATAAAGGGTTAATATCCATAATGTACAAAGAGCTTGTCTCCTACAAATCAATAGGAAAAAAGACCAAGAACCCAGTAGCAAAATGGGCACATAGTCTGAACGAGCAGCTACAGAGGAAACGGTACAGGCCAATAAACTAGTGAAAAGACAGTTCATCTCTTAGTAACGACAGAAATGAAAATGGTAACAATAGTGAGATGCCGTGTTCTCTCTCTCAGATCAGCAAAAGTTTAAAATATTAATAACATCCAGTGCCGATGGGGATGTGAGGAAGCAAAATCTCTTACGCTGCGACTGGGAGTGTGAACTAGGGCCGCCTCCCCAGAGTACAACTTGACTTTAGCTTTCAAAATGTTTTCCAGGACTTTAACCCAGCAATTCCATGTCTACGAATCCACCTCCGGGACCCTGGTCCAGGTGTGCAGGAACGTAGGCAAGGAAAGTCACTGTAACACGTTTCGAAATAGCAAAAATGCGAAGACAACCTAAATAGCTAGCAGTAGGGGAGTGATTAGACAAATTACAGTCTATTCAGCCTAGGAAAAACTATGTGGTTGATTTAAAAGAAGAATGAGGTAGAGCTCTTTGTACTGACACGAGTGAATCTCAAAATTATAAGCCTCCTTCTGTTAAGAACTCAAGCAGTGGTGTGCTGGAGCCGCTCGCCCGCATGGGCTTCTGACAACCAGCTGTGTTTGGCTTTCATGTTGGTGACAGCAAATTGGGAGCTTGAAATCAGCCGTGGTGGGAGTATTTATACCATGGAAACTGGAAAATGCTACACATCACGGCTTTTTTCCCTTGAGAGCCAGATGTGAAACATTTACCAGCGCGCCACTGAACCCGCCCATCTTCAAGCCCTACATATGCGAGTGTGTCTTTGTCACACGTGTAAGAGGGTCTGGAAGGAAACGCAACGCACTGTTAATAAGTAAGCAGCTCAGCAAATGGTCAAGAGCTGGGCTCTGGAGCCAGATGCCTGGGGCTGAACCCTGGCTCTGACACTTACAACCTCTGTGACCTTGGGCAAGTCACTTAACCTCTCTGTGCCATAGTTTCCTCATCTATAGAGGGGAAATAATAGTACCTACCTCATGGAGTTGTAGGGAGTGGTGCCTGGCACATAGTAAATGCTCAGAAAGTGTGAGGATAACCTCTGCGGACAGGGAATGGGAGGATGACGGGGACCCTTGTGTTTACTTGATTCATATCTGTACTACCTACGTTTTTTACAAGCATGTGCTTCTTTTGTATTAAAACAAAAACCCCCAAAAGTAAAACCAACACACCCAATTTAAAAAGTGGTCAGGATGCAACCTAGACAGGTATTCCCTCCTCCTCCCGTCTTCCACTTCCACCCCTACTCACCGTCGGTGAAGAGGGGCTCAGGGAGCTTTCGGAAGAAGGACTTGAGCAGGCTGCTGATCACGTTGAGGTCTTGCCAGCGCTGGGGAGGGGCAATGACATCAGGCCACAGGTAGGGCCCTGCCCAGGTGCCCAAACCTCCACGCCCCCAGGTTCAGAGCCAGCCAGGCCCCGCCCAGGTGCCCACACCTCCATGCCTGTCCAGCCCTAGAGCCCAGTCCAGCCCGGCTTGGGCCCTCTCTGGGACCCACTCATAGCCAGCTCTCCCCAGACCAGGACTGTCTGGGCTAAGAAGACTCATCACAGTAGAAAAGAGTCCCCAGCTAGGTCCTAGCCCCTCCACCACCTGGCCCCAGCACCCCCCTGCTCCAGCCAGCCCAGTGGGCTCGGACATTTGTCCACGCAGAGAAAGAAGCAGGTCCCTTCCCTGGTGCAGGCACTGTGGGGGACAGAGGTGAGCAAAACCCGTCCCCGCACGAGCCTGCCCACTGGACCTCCATTAGGCCTGCTGGTGCCAACTCCTGCTTCCCAGCGCCCCCCCACTTAGGGGAGTCACCCCGGACCCCTCTCCTCATCCACGACACAGCTCACGTTCATGCCTGGTGGCTTCCTGTCTCAGGCCCTTTGCACTGGCTGGTTCCCTCCACTAGAACTCGCCTCCCCCTGCCCTTCACATGACTGGCTCGCCCCGAATCTAAACATCTTCGGAGAGGCCTCCCCCGACCCGACCATCGCGGCACCGCCGCCGTCTGTAGCACAGCCCTGACTTTTCTTCCTTCTGTGGCACTTACCGCAGTGGATCATTCCTGTATGCGTTAGTTTCCTTGTTCCTGCCTGGCGGATCTGTAAGCCACATGAGGGGCAGGGATCCTGTCTGTTTTATTCCCACTGCGCTCCTATCACCTAGCCAGCCCTATTAGCCTGGCACTTAAATGGTCTAAATCATGAATTCTCAACCAGGGCAACTCAGCCCCCAGGGACGTTTAGCAGTGTGTGGAACCGTTTGGTTTTCACAAGCGGCGGGGGGGGGCGGTGCCACTGGCATCTAGTGGACAGAGGCCAGGGATACTTCTAAACTTCCTCCAGTGCACAGGATAACCTCCCACAAAAAAGAATTATTCTGCCCAAAGGGTCAAGGTTGAGAAATCTGATCTAAATAAATGGTTGTTGAATACAAGAATGAATAAAAGAATGGCCGGCTCAGTGTCTCTCCTGTCCACCAGGGGGCACCATCAGCCTGCACAAAGTCAAGGATAACTCCCTTGAAAGGAACTGCTCAGAATAACTCATGTCCAGAAAGCAACAGAATACCCCCAACAAAGACACACAACTCAACAATATACACACTCATTACCACGGGTCCACAACTTAATGCCAAACCATCCACAGGCTCGATGGTACGCTTAACTTCTAGCACTCCCCGTGACAAATGACACAAACTGATGTCTGAGACAAAATCACACACCCAACACACACGGCACGGCCCCACCCTGGTCCCTCTTCTCCCTGGATGAGGCCCAGCTCATGTGCGCACCCAGTGTGGGCTCCTGCCCACCTCCCTCCACTGCCTCCTGGCCCTCATGTGTAGGCTCTTCTCATCTCCCAGCTGCCAAACCCAAGGCCTTGCCCTGTCCTTCTTTCTTTCTTTCTTTCCCCCCATTGGAGAAAAGGTTATCAAGGCTAAAGACTGGAAACTGAAATGCTTAACTACTAAAGAATACATAAATTATTTGTGGAATATCTGTATCATGAAATAAAAAGAGCAATAAAAAATATATGAACTCTAGATTTTTCAACAAAGATGAATTTCACAAATTATGGATGGTGATAGTGCCATTTTCGTTGTTCTGTTGTTGTTACTTACTCCACCTTTATTGAGGTATAATTAACAGATAAAAATTGTATATATTTAAGATATACAATGTGATTGATGTGATAAATCTATACCCTGTGTAACGATTCACACAATCAAGCTGATTAAAACACTTATCACCTCACATAGTTACCTTTTATTTTGTGCTGGGAATACTTAAGGTCTAATAGCTTAGCAAATTTCAGGTATACAATATTTAATTACCATCACCATGCTGTACCTTAGATCCCAGAATTGCCCTGTCCCTCGTGACCCCTCCTATGCCTAAGTATCTGCCCCCCCATCCCCAGCCTCACCTGAGCTGCCCTCTCCTTCTGTCCCACTCAGAGCCTGGCCCTTGTAGTTCCCATGCCCACCCTCTCCCCAGACGGCAGCTCCCTCCGTCGTCTCACCTCTGTGCCCCAGCGTGACCCCACGCTCACTCCCCAATTCACCTCGGTCTAGTGCCCGATTATGCATCACCCCCATGTGGGTGACTTACCACCACTCCAAGTCCAATGCGGTCCCTACCTGACACATCCTCCCTCTCCTGCCCTACTCCCCTGGTCTGCCAGGGACAGATACCACCAGCCTGCAGCTCAAATTTTTAGCTCTTTCCTACCCCTTCTTCCTCCCTCTCATGCAGCCAACTCCTAGAGCTGCTCCCATCCTCCTTACCCCCTCCCCCTGGGACCACCAAGACCTCCTGACCCCTCCCACAATATCAGTAATTTCTTCCCTAGATGCCCTGCTCTGGGCCTCCCTCGTTCGTATCCATTAGGCGTAAGCTAAAGCACTACTTCCTCAAACCCTACTCTCATTTATGCCTCCCCAGCTGAGAAGCCATCAAAGGCTCCCTACTGTCCATTGGCTCAAGGTCAAAGGCTTTAGTGAAGCCATCAAAAGCCCTCTGTCCCCTGCCCTGGGCCTCACCCTCTCCACTGCCAAGCCCAGGAGGTGGGTCCATTCTCTGTCCTGACACTCAGACCCTTCTCTGGGATTTTGGAAAATGCTATCACCCGCTGCCTGGACTGCCTTCCTATTCATCCTTCAAAGATTTCAAACACCTGCTCCAGTCCCCAGCATTCTCTCAAACAATCTGGTCCTTGATGAGAACCAGCTTTTTCTCCTGTCCACTATTTCACACATACTTATCTTGTCTCCCTAGTTCCTTCCCAAGGACAGGAAGACTATCTTACATTTTCACAACTCTGGAGGCTGGGAAATCTAAGAACAAGGTGCCGGCCCTTTCAGTTTTTGATGAGGGCTCCCTTCCTGGTTTGCAGGCAGTCACCTTCTTGCTGTGTCCTTAGAAGATGGAGCAGGTGAGGCAGGGAGCTCTCTGGTGTCTCCTTTCTCAAGGACACTAATCCTATTGTACCAGGGCCCTGACTTTATGACTTCATTTAACCTTAATTACCTCCTAATCGGCCCTATCTCCAAATACACTCATCTTGGGAGTTAGGGCTTCAACGTATAAATTTTGGGAGGACACGATTCAGTTCACAGCACAAGAGAAAGAGGAGATGATTGTTAGAGCAGAATTCTGAAGGAATCCAGAATTCTCCAAAAGAGGATTGTGAACACTGTTTAGAGATATTAACATTTCTCTCTATAGCAGAAATGACGAGTTGTAGTGAAAGTACGGAAACATTTCTAGACAGGACAGACATTTCGGAAGTCTGCATTAGACGGCCTAGATCTTCTTTGGAATGCTGCACTCTACCTCCTTGGTCTGCTGTTATCCACTTTTCAGAGTTATTTGATAGTTACTTTATATGTTCTGTCCAGGATTATTAGATGTAATCAGTAGGAAAGATTGGACAGAGTGTGTTTGCTCTATCTTAACTGGAACCAGAGCCCCGGTATGTAATTTTTTATTCCTGCTCTAAACACATCATTTTTTTAAATTGAGGTCTAGTTGATGTACAGTATTATATGTTTCAGGGGTACAGCATAGTGATTCCCAATTTTTAAAGGTTATATTCCCTTTATAGTTACTATAACCTACTGCAAACTCTTGTGTCGTTGTCAGATCCCTTCACAAGCTGCTCTTGTCTCATCTGATCAACGGCCCACGTTGCTGGCCGCTCCAGCAAACACCATATACTCCCCTTCTAACCAGGTGTCTGCAAACCTTGGCCCGTAGGTCAAATCCAGCCAACGACCTGATTTTGTGTGGCCTTTGAGCTAAGAATGGGTTTTGCATCTTTAAAAGATTGTGAAGAAAAAGAAGGAAGAGAAGGAAGAGGATAAGGAAGAGGAGGGTTTGCAACAGACCATGTGGTAACCAAAGCCCTGGAATACTTGCTACCTGGCCCTTTACAGAGAAGGTATGGACTGCCGGCAAACCTTAGGGGCCCACGCCTTTCCCCAGGCTGTTCCCTCTGCCTGGAGTGCCCTTTCCTGGCTTTCGCTGGCTTTTCGTGGACTCTATTCATCCTCAAGGCCCAAAAAACTGTCGCCTACCAGCCTCTGTCTCTGGGCTTTCAGGCCATGGCTGCAGCTGGGGTGATGCCCTTCCCCACGGCTGGCCTGCAAAGGCAAGTTGCGTCTTGCCTTGGGGCCCTGACCCAGTGCCAGGCACACCACAGGGTACAATGAACACAACAGACACCACCACATTGGCCCCCCTTCCATAGGCCAACGCCCCCCAGTCACACTCACCTCATCCTGCAGGTTGATGTCCCCGGGGCCACGGTTGAGCTGCTCCTGCAGGCTGGACACCACTGCGTTGTTGCCTGGCACCCGGTAAATGCCTGTGGACTCCAGCCCCCGTGCCTCCACAATGCGACAGCATGCAGCCACGATCAGGGGGACACGCTGGGGACACAGCAGGGCAGAGGTGTTAGGAAGAGTAAGAACAGCATTCTCTGGGAGAAAATACTTGCAAGTGATATGACTGACTAATAAGGGATTAACAGCCAACATACATAAACAGCTCATACAACTCAACATCAAAAATACAAACGACCTGGGAATTGGCTGGCGGTCCAGTGGTTGGGACTCTGCACTTCCACTGCTGGGGGCCCAGGTTCGATCCCTGGTCAGGGAACTAAGATCCCACAAGCCGCGAGACACGGCCAAAAAAAAAATAATAATACAAAAACCCAACTTAAAAAATGGGCAGAAGAACTGAATAGACATTTTTCCAAAGAGGAAATGCAGATGGCCAAGAGGCACATGAAAAGATGCTCAACATCGCCAGTCATCAGGGAATGTTTGCTCTATCTTAACTGGAACCAGAGCCCCGGTATGTAATTTTTTATTCCTGCTCTAAACACATCATTTTTTTAAATTGAGGTCTAGTTGATGTACAGTATTATATGTTTCAGGGGTACAGCATAGTGATTCCCAATTTTTAAAGGTTATATTCCCTTTATAGTTACTATAACCTACTGCAAACTCTTGTGTCGTTGTCAGATCCCTTCACAAGCTGCTCTTGTCTCATCTGATCAACGGCCCACGTTGCTGGCCGCTCCAGCAAACACCATATACTCCCCTTCTAACCAGGTGTCTGCAAACCTTGGCCCGTAGGTCAAATCCAGCCAACGACCTGATTTTGTGTGGCCTTTGAGCTAAGAATGGGTTTTGCATCTTTAAAAGATTGTGAAGAAAAAGAAGGAAGAGAAGGAAGAGGAGGGTTTGCAACAGACCATGTGGTAACCAAAGCCCTGGAATACTTGCTACCTGGCCCTTTACAGAGAAGGTATGGACTGCCGGCAAACCTTAGGGGCCCACGCCTTTCCCCAGGCTGTTCCCTCTGCCTGGAGTGCCCTTTCCTGGCTTTCGCTGGCTTTTCGTGGACTCTATTCATCCTCAAGGCCCAAAAAACTGTCGCCTACCAGCCTCTGTCTCTGGGCTTTCAGGCCATGGCTGCAGCTGGGGTGATGCCCTTCCCCACGGCTGGCCTGCAAAGGCAAGTTGCGTCTTGCCTTGGGGCCCTGACCCAGTGCCAGGCACACCACAGGGTACAATGAACACAACAGACACCACCACATTGGCCCCCCTTCCATAGGCCAACGCCCCCCAGTCACACTCACCTCATCCTGCAGGTTGATGTCCCCGGGGCCACGGTTGAGCTGCTCCTGCAGGCTGGACACCACTGCGTTGTTGCCTGGCACCCGGTAAATGCCTGTGGACTCCAGCCCCCGTGCCTCCACAATGCGACAGCATGCAGCCACGATCAGGGGGACACGCTGGGGACACAGCAGGGCAGAGGTGTTAGGAAGAGTAAGAACAGCATTCTCTGGGAGAAAATACTTGCAAGTGATATGACCGACTTAATAAGGGATTAACAGCCAACATACATAAACAGCTCATACAACTCAACATCAAAAATACAAACGACCTGGGAATTGGCTGGCGGTCCAGTGGTTGGGACTCTGCACTTCCACTGCTGGGGGCCCAGGTTCGATCCCTGGTCAGGGAACTAAGATCCCACAAGCCGCGAGACACGGCCAAAAAAAAAATAATAATACAAAAACCCAACTTAAAAAATGGGCAGAAGAACTGAATAGACATTTTTCCAAAGAGGAAATGCAGATGGCCAAGAGGCACATGAAAAGATGCTCAACATCGCCAGTCATCAGGGAAATGCAAATCAAAACCACAATGAGATATCAGTTCACACCTGTCAGAATGGCTGTCATCAAAAAGGCCACAAATAACAAATGTTGGCGAGGATGTGGAGAAAAGGGATCCCTTGTACACTGTTGGTGGGAATGTAAACTGGTGTAGCCACTGTGGAAAACAGTATGGAGGTTTCTCAAAAAAACTAACAGTAGAGCTACCATATGACCCAGCAATTCCACTCCTCAGTATATCCAAAAAAAACCAAAAACACTAATTCGAAAAGATACATGCACCCCAGTGTTCACAGCAATATTATTTACAATTGCCAAGATATGGAAGAAAACTAAATGTCCATCAAAGATGAATGGATTAAAAAAAAAGATAAAAGAAAAAGATGAATGGATAAAGGAGATGTGATGTATATCTATATATAGATTATCTATCTATCTATCTATCTATCTATCTATATATATATATATACACAATGGAATACTACTCAGTCATAAAAAAGAATGAAATTTTGCCATTTGCAGCAACATGGATGGACCTGGAGGGCACTATGCTACGTGAAATAAGTCAGAGAGAAAAAGACGAATACTGTATGATATCATTTACATGTGGAATCTAAAAAATAAAACAAACTAGTGAATATACAAAAAAGAAGCAGACTCACAGATACAGAGAACAAACTAGTGGTTACCAGTGGGGAGAAGAAAGAGGGGAGGGGAAGTATAGGGCTAGGGAATTAAGAGGTACAAACTATTAGGTAGAAAATAAGCTACAAGGATGTACTGTACAGCACAGGGAATACAGCCAATATTTCATAATAACTATAAATGGAGCATCAGCTTTAAACACTGAACCACTACCTTGTACGCCTGTAACTTATATTATATTGTACAGCAACTACACTTCAATAGAAGACAAAAAGAACAGCATTCTCCACCAGTGGGCCAGAGGTAGGGAGGACAAGATGGGGGCAGTGCAAAGCCAGACCCCAGGGGTTCTGGTGGTTACTAAGGCTCTCACTGTCTCCGGTCTGGGAGCAGAAATCGCACCAAAGCCTCGCCACGATCTGAGAAAGAGCACCAGCTGGGCGTCAGGGATTCTGGGCTCTGTCTCAACTCTGCTGCTCCCTCGCAGGGCTGCTTCCCCAGCTGTGTCTGTAAGACGCGGTGGAGAGCTGGCTCCAAAGTCCCTTGCAGCTCTGACTCTCTGTGTCTCGGTCTCCCCACTTCCCTGCTGGCTCTGGAGCACGGCGGGAACCCACCTGGTTCTCTGTGGCTGGCTGGCACTCCTCCAGTCGGACCCCAAATGCCCTGGGGGCTGCCTTCTTGTTCTTCTTGATGATGTTGATGCCCCAGGGGGTTTTGGGGGTGGAGACACTGTCATCTGGGGTTGGGGAAGGCAGAGAGAGGCAGGGTGAGCTGGGGGCTCGGGGAGGGGCAGCCACCACACTAGGTCACACACGCTCACACACCACATTCACACACTGGACGTATGGGGACTCCATCAGAGAAGCAACCGGGATGCTGAGGGCTGATGGCAAATTATAATATCCCAGCAGAGAAGGCCAAAGAGATGAAGGTGTCTACCCTGGAGAAGAGAGGCCTCAGAGTAATATAAGGACTTCTGTATGGCTAAAACAACAAGGTGGAAGCCATAGATTCTGGTACAGCTGAAGGAAGAACTTTCTAATGGCCAAAAGTGTGTGAAGATGGAAAAGGCTGCCTGCGGAGAGGATGAGGCTCCTGCTCCTGAAGGGACACACGAGGAGACCGGAGGACCACACAGGCTGGGATGTCATGGAGGGAAATCAGGCTCCGGGCCCTCCCAGCCCTGAGACCCTGAGGGCCCCCGGACCCTCACAGGCATGCACACATGGGCAGACACACGAGGATAACCGTGGCACACACCTACAGGCACACACACCACCTGACACACACACACAGGCCCTCCGCTCCCATGCAGACCCACAGGCCGACCAGCCCTCCCCACGCATGGGTGCACACCACCCCCTTAGCAGCCGCCTTCCTACCCTTGCTCCCTGCGGGCTGGTCCTGAGTCCTGAGGCCACGTGCTGTACTCTGTTTGAGGAACTCAGACTTGAGGCCCCCCAGGCCACGAGAGCCTTTGGGGGAGGAATCAGCTTTGGGCCCAGAGCTATGGCTGTGTGGGAAGAGGGGAGAGGTCTTCACTGGGGTGACCCAGCACGCCACCTGCCCTGGCCTCCCACCTCTTCGGACCTCCCCTCCACCCCGTCCATGCCCTTCTGGGGACTGGAGGCCTCAATGCCCCTGCCACCCTCACTGCCCCCAGCAGAGGGCAATTCAGGGGCCACCCTCAGGTCTGAAGGTGGGCCAGGAGGACGACCTCTACCCAAGGTGTCTCCCACCCCACGGCCAGGACTGCTCCATGAGGGCTGGGCCTCACCTCACTTTGCGATAATCATTAAGCTTCTTGCTGATCAGAGCTTGGTTGGCACAGCCGGGGTCCTGGAGGAGGCGGAAGAGAAAGCAGACCCCATCAGTGCCCATGGCCAGCCCACCCAGGGCTTCTCCGTGGCCCCTGCCTCGGCCTCGCCTCCCCTCTCCTCCACCTGCCAGCTGAAGGGTGCAGACCCTGGAGCCAGGAAGACCAGGGCTGGACTCCCGAGCACCCCCTCACCAGCTGTGTGACCTTGGGCAATCCACTTAGCCTCTCTGAGCCTCAGTCTCCTCAGCAGTAACATGGGGAGACAACGTGGCAACCTCAGGGCTAGGGTGCGGAATTATGCACGTGGCACTCATCACAGTCCTGGCAAGGCACCGATGAGGTGCCCCACGAGGGGCGGCTATTGCAATAATGAAGGTGACTTGGGACCCTCAGATAGCGCCTGTCGGGGACAGCCCAGCCAGTCACCCCAGAAAAGGGCCCCAAATTTCAGGTGCTTTCCTCCTTGCGGTGAGGAATGACAGTGTCCTGGGGAGGCAGAGCCTGGGTCAGTGAGATGGTGTCCTCAGCGTGCACTAGCGCCCCTCTACCTGTGGCCAGAGCAGTTGCACATCTGGACCAGGGCCCAAGCCACACCATCCTCTTGGCAGAGACCAGCCGCCAAGCCCAGGACCCCCACATGACTCTGTGCAGGTGTCCAGAGGCACCTGGCGGAGGGGGTGGGCGGAGGCAGAAAGCCCAGCCCAGGCTCCTAGCTTGCAGCTGCAGCTGCCCAGGAGGGGGCGCCATGTAAAAATGCTCCTGGAGTCCCTGCCAAAGCCCTTGGCTCAGGCCCTGCTGCCTGCTGCCAAGGCCAATCCCCTTGGCCTCCTCCCAAGGTCAATGTGTTTGTGCCCCTGCAGACAGGCCAGCCCTGTCAGAGGGGCCAGCCACAGTTTTGGCCCAGGGGCACCCCTTTCTGTAATAATTCCACAGGAGACCCCCGCCTCCCAAACCTCCAGCAAGAGGCTGAGGTTGGCCGGGAGCTGACCCCTCTGTGCCAGAGCCTGCCCAAGGCGGTCATAACGATGACGATAACAACAATTACTGTCGTTCCTACAGCTATTATTGTTCCTGCCAGTCATGGAACACTAAAGACGCCAGGTCCTCTGTGAGCCACTGCCCCAAGCATCGTCTCTTCACACCAAACCCTTGGAGGGCACGGTTGCAAGGGGGTACTCCTGTCAGCCCATTTTATGCAGGAGGGGACTGAGGCTCAGACCGGTGAAGGGAGGATCCCGGCAGGCGAGAGGCGCCCGGGACCTGCCCTGCCCTCCCTGGCCCGGCTGGGGCCGGGCCGGGCCCTCACCTCGCCCTCGGCCCTGCTGTTCTCTCGGATCGCTCTGATCCAGCCCAGCATGTCATCCCGGTCCTCAGCCTGAAAGAGATATTCACAGAAGTCAGCGGTGGTCAGCCGGAACACGTGCCTCCTCTTGGTCTCGCTGTAGGAGATGTCCACCAGGCAGGAGCCGATGCAGACGGGCGCCGCCTCGTCCTC
>NW_020171981.1:3109915-3131017 GCF_003031525.2 Neophocaena asiaeorientalis asiaeorientalis
CCTTGCTCAGCGAGAGCGAGCGCGCCCGCAGCGCGGCGTACACCCGCTTCCACTGGCGCAGGCCGCCGCCCGCTTTCTGCAGGGAGACACGGGGAGAGGGGGAGAGAGGGGAGGGGGAGGGGGTGAGAAGCCAGGCCTGCCCTCCTCCCCGCCGCCAGAGCCCAAGGGGGCCCTAGGCGCTGCAGACAGTGGACAACAGTGGGGACCCCACCCCACTGGCCGCCGGGAGCCCTCTGCTCCACTCCCGCCGGCACCTGGGGCAGCCTCCTGCCCACAGTCCCCCAAGTCTCTCAGCCCCTCACCGGCCTGGACACCCGTACCCATCGTTCTCAGTCCCCGCAGAGGGTCCCCAGCCTTCTCTTTACCGCTCCTCTGCCGTTGGCAATGCCCCAGAGAAGCAGCAGGGGGCTCCAGAGGGCAATCGGGCCCCCCACCAAACATGACCCACCTTACATAAAATCCTCCTAAGCCATTCCTGGTCCACATACTGCTTCCCTCCCGGCAAAGCTAGTCAAACGTTGTCAACCACACTTGCTCTCCCCGCTTCTCTGCCTCTCACTCAAGACTCCACTCAGTATCCCCTTCCTGGGAAGCTGCTCGCCAGGTCACCCAGCCGCCATGTTGCCAAAGCCAGTGGCAGTGTCTGGGCACTTCTCAGCCCTTTGCTTAGCCTCTTGGTGGCATATGACCCAGCTAGCGGTCACTTCTTCCCCCTCCAAACTCTCTCTTGGCACCCAGGACCCTACGGTTCGTGGTTTTCCTCCTAACTCCGCTGGCTCCTTCTCTGGTCCCCTCCACCCAACATCCTCTACACCAGCGGTTCTCAACCAGGGCGAAGAGCCGCCAGGGGACATTTGTCTGAAGACATTTTCAGTTGTCGCACCTGGGGAAATGCTATGGCATCTAGTGGGTAGAGGCCAAGGATGCTGCTAAACATGTCGGATGCCCAGGACAGCCCCACAGCAAAGAATCATCTGGTCCAAAATGTCAACAGTGCTGAGGCTGACAGTCCCTGCCCTAAAGGAAGGGGAGCTCCAGAACTTTGTCCTGGGCCCTCCTCCTCCTGCATGCCTCCCGCATGATGCCATCCACACCCATGGCTTTAAATCCTGTCTGTCTGCTGATGGTGATGCCCAGATGTACCCCTGGCCCAGCATCTCCCCTGAGCCACACTCCGGTACCTCCAACTGTGTGCTCAGTGTCTCCATTTGCATGCCCCACGGGCACTACAGGTGCTGCTTGCTCACTATGGGGGCCCTTGATTTTCCCCATCAAACCTGTTCTCCACCCCCACCTCCATCTTTTCCAGCTCAGTAAATCCACCCAGTTGCCCAGAAACTTGGGAGCTGCCCTTGACGACTCCTCATTCTTCACCCCTGACATCCAACCCGTCAGGAAATCACAACTGTTCTGCTTCCAAAATACCACCTGTCTCCATCTTTCCTGCCACCACCTTGCCCACACCATCGACACCTCTTGCCTGGACCACTGCACAAACCAATCCCAGGCTCCACTCTCCTTCCTGCAACCTCTCCTCCACGCAGCAGCTGCAGTGACCATTTGAAAATGTAAACGAAGTCCTGTCTCTCCCCTGCTTAGTGCCCTCTCATGGCTTCCCATTGCCCTTGGAATCGAATCTAAGCTCTTCTGTGATCTGGTCCCTGCCTCTCCTAACCCATCCCTCTTTCTTTCTCACGATGTCGAGACACAGGGGGCTTTTCCAGTGAACAAGCCAAGCCTTTCCTTTCCCGGGGCCTCTGCACGTGCTATTCCTTCTGCCCAGAGCCCCTTCTCTTGCTTCTCCACGTGGCTGCTTCCTTCTCGCCCTTAAGGTCTGAGCTCAAGGTCATCAACATCACCTCCTCAGCGAGGCCGCCTCTAAGCATTTTTCCCCTAACGGCAGCTCCCGGCTTCCTCCCAACTTAAAGGCAATCACATCACCCTGTTCATATTCCCTGAGTGCCCACTGTAGTCTCAGGTTACTGGCTGTGGGTGGCTTTCTCCAGTACAGAGAAAGCTCCTGGCGCAGGGAGCTTGTCTGCCCTCTCACCTCCATACTCCTGGGCCTAGAGCCATGCTGGCACAGGGTAAGTGCTCATCAATATTTACTGAATAAATGAATTAATCGGCCTTGGAACACCCTGCAGGTGGGGGTTCCATCTCCCCCCTCAGATCAAGGGCTCCTTTCCTCTGGCTCATGGCCCACCTACGACTCCACACCCAGCCCAAGCGTCTATCTTCAGAGCAAACCAGATGAGGAGGCTTCATGGCTGGCAGGTGAACACAGCCACATCCGGCCATGAATCCTGCCCATCATCACATACCTGCTGGACCCAGGCGGGGACGTTCAGAGCAGGAGGCAGTAGGGCCCTCCAGGAGAAGTTTAGTGTCAGAGTGAGATGGTGACAAGGGTGCCCCTTTGAGACTGAACCAGCTAGGTGACCTTGGATAAGTCAGGCCCCCTCCCCTAGCATCAGAATGCCCTACTGGTAAAAACGAGAGGTGAGCCAGCTGGTCTCCAAGTTGCATCCAGCTCAAATGCTGGGTCTGTGGCTGCAGAGATGGGTCATACCCACCCACGCCCTCCTCCGCCTGACAGTCAGTGGTCGCCAAAAGAGACTGGGAGCTGGGGGCGGGGAGAGGCTGGACTTGCTGAAGCAGACAACATCTGGCTGGCGATCAGGACCCTGGACAGACCGAGAGACCAGATGGGAGTGGAAAGCCCCCTCCTTCAGAACCGGCCAGTGAGCAGGAAGGGGCCAGGTCCTCTCCCTGCCCAGGAGACACTGCGGCTGGGCTGCCAGAGGCCACCCAGAGCTGGGGGCAGGCTATGTGGCAGGCAGAAGTCAGCAGTTGTCACCAGGCCCTCCGAAGGGCTCAAGTCTCGGGCTGGAAGTCTTCGTCCACACCTGGCTCCTCCTCCTTGGTCTCCGTCCCCCACTTCCTCCCGAGGCCCGGCTGTCTCTTGCTTTCTCCCTCAGTGTTCCCGCGCCCATGGCTGTAGGTGCTTGTGTCCTCTCTGATGGACGAATGCCCTCCCCAGGTGGACCTCCCTCCCAATGCCACACCCTCAGAGCCTCTGTTGCCAGGACACCTCCGCAGAAGTGTGCGCCAGGGCCCTCGGACTCCATAGGCCCCAAAGGAACCTCTTGGCTTCCTCTCCCCAAACCTACCCCTCCGGTGCCCTGTGGCTCTGGGAAGGGTCCCACTACTCTCTGACCCCACAGCCCAAGCTGGGACCCCAGGAACCTCCTCCATCCTCCCTCACCTCCCAGCCCTCAGCCCGCCCAGGCTTTCCTTACCCCTGAATCTCTCTAAGGTGTCCCCTCCCCTTGGTCCCACTCCCCTCGCTCACCTGGACAGCAGCAGTGGCCTTGTCTCCTCCTGTCACAGATGCAACACTTACCTCCTGGGCTCACACCTCCCACACCCCACACTTAAATGCCTGCAAAGGCTCACCCTGAGCGATGCACCCGCGCCCAGGCGCCCAACACCCCACCCGGCTTCCATCTCTTGCCCTGGCTCCCAGCTGCCCAGCACCCCCTGCCACCCTTCTCCTAGCTGTGCAGGAGGGCTTCTCCCCTGTCAGACCACACCCCCACCTCCCTCCTTTGTGTGGACACCCTTCACAGCCTTCCAGACAACCCCTCCCACCCTGCTGAGGTCAGGGTCATACGCTACTATATGCCGCTCCCCTGAACTCCCCCATCACAGCAGTCAAGCACTGGCAACTGGTAAGCAACAAATGCTTTCTCTGCCCAGCAGGAACCCCAGCAGGGCAGGACTGGCCTGGCTCCCTCACCACTGAATCCCCGGAACCTCAACAGAGAACTGGAGCAGGGTAGGCTGTTCATCATTGTCTGCGGGCTGGACGAGGGCACACGTGAGTGCCGCTCCTGCCTGGACTACACTTCTCACTTCACCCTCACACTGGCCCTTGGAGTAGAACCACACTGTCCCCATCTTACAGATGAGAGAAGTGAGGCTCAGACGTTAAGGGGGTTGCCCGAAGCCTTATGCTTGATAAGTGGCTGGGCAGGAATTCCAAGGCTGTCTGACTTCAAAGCTTATGTTCTTTTCAGGTACAAGGCCCTCAGAAGGCAGGGTGGAAAATTCAAATAATAGCATTAAGCAGGATAGCTGCTCCCAGGCGCCAGGCACTGGGTGAGTTCTTTTTGCTTAGATCATCTCATTTAATCCTCAGCAAGGGTGTATGAGCTAGTGATTATCATTTGCTCCATTTACATACGAGGAAACTGGTAGGTGAGCCAAACAAGCTCCCCCAGCAGCTCGTGGCACAGTGAGGAGCCAGGCCCAGGCTCATGCTAACCACTCTGCTCCGCTCTGCCTGGGCCACTCGGGTGACAGCAGTCGGGCGGCCTCCTCCTCCCTCTTTTGCTGCCTGGAACCTGGGATTGTACTCCATGGACCAAGGGGCCCCGCCTTCTCCCCTTGGGATCCTGCTTATCTCCCGGCCTCAGGCCCAAGCCCCCTTCATCTCTCACCTGGATC
Source organism: Neophocaena asiaeorientalis asiaeorientalis (assembly GCF_003031525.2). Classification (NCBI taxonomy): domain Eukaryota; kingdom Metazoa; phylum Chordata; class Mammalia; order Artiodactyla; family Phocoenidae; genus Neophocaena; species Neophocaena asiaeorientalis. The sequence continues at coordinate 3,114,428 of NW_020171981.1, forward strand.
TCTGTGGCGGCCCGAACTGGTCTCCTTGCCTCCCTCTGGCCCTCTCTTAATTCACTCCCCAGGAAGCCCAGTGGAAGAGGCCCCAGGGGCTTTTAGTTGCCCTTAGGATGAAGACTAGAACCTTTGCTGGCCTTGAAAAGGCTAACCTCTGCTTTCTTTTGGGGCTTCAGCTCCCCTAAAAGAATCACGCTGGCCTTGCTCTCTCATTTTCCATGAGCCCCAGTGGTCATTTTGGGGGTGATCTGATGGTTCTGTCAGAATTCCAAGCACAACTGGATGAGAGCCACCCCACAGCAAAGACCACCTCTTTGGTTAACTCTTTTTCATGAGTTCTTTAGGACCCCCAGGAAGTTCTTCCTAGCATCTAACCTCTACCCCTCAGGCTGCAGCCTCAGCTGGCTCTCCTTAGCTCCAGAGGGTGGGTGTAGGAAGAGCTGGGAGTTCTGCTGGAGCCAGCTTCCATCCACCTCCAGCTCATTCCTCCAGCCATCTTACCTTCCCCTTCTTGGTGAGGACCTGCTTATAATACAACCAGCCTTCTCTCCTGATGTCGCTGAAGGTTGCGTCCGAGAGGTCAGAGGTTGAGTGTCGCTTGGAAGGAGCGTCAGCATCTTCGGAAGTGCCCCAGCTATCCAAGGACTGCAGAGGGACGACAGAGGGCAATTTAGGGTGGCTCCCACAGTGCCAGCATCTCAGAAACCCCATGGACCATTTGCAGCCACAAGGGCCTGGCATCTGCCTGTGCTACGCTCTGCTGTGCTGTGTGGCCTCATGGGCCTTGCTTACCCTCTCTGACCCATCTGTGTTGAGGTCATGAGACATATGTGACGGGGAAGCCAGAAAGGAGGAAAGGCTATGAACTGCAGGCCACATGCCTCACCACGCTTACCTTTATAGACTTGAAGGAACTAAGGAAGCAGAGGAAGTGATTGTGTCCACAAGGAGTTAAACAGAGGAAGTGATAGTGTCAGCAGGACTCCAGCAGTAGAGGTGACAGGTCAAGGGATAGTTAAGTAAGCAGAGGACGTGATAAGGAATAAGCCAGGTGACATTTGAAATCAATATGCCTTTTCCAACCCATCCATAATCAAAAAGATTTAAGGTCATTTCAGAACTGATTCTGTGTCGGGACTTCCCTGGTGGTCCAGTGGTTAAGACTCTGCTCTCCCAACGCAGGGGGCCTGCGTTCGATCCCTGGTCAGGGCACTAGATCCCGCATGCTGCAACTAAAGATCCCGCACGAGGCAACGAAGACCCCGCGGGCCACAACTAAGGCTCGGCACAGCCAGGTCCTGAGGCTGGAAATTTCAGCCTCTCCATCACTCTCAACCCTGTGTGTCCCCCGCCTTTCCAGGGTGTCCCCTGTCCCCTGAAGACACCATGCAAATACTGACCCAGTGCCTCCACTGTGTAGGCACTGTTTTAGGTATGCAGAGGGGTCAAACAGTGAACAAGACGAATGAAATCCCTGCCCTCATGGAGCTTACATTCAAGCTGGGGAGACAGGCAAGAAAGGAGATGGACGCACAAATTGTGTAACATGAGAAGTGCTAGGAGAAGAGCGGAGTGGTGAGGGGAGGCATGAAATATCAGGCATCAAGGCTGAAATTTCACAGAAGGCCTAAAAAAATCTAAAGAAAGTGAAAAAGTGAGTCATGTGGCATGTGGGCCGTGGAAAGGGCCTTCTAGACGGGAGATGGGGGAGCGGCGGCTGGAAGGACAGTGCAAAGGCCTTGGGAAGGAAGGCTCACGGTGTCTTTAGGTGATGACTGAGCCCACAGAGAGGGTGGGTCACATGGCCGACACGAGGTGAGTGTGGGGACAGCCGAGGCCGGAAGGAGATGGGAGCCGGAGGGGCCCATTTCGGGTTGCAGGAGTCACAGGCCGGGTCCCTCTGCCAAGGCTGGACTCCACAGCTGAGGGGTGGGCCCCTGGGCCCCTCCCCAGACCTCCGACACCCTCACCCACACACACATGCCACTCACCCCATCAGTGAAGAAGCTTCGGAGCACACGCAGGCTGGGTACGCGGTTCGGCAGGCGCCTGGGGGGTGAGGACAGAGGATGAGGGCTGTGGGAGGCACAGCCAGGACCTCCCACAAGCCCCAAGGCTCAAAGGCCCTCCGGGGGGAAGCAGGCTGCCCCGGTGTGTAGACGACCCCAGGGCCAAGAGCCCCTCCATAGCCCCCAGCCTCACCGCAGAGCCCGGCCCTCATCCCGGAAGGTGTTGAGCCCGTCGTCGCAGGACTTGGAGCGTTCGGTGGTGATGGCCAGCAGGTAGGAGGAGCGCCGGCCGGCCTTGATGCTGCCTGTGAAGCCGCCCACAGGGGCCCAGGGTCAGCGGGGCAGCAGGCGGGGGCTTCCCCAGATCCCTCCTGTCCGGGCAGGGCCAAGAGGGGACTCTCCCCGTGGGTCCCCAGGAGGAGCAGAAGCCAGTCAGAAGAGGCCAGACATCAGGCAGCGGGCACCCCTGGGACCAGGCAGCAAGGGAGAGGGTGGGGCTGGGGGTGCAGGCAGCACTCACTGCAGTCCTGGGAGTAATGGCGGCCGAGGGCAAAGGTGAAGGTTGGGGAGGAGGGGCTGGTGCCCAGGACAGGGGCTGAGTTCATGGCGCTGGAGACCACAGCAGAAGCAGGGACGTGCTTGGCTTGGAGGTCAATGCTGGGGCTGGTGGGCTCATCTACGAGAGCGGAGGGAGCGGTGGGTGAAGCTATCAGAAGGCTGAACCTGTCTGTCCCCCCGGCCCCAGCCTCCCATCCGGGCCGGGACCACATCCCCAAGGCTCCAGAAGCCCTCCAGGGCCCTGCTGGCAGCATGCCCACTGCCGAGGGAGCTGACCCACCACGGGTCACCTCCCACTGTGGTCACAGAGGCTCAGCCTCTGCCTCCTCCATCACACTGAGGGCACCCAGGAGTGGGGTCGAGCCGTCTCTCTTAGTCCTGGCCGGGAGGCAGGCCTCTCTGAAGCCATGGCTGGTGTCTCCCCCATCAGACTGGGAGCTTCTTGAGGATAAGGACCATCTCCCCCATCAGCTGGGGGCTCCTTGAAGGTGGCTGCCACATCCCCCCTGCAAGACTGGAAGGACCCTGAAACTAAAGACTTTACCTCCCGCCCTCAGACTGGGAGCTTACTGAGACAGTAGGCTGCGTCTGCCCTGTTAGACTGAAGGCTGGCTGGGGGGGCCAGGGCTGTGCCTCCTCTCCTGGCCGGGGCTGCTTCTCTGCCACTCCCATGGCTGCCCTAGGGTGAGCTCACCACTCTCAGCCCCAGTTACCATCTCTGGGCTCCTGCACCCCAGTCTTCCTCCCAAGCCCCTAGACCCAGCCCGGTTCATTCTGCTCCCTCCATGAGCACCTCTTATTCAGCCGAAACCTCTTCCTGCCTAGCTCCCTCTCTTTCCCAATATGGAGGTGAAGCTCCACCCTCCCGTAAGGCCAGAAACCTGGGAATCACTGACTCCTCCACTTTCTTGCCTCTCCCTTACCCAACATCTATTCTAAAGGCAGCAAATTTTCAGCATTCCCTCTGCTCTCAGAATGAAATCCCAACTCCCCAGTGACTGACAAGGCCCCTCCAGACCTGTTCCGATGACCTGGAAGGGCATCCTACCTCTCACTTCGGGGTCTTTGCATATTCTAGTCTCTCTCCCTGAACATTCTTACCCTGACTAACTCCTTCAAGTCTTAGCCGAAATTTCCTTTTTCTCCAAGATTCTCTCCTTGGCCACCATGCCCCGGTCTATCCCTTCTCTGCCTCCTAGAGCTCCCTGTACTCCTATCACACACCCATTCAACTGGATCGTTCTTGTCTGATCATCTGTTCCCATGGTTGGATCACACACTCCAGGAGAGCACGGAGCCTAGCACAGTGCCTGACACAAATATGTGTTGGATGGATGGAGGGATGGAGGGTGGACAGAAAGAACAAAGGGTGAAAGGAACAAAGGAAGGATGGAAAAGAAAGAATGAAAGGATGGAAGGACAGGTGAAAGGAAGGAACAATGGAAGGAAAGAGGGAGGAGGAGGGAGGGAAGGAGAGAAGGAAGGGAGGGAGAAGGGAGGGGGAAGTAAAGGTGGATGGGAAGAAGGCTGGAAGGGTCAATGAATGGGAGGAAGGATGACGGGATGACGGAAGGGAGACAGAAGGATGGATGGAGGAATGCAAGAATGGACAGTTGGATGGACAGACGGATGGACACAGAAATGGGTTGATCCCATCAGCACCCAACCCAGAGTTTTGCCCATGATGGCAGGTGGGTAAAGTCCAACAGGGCACAGAAAACCAAGTCTCCCAAGACAGCCACCTGCACCGTCACTCACCGATGAAGGGAATGGAAGCCAGAGAGTCGTCAGTAGTGGCCAAAGGGGCCACCTTTCTGCCCAGGCGTTCCCCTCGCCCACTGGCCTCTGGCTCTGGGGACTCGTCACCAAACCCAAGGTTCATCTGTCTGGAAGGGGGCAGCTGGACCTTGCGGCCTGTTGGAGGCTTCTGCCTCAGGACCACTTCGTCACGGCGATCCTCGGCAGGAGGCTCCAAGGCTCTGGTGCTGGGTTCTGGTCGGACAACTCTTGGTGGTTCAGAGGCCTCCGGTGGGAATGGTGCAGGGGACTGGGCCAAGTTGAAGGTGGGCAGCCCCCCAAAGGGCGAGTCCCGGAAGGAGAGGGCATGCAGAAGTCCAGTCCGGCGCTGGAATGATGGGCTATAGCTCCGGTATCCGATATACCCAGCGTCATCCAGGCCCTGCAGGCCAGGCGGGGGTGGGGCCTGGGGCCCGGGCAGGTCCCTGGGTGGGCAGGCAGGGGTGCGGGCAGACGGACGCTGGGAAGCCCAGCCACAGCGCTCGAAGCGGGGTGACACCAGTGCCCCTGGCCCAAGCGCCTCGGCTGAGCGGGTGGCCCGGCTCAGGTAGTCGTCTGAGCGAGCGCGGTGCCAGCCCTCCTGGCCCAGCTGGCTCAAGGCACCCTGGGAGGTGGAGCAGGGCCACGGGCGGTGGGCAGTCACATCCTCCAGCCGGTCCTGGGAGGCACTGCGGGCCCGGGGGGGCATGGTGGGGCACCGTCTCTCCCCCGCCCTGCGGGGTACTTGGTTCGACAGCCAGTGTGACAAGGCCTGCTGGCACTCCAGTCTGCTGGGGGGCGCCCGGCTGCCAGGCTCCGGGAAGGCACGAAGCGTCCGGGGCTCCGAGGGGAGGCGGGGGAAGGCACCAGGGCTGGGGCGGGGCTGGCTCATCCCCAAGGAAGGGTTGTCCGGATGGGAGTGGGCAGTAGACGGGATGCGGGGCCCCGGGTCACTCCAGGCAGCAGGACTCCGGGGGTCACTGGGCAGTGCTGAGAGCGGCTCAGGCACCATAGTGGCCCAGGTAGAGACCCGGGCCGGCGGGGCGTAGGTCTTTCGGGGGTAGCAGATTGGGGGTGGCTCTGGGATGCTCCGGGCCTCTCCAGAATACGGCTTGTTCCCCTTCAGGTAGGCGTCCTGGGAGTAGGCCTGGCCAGGGACACAGAAGCAGGGAAGCAGGGCTGAACAGGAACATACACATACACAAACACACACACACACACACACACACTCTCTCTCTCTCTCTCTCTCTCTCACACACCCACTTGAGAAAGAGCCAGGATTTTTCTAAGACTTATGACAAGGACTGCCTTTAGCCACAAACATTCCAACATCTGTTTTCTGGGGTCCTCCCCCGATGCTGGCCTCAGCTGCCTCCCTGCTTTCTTACGTCCAATGGTGCCCACAGACCCTCGGGTGGAGCTGGGAAACCCTACCAGAGACCAGTCAAGGTGGCAGATGACAGGGGAGGAAGCGGCCTAAGGGGTGTGTCCAGGGTGGAGTGGGCTGGGGGTGGGCAGGGGCTGGGAGAGCCCAGCTGTCCCTCCATCCCCTGGACGGGAAGCTGAGGGCCTGGCCCCTGGGCCACTGGGCTGAGGAGGAACTTGCTTCTCTGGGCCAGGCTTGGGGGAGGGGCCAGACTGGCTAAGGGGCCTTGGGCCACCTTCTGGCACCCCAGGCCTGGAATTTGGCGCTGGGAGCTGAGGCTGACGCTGCATTGCTGAGGGGTGACAGGGCCGGGGGCCGGGGGCCGGCGGCCGGCGCCCAGGCCCAGCCAAAAAAGGAGGCGGCCCCCAGGGACAGCAGCCTTGTGGCCCTGGCCTAGCCTGGCCCATGATGGGCTGCCCGGGGGGCCTATCTCAGGGTGAAGTATCCAAGAGGGAGGGTGAAACCAAACACACATACACACACATCACAAGGAGACACAGGAAAATACACACCCAGAGACACACTCACACACACATAGAGAAACACAATGAGACATACACACAGACAAACAACTACACCTCCAGTCCCAGGCACACACATCATGTGATGAGGACGAGCTAAACCACACCCCTACTCAGTCAGCCCCCTTCGGACCCACACGCCGGTCGGCCAGCCGCCGGCCGGCCGGGAACACTCACGTACCTCTCCCTCCTGCCATCCTGCCGGCTCCCCGGACTCCCCACATCACGGCAGTGGCGGCAGCATCCCGGCCCGCCTCCACCCTCCCCTCGCCCCCCGCTAAACCCCACTGACCACTGTGCCGGCCCTGGCCTCCGTCCCCCCAGGCTGCCCTCCCCGCGGCTGCCCTCGGGCCCCCACCGGCTCTCTCGCTGGCGGGAGGAGGAGGGAGGGGAAGATGGGTGTGGAGGGGCCTCGCCGCGTCGGCGGTGGCGTCAGCGGCTGCCGCGGCCCCATTGGCCTCCAGCATTGGCTCCCAACCACAGGAATGCCTGGGCCCCACCCTCTGGCCAGCCAGAGAGAGGGGGGCCAGCAGAGGCCCCCAGATGCTGACATCTGGGTCTGCCTGCCCGCCCGAGCCTGGGCAGCAGAGCTCAAGGCTGCTGTCCCACCCTGCCCCCCTCCGGCTGGAGAGAGCAACGCCCCAGGTCCCGCCCTGTCACACCCCATCCCCCCCAGCACACCGCCTGAGGGCGTACGGGCAGGGCCCTGGAGACCAGGGGAGAGCAGCCCACCCCTCTGGGCCCCCAATCCCCCTCCCCAGGAAGGGCAAGGGGACAATCGAGGTCACGGGCTGGAGGTTCCCGAGGGGCACGGGGCCAAGCATGGCATTGTGATTACGGTGACTGTGAGAGCACATTCAGGGCAGAAGCCAGCACTACGGCTCCCAGGACTTCCCAGGCTTGGCCCTAGGCCGTCTGGGGCGGGGGGCAGTGACCTCGGGGGCAAGCAAGTTGGCATCTGGCTGGCACCCAAGAGACCAGGAAACTGGACACTGGGCAGAGAGGATTGCTCTGGACTTGGGGTCAGAGCTGGGGGCGAGACAGAGAGAGACAGCACGTGTGTGTGAGTGTGCGTGTGTGATGTGCACGGAGCGCGTGGCATAAGCGCGTACACGTGTGAGGGCGGGGTCCGCCGCGCGCAGCGTCTGTGGTGCCTGCTCTGTGAGCGGTGGGTGAACGCCGAGTGCTAGCTGTGAAGGGAAGGGCATTTGCACTCGCATTGTGACTGTGGAAGTCCGGGTTGCTGTGACACCCGTGAGCGCACGCGCCTGTGCTGGGATGGAGCAGGCTGCGCCACGCCTGTGGGCATACGTGTTGTGACGACAGCAGACATCTGTGACGTCGTAAGTGTCCGTGCTGTGGGGAGGAGAAGTCCGGGTGTGTGTGGTGGGACACACTGCGGTGTTGTGCTGTGCGGATCTGAGATGCTGAGGAGTGTGCGGTGCGCTGTGACGTTTGTGGTCGTGGGTGTGGGGTAGTGGGTGCCTGTGTGTAGCACTGAGGGGTGGTATGTATCGTGGTAAGTGCCTGGTATGGTGTGTCTGGCAGGTGGTGTGCGTTATCACATACTGCAGTGTACGGTGTGCTAGTTGAAGGGTGGGCTGTGTGCGGCTGTGTATCTAGTGTTCTCTGCTTATGTATTGGGTGGTCCATGGTATGCAGTGTGAATGGGAGCACACGAAAGTGGGGTACTGTGTGTGTGCCTGTGTGTGTATGTGTGTGTGTGTGTGTGTGTGGACACATCTATAGGAGACACGCTCACTCGAGGCCAGGCAGGGAGTGGTGTAGGGAACAGGTGTCTCACGGGAGCCACAGGAACGTGCCAGTCTGGCAGGGCCCACTGGGCCACGCTCCTTCCGGACACCCTGGCAGGAATCCTGCCGGCCAAGGCCAGTGCCTCCCCCTCCCCCAGCACAGCCCCGATTGAAGCAACCAGCAGCCCCAGCCCGGGGACGGGCCTGGCATCCCCAGTTGGGCAATGCCGGGCTGGTGCTGCCCCCACACTCACTCCTCCGCCTCCCAGAGGGCCCGATGCAGGAGGGAGGCCCAAGGAGAAGGGCTGCATCCTGCCCCCAGCACCCAGGGTCCTCCACCTCAGACAGCAGGGCAGGACTCACCAGCTGGAGGATGTCCTCGTCCTTGGGCATGATGGAGAGCTCCAGGGTATCATCGCTACAGAGACAGGGCAGGGGGTCAGGCCAGGCTGAGGCAACAGGGTCTGGGAGAACAGGGATCCTGGTCGCCAGGGCACCACCAGGGCCAAGGGGGTGGGGTGAGTAGGGACTTGTGAGTGGGCTGGGGGCTCTCGTGGGAGAAGGGAGGCAGGGGCGCTCACCTATTCTGGATCAGAGCTATGACCTGGGAGTAGGTCTTCCCGATGACGCTCTCCCCATTCACCTTCACCAGCCGGTCTCCTGGGGACCAGGGACAGGGCCACAGGTGAGCAGGCCAAAGGGTGTCAATGGCCCTACCTGAGAACCCCTGTACCATGTATGGATGACAGTGGGGGACAGGAGCCTCCCCAACACCTGGATCCCGAAATTCCATCCTAACCAGAGGGTAGGGAGAAGAGACCCAGAGCTGTGCGATAAGCCATGTAACTGGGACAGCTCACCTGTTCGAAGCCCCGCCCTATGGGCAGGGCCATCATCCTTCACATTCTTGACAAAGATGGTGTCCATGGGCTCCAGGCGGTGCCGGGGGGAGGGTCCTGGTGAGCATCAGCCAGGTTAGCTGGGGGTGGCTGCTGAAGGTCACACCCATGCACAGCTACACACACAGCGGACACACACTCAGTGATCACACTCACACGGACACAAACACAGACCCACACATCCACAGGGACACGGATGCACAGGATCAGACAAGACAACACACTGCTGGGAAAACGAAAACACACGGAGTCACTCCTTAAATGGCTCCTGCGTCCCAGCACTGTGCTAGAAAGTAGACTACAGAGGATGGACAGACCTGGCCCTTGCCCTTCCCGAGCTCACAGTCTAGAGTGGCAGACAGACAGACACGCACACGCGCGCACACACACACAAGTCACAAGACAAAGGAAGGGTGCCATGAAAGTCCTGAAGATACACAGCAGGGAGGAAAACCCACACACACACAGAGTGTCCACACCCAGACCCAAGGAGAGCCAAGCAAGACCCTGAGGCTCACAGAGACCCAGCACCTGCACCTCCCACCCCACTCCCTCCCCCAGGGTCAGGGGACTCCAAGCAGAGCCCTAAGGATCCCGGGACTGGCACTCGGCCCTTCATGACATCACGTTACACCCCAGCAATACTCCTCTGCTGCTAACTGCTAACTGTCTCCACCAGAGAAACGGGCCTGCTCTAGGTCAGCTGGTTCCTCCAATGGGGATTCGGGAAGAGAGTGGCCCCACGGCTGCCCAGCAAAGGCCCAAGTGGCAGAGAAGGAAGTCTGCCTGTTCAAGGGGTTCTGTGTTGAATACCCCGGGAAGCCTGGGTTCCAGTAAGGAGCCGTTTGGGAGAGCAAGGGTGACAGCCAGGGGAGTTAGGCTCACATCTGAAAAGAGAAAGACCTCAGGGCCCCCGTTATGCCCCGAGAACCCCAGTGTCTCTATCCCCAAAGATAGCCCTTGATCAGCGGTGCACTACCTCCCGCCCCGAGGGTCCTGCAGGCCCTGCCTCTGCCTCCATCTAGGCTGGGAGTAACTCCAGGGCAGGGGCCAGGGCTTAGAAACCTATCTGCTCCCCAGAACGCCACCCCCAGCGCGCAATGGACAGGCCCAGAGGAAGACAACTGCGAGAAAAGAAAGGGAGGACAAAGAGAGTGAGCAGAGGTTTCGAGCGGACACACAGGGAAGAGCCAAGGCAGGGGCATCAGGCAAGGGTGGGGGGCGCAGCAGAATCCAGGCTGGCCTGGGGGAGAGGCAGAGACACCAGCGGGAGGACCAGTCCCAGCTCAGCCCCAGCCCCTGGAGCCCAGCCCCCTGCCACTCCTCACCTCCTCCTCGGCCTCCATTCTCTTCCTCCTGCAGGGAACAGAGGTGGGTGTGGGCCCTCGGCAGCACAGGGGGAGGCCCAGCTCCACCTGGGAGGGCCCCTTCAAGCTCCCCCACCCAGCTGCCTCCCCTCTTATCATCTTTCAACTAGCCCAGCAGCCAGAGGGGGTGGGAGGGGTGTCCACAGGGAGGTCAAGTCCCAGGCAGCGTCCCCGGGTAACAGGAGCCCTCTCTCACGCCTGCCGATCCTTCTGCACCAGCATCTCAGCCGTCCGAAAGGCCCCAATCCAATGGGGGACCCACGACCCCTTCCCTTGGGGAGCTCGAAGCCCAATGGGGGAGGGGCCAAACACACTCACACACAGACAGGACCCAGGCAGACACAGATAAGCAGGCATGACAAGTGCAAACAGTGGCTATCAGCTCTTAGAGCATGGGGAGGGAAGGCCTGATTAGAGCCCCTGTGGGAGGGGGTTCTAAGGCAAGTTTGAGGCCGGCTGGGAGAAGGCATTCTGGGCGAGGTGAGTGGAGGGTGCTGGCACTTGGTGGCAGAAACAGGACTGGATCAACTGAGCTGAAGCAGAAGGAGTGTCAACACCAGCAAGTGACAGGAGCCAGACTAAAGCTTTCAGCTTTGAAAGGAGAGAAAGAGGGAGCCAGTGAAGGTTCTTGAGTGGGAGAGAGCAGATGTGAAAATACTTCTGGCGTCTAGGTGCAGGGCTAAGAAATGGAGTCGAGGAGACCCACTAGGGAGGCCTCTGGGGTCATCCTGGTGAGTGAGGGGGCGGGGCAGGGCACTGCATCTGGGGAGGAATCAGGAACAAGGGCAGGAGGAAGTGAGAGAGACAGGACAGGCCAGCAGGGTGTGGCATGTTCGAGTTGGACAGGACCTTTGGGGTCATCTTGTCTAATCCTCTGTACAGATCATCCATTCCACAGATGACAGGGTGTGACTTGTCCAAGGCCACTCAGAGACAACAGAGGAGCCAGTGCCGGAACCCAGGACTCCTAGGCATCCCAGCCAGGACAGGAAGGCTGCTGGGCTCTGCTGGAGAGCAGTCCCTCTGGCCCTGCCCTCCCGTGCGGGAAGTGTGCCCGCTGATGTGAGCTGCCAGCACAGTGAGTGGGTCGCAGAGGCAGGTGGGTGCATTGAGATGGGTGAGCTCCCTGTGGGCTCCCAGTCCTGGGCATGCTCTGGAAAGGGATGGAGCCCGTCCCTGGCTTGCCCTGCCCCAGGGTCTTCCAGCCCCCCATGTGAGCGAGGTCTCTCTGAGACAGGTCCACCACCCAGTCTAGACCACTCAGGCTGTGTCTGCAGGGTCACCCTCAGCAGGGCTCCCTGAGAGAAGGTGGAAGGGCCAGGAAGGAGGGACATTCTGGAGAAGGAGGGCTAGAAGGACTGGAGGGAGGTTCCAGGGAATTGGGAGGCTGGTGTCCTTGGGCATAAGGGGTGAGGCAGGGCCCCTCCCACACACCATCAGCCCCCACTTACAGCCAGTGCGAAGAGTTTATGCAGGGGCCCCAGACTCAGAGACAGGTGTGAGAGCTGCACAGCAACATGTACACACGAAGCGTATACACAGACACGTGTCTAGATATACACGCATGCACGTACATGACTAGCATACCATGCACGCACGTGTGCATACAAAGAGACACGTGCAGGCACACAGACACAGGCAGAGAAATCCAATGCCTTGGTTCTCTGGCAGGTGGGACTAAGCTCCCCAAGGGAGAGTCCCCCAACAGCTGTGCAGGCCGGTCCCAGCTCTGGGGGAGGGGAGAAACAGGTTCACGGACTCCAGAATAAATCTTTCTCCCCTCCTGCTGGGAGAGAGGTGGGGGAAGGGAGCTGGCCCCTCCTTGGGAGCCCTAGTTCCTGCCTAGGCCCCCCTCATGTCTTCCTGTCACGGACCCCCACCCCCAGCCCACACCGTGGCTTAGGGTGAGTAGCCCTGGTTCCTGGACTCAGAACTTGACGTTCATATTAGGGTTGGAAGGGCCCTCAGGGGTCAAATAGATCAATGCCCTCAGGAGATGGCAGGAGAAATGCTGCCCAGAGAGGGTGAGACCACCCAAGATTCACAGTGAGTTAGGAGTTGTACCAGGACTGGAACCCAGGTCTCCAGCCCAGCCCAGGGCTCTTTCCAGGCCCAAATCTGAGGCCAGCATGGGCCTGGGGCGCTCTGGGAGGGGTCCCGGAGGACAGACTCCCGGAGAGCTCAGGCTAGGTAGAGGCAACTAACCCAGCTCAGAAGTGGCCAGTGGACAAGGGGTCCCCGGAAGCCCATCTCTCTGAGAAGCTGTTCACCTCCCAGAGGCTGAGAGTCGGGGGGGGGGGGCATCCCGGCTCCCCCACCTCTAGCTCCTTGCCCCAAGCCAGCCACAGCCCCTTCTCCTGAGAAGACTGAGCCCAGAGCGGGAGGGGGCTTGTCTACGATCACCCCACACAAATGACCCAGCCAGGGCTGCCCCTGCCTCTCAGTGACCCTCCTGTCCAGGCCACAGAAGCACCGGAGAGGGGACAGCACAAAGGAATCCCCCCTGAAAGCTCCCTCAGGCCAGGCCGGCAGGGGCACAGGACGTGTACCTTCAGGCTACAGTGTACAGCGGACTCAGGCGGGTACACGATGAAGTGGCGCAGGGTGAAGCCAAAGCCGTCCTGGAGGCTTTTGTGCAGCCGCAGTGTCCTCGGGCCCTGCCAGGGGAGGGGGCGCCCGGGAAAGCACCCATCTCTTGGGCCCAGTGGCAGCTGTGGGAGCACAGGGAGCCAGGGTGAGACGCCAGTCTGCACACTGCCTCCTGCAGCCCAGAGGACCTGGGGGGCTGCCAGGTGCACAGACCCTCTTGTGCCCTGACTGACCCCCTGCTCTCCCCTTCCTCCTTCCCTTCCCCCCTCATCAGCCCAACAGCTTCTTCCTTCTTTCTTTCCTCAATCCCCTCACAACACCTTTGTGAGCAGGGTAATAAGAGTGCAGCGAGCCACGTGTCCATTCAATTCAGTTCGGCCAACGTTCACTGACTCTGGACACACAGCCTTCCTGCCTGGGAAGCGTCTGCCGCTGTCTGAGCTCATTCCCGCCTGCTGCCCCATCTCACACATGCACACACGCACACCTATGCAGACACAGACCCATCCATACACACTCACGCAGACAGGACACATCACAAACACCCAGACAAGCACACTCAGGTGCAAAGGTGCACAGACACGCTCACTCAGGTAGACACACGCACACAGCACACACGGGTGCAGAGAGACTGACACACACGTGCATCCTTCAGGAGCAGCAGCAGGAACGGGTGGGGGACGATGAACCACAAGGGAGTGGACTGGACATCAGCGAGTCCACTGAAGGGACTGAGGCTCGGAGCCCAGCCCAGAGGCCTGGCTGGTTCACCGGAACTGAGTGGAGAACCAGGGGCCGGGGGGCGGGGAGACACCCCGCTGCCCTCTGGCCGCCGCACCGGAATACTTGGGACTCCCCAAGATGACAGGGCAGAGGGTGTCTGAAGACAAGGGTTTGGGGGCACACGGGTCTGTTTCTGAGGCAAGAGGGAGAAGAGGAGGATGGTGCCTGAGAGGGGGCTCCCTTCAAGTGCCCTGCTCGGACACAGAGAGGGAAAGTGGGTGACAGGAGGGTGTCAGAGAGATGGGTACACAGGGAGGCAGACGGCAGACTGGAGGACATGGGAGCCACGGACAGGCTGCCTAGTGAAAAGCCAGGAGGGCTCCCTCGGGGGCTCTTTAACCCCTGATCTCGGGCAGCCTAACCTACCTGGTGCCCCTAACCCAAACCCCTCAAAGGGCAAGAAGCCCCTCCCCCACCCTCAACAGTCCTCACCCCCTCATTCCTCCTTGGCACCAGGCAGGAGCCTTCAGCTGCGGGAAGACAGGTGCGGCTGGGTGCAGAGGGAAGAAGCCCATCGGTTTCGGGATGAGGGGCTCCCACTTCACTACGAAGTTCCCCTGGCTTCCCCAGCTCGAATCCGCCACTCAAATGTACTGGTACTGAGAAGTCCCTGCATCCACCCTCCTGCTCACACATCCGGCAGAAAGAGCAGGTCTTGTGCCCAGCCCTAAGCTAGGGATTTCTGCGTGGGGTGGGAGGCTGGGCTGCATGGGGCGGGAGGTTTGGGGAGGGGATATCCTCAAATCTCAGTAGATTAAAGAAAAACGTAGCAGAGGCAATAGGCTTACTTGGTACGGTCCCAGAGGACACAGCCAGGTGGAAGATACGAGGAGGCCGAGTGAAGCTCTGGGCCAGGGAGACCACTCTATAATCCCATACTTCTGCAAAGCTACCCGGATGAGGCTGTGAGTTCTCTGTCCTCACAAGGGTCCAAGCAAAAGCTGGACAACCCCCATCCAGGAGGCCTTAGGAGGACTTAGCTGGGATTCTGGCATCGGGCAGGAGGCCGAGTGATGGCCCCTCAGCTCCTTCCACTTGTGGCTATAGTCTGGACTCTCCCACTGAGCCCCACACCCCCATGGAGGTCTGAGGAGCCCCAGAGGAGAAAATTCTCTGGGAATTCTGCTGAGGTCTGAATTCCCCTGGATTTCCTATCTCTACAGACCTGGCAAGGAACTGATCAGGGAGGGAAGAGGGCCTCAGGGGACCCTCCACTGCTCCCTCCTACCAAAACCCCTGCTCTTCCCCAGTGTGGGGTGCCTCCCCTGCATGCCCTCCACCCGGGCTCTGGGCTGAGGCTGTTCACAGGGCCTATTGTTTTGCTGGTGTCCTGGATTAAGGTTTAAGCCACCAGCTGCCCCAGTGATGAGAAGTGGCTGGGACAGGTCCCCGCACGTCCCCCACCTTTCCCCCAGCACACATCCTGACTGGAGCTGCCAGCTGCCTGGGGGTGCCACTCCCGGGGGCGGTTGGGGCGGTTGGAGGAGGGGCCTGTAATCCAGGGCAGTGGGCATGCCTTTCTCTCTCAGGTCCTCTCCTCACCCAGGCACCACTGGTGCCCCCTCCCTAAGCTCTACCTCTTCCTTTCCTCTATTCCTTCCTTTCACTGCTCCTTCCCCCATCCCTGCCAACGAGGTTCCTGAGAATGTCAGTGTGGTAATCCCCCACCACAGCTACCACACCCCTGCCTGAAGAGGAGACACTGAGGCCCCCATCAGTGGCCAGATTTCGCCGCTCTCCTGTGGGAAGCTCTTCCTTAGTTTTAACCTCAGTCCTTCATTCTGTTATACATGCATGTTTCCTCTCCTCTCCTCCCCTCCAATCTGGGACAATACTGGGTCTTGCTCTCGTCTTGAAGGGGAGGGAGGTGACAGAGGCAGAAACAGAGAAGGGAGCAGCAATGGAAGGTGATTAGATTAGGAAGAGGTACAGTTCACACACATCCCCAACTCTGCTGTCTGAGGTAGGCACAGAGACAAGGGGAAGGAGAGCGAGAGGCTCAGAAGACATAGGGAAATCACTGATTAATGCTCCCAGGCCCAGATCTATTTCCAAACACTCCCACTCTCATGTCAGGAAAGAAAGAGACATCTAGAAATACAACTGATGGTGGGAGAAGGGCAGGTGACCCCAGGGCCACAAATTAGACAGAACTGGACTCGTGGTGGGTTGGCAACACCAGGAACTAGAACCCAGGAGTCCTGCTCCTCCCCTCCCCCAGAAGCATAAAGAGGTCACTGCAGGGAGTGCAGCTTTCATGCTGGGCATGGCGCCCACTGTGACTCACGCCCTACCAGCTTGGTCGATCCCAGACATCAGAAACGCTGTCCCCACCCCCCTCTCCAGCCCTGTCAGTCCTCACCCTGAGATCACTCATTACCTGCTGGGGCCCATTCTGCCACCTCAGTCTCCTTGGCTCGCTTGAAAACCCTTGTGTGTCTCTGCACCCAGGTCCCCTACCAGGGAGACGGCAGAGTGGTGCCCCTCCTGCTTCATTAGGGTACCCCTGCATGGTTCTGACTCAGGGTCACTGCCAGCCCAAACTCTGCAGGATTCCATGTCCTGGCATCTCTTCAGACAACCCTGGTCCCTTCCATCCTTCCACCACCTATAAACCAAGAGGCTTGAGCCCACTGGAGGCCACCAGCAGACTGAGGGTTGTAATCCGGCACCCCTGGAAAAGCTCTCAGCCATGAGCCTGCCGCCCTCACCTACATCTCTCCAGCTTCTCACTCACTCTCCACTCCGAAGGGGATCGGTCCCCAAGCGCAGGGCGCACACAGCTCAAGGAACGCAGGGAGTTGGTGGCCCGGTCCCACCCACCGGGGCGAGGCCTGCCCGGACCCCTGCCCCTGCCTCCGACCCCGCTGGCCCCCGAGGCGCTCACCCTGGCCGGGCGCTGCCCGGGGGGGCG
>NW_020171981.1:3131163-3153881 GCF_003031525.2 Neophocaena asiaeorientalis asiaeorientalis
GAGGCCCCACAGTCACACACACGCACACACACCCCACTCACACAAAAACTTAACTGTACCTGCCCACGCACGCTTATACTCCTTACAGACCAAAGCTCAAGCAGCTGCTGGTGCCCCAGAGAGATACACATTCCCACGCGTACATATGTAAACACACACCCAGCCCACCTTTACAGACCCGCACCACACACACATCTAGACACCCCACACCCTCCCCGACACACACACAGTCACTCACTCCCCCTGTGTCCACATACCCTACACACACACACACACACACACACACTATTCCCCTCATATACACATTGCACGTGGACATCCTTCTGTATGCACACACACTTTGAACACCCTCCCATGGGTACAATGGTCCACACACCCCACAGAGACACATTTGCAAGCATACCCACTGTGCCCCTGAAAGCACACCAGACCCCCACCTGCCCACCCATACATTCCACACCCACCCCACAGAGAGACCCACAAACTCCAAGAAGGCACACACCTAGAGGACGTGCACACACTACCCAGCACACCCACTCCATGCATTGCTGCCGTGCCCCCTCAGGTCTCTCTCTCTCACACACACACAATGCTCAGACAGCAGCGCTTTCTCATAATCACCCCACCTCAGAGTCACGTTATACCCTTCCCACCACCACCTGTGGGAGCGTGTGATGGACCCTTTTCCCCAGGAGCCCCTGCCCATTATGCTCTACCCAGAGGGGCCACCACAAGCCGACAATGGGCTCCAAGCTGGCCCCCACCTCACCCCTAGCATGTGAGTCAGACAGGAAGCCCCAGTCCACGGCAGACCCTGCCCTCCGCCCCTTCCTGGCTCTCTCTCTTCCCAGGCCCCTTCCCGGGTGGGGCCGACAGAGGCCTTGGCTAGTAGGCGTGTCATGGTCACCCCCATTTCTATCCCACTTGACTGTCCACCGTGTGCTCCCCCCGCACAGCCACTCCCCGGGGCCTGGGGCCACTGCCCTGACCTAGTTTTCAGAAAACAACAGAAGCCCAAGAGCACCCAGCTCGTTAGGGCAGCGCTGGGACTCCAAGTCCGGAGCCCCTCATTCCAACTTCGGGTCTTATACCTAAATTCTAGCCAGCATCCAGGTAAGGGAGGCTGGGGGCAGAGGGGAGCAGATCCAGCCCAACCCTGCTCCCAAATCTAGGAGTCGGGGAAGGAAGAGTCATAGGGTTGGGCCCTTGGGGGGGAAGCCACCAGAAGGGAGAACCAGGCATAAGAGTCAGCTCCCCCTTCCCTCCCTCATCCCATCACCTGCTGTCCCCAGCAAGGACAGGCCAGGATGGAGGATCCTGTGCGGGGAGGTAGAGGAGAGAGAAAGAGGGGCACAGAGAGGAGGGGAAACCAAGGGGAGAAGGAAGAGAAATAGAGGACCGTGGGGGGTGGGCAGGAGCGGGGGCGGGGGGAGGAGGAAGGGTGAGGGTGAGGCATGTGGGGCCAGGGAACGGTTTTGTTCTCCTGTTTCCTGTTTCCCGCTTGCTGGGCCCCCTGTGCAGGAGCTGGACCCCCACCCCCACCCTGGCGGAAGCCGGAAGGGAAGAGCGAGGCTGCCACCAGCGCTGAGTCAGGAGGGCTTGGGACAGAGTGGGAAAGGACCGCGGTCAGGGGTAGCGGGACTCCTGGCATCTCCATCAGCACGTCCCCCGCCCCCATCACTAGAAAACCGAGGCTTCTGGGTCAGGATCATTCCTGCCCTTGTCATGCCCTCCAAAGACCAGGGCCTCAGACCAGCTGGAAGCACCACCGAGAATGTCCTCAGCCATGTCAGACTCTGCCGCCCCAAAGGGAGGGCAATGACCAAAGGGATGTCCTGACTCAGAGTCTGACCTGCTTTCCCAGCAGGCAGCCAGTTAGTCCCCCCAGCTGCCTAACTTCCTTTCCTCTTGCTGCAAGTCCAGTCCCTGGTTCTGAGGAAATAAGACTCACTCTCCCCTCTCACGCCCCATGGAGCCTCTCAGGGCCAACAGGTGCTGCTGTGTATCTGGATCAAGAATCAACCTCCCTGGGGCTTCCCTGGTGACACAGTGTTTAAGAATCTGCCTGCCAATGCAGGGGACACAGGTTCGAGCCCTGGTCAGGGAAGATCCCACATGCCACGGAGCAGTTAACCCCGTGAGCCACAAATACTGAAGCCTGTGCTCCGCAACAAGAGAAGCCAACCGCAGTGTGAAGCCCTCACACCTCAACAAAGAGTAGCCCCTGCTCACCGCAACTAGAGAAAGCCCACGCGCAGCAAAAATAAAATAAATAAATTCATTAAAAAAAAAAAAAGAATCCCCCCCCCCCTCGAAACTGCTAAGGGTTCTGAGGGCTGGCTCTGAGGGCTGCAGGGAGAGGTGAGGTGGAGAAGCAGCACGGAGTTTCTGTATTCAGGGCAGCTGAGACCTGGGAAATGATAAGCCATCTATGACGCCCATCTCCTGCCCTCTAATCTGGCAGGGGCAACAAGGCCCCCAGAAGGAGGTAACAGCCTCCTCCAACACAAACCCACACCTTCCCCACCCCACCCACTCCACCCCAGCTTTCTCCACAGGCATGTCAGGAGCAAGGTACACACCGCAGGGCCTAGAAACTTATACATAGTTTGAATAGATGATCTTCCAGGCCTGGGGAGCCTCTCGGCCCCCTCCCCCATTTCCTTTGGGAAAGGAATGTGGGGTGGGCCCCAGAGTGCAGTGGGGGAGGGGGCCAAGGGCTGGGAAATACCAGGCGTAGCTGAGATTCTATTCCAAGCCTTCCTGCCTGGTGTGAGTCCTCCTCCCCTACACCCTCCCCAGCTTCCTCCCCCCAAATCAGGAATTACCCCGCTGAGCAGTCCCTCCCATCAATCCTCTAGTTTGACCAGCTTGCAAAATCCATTCAACCTTATCTTCCTGAAGGTCTCCTGCGGAGGGCTTGGGGACTACACCCCCAAAGCGAGGGCATCCGGTCTTCCTCTCTCCACGTGAGATCATCATCCTTTACTGTTTGAAAGCACTTTCACTTTATCTCATTTGACCCTTACCCTAAGAGTTGAATATTTGAGATTGTTTTTATACCCATTTTTCAGATGCAGAAACTGAGACTCAAAGAGGACAAGTGACTGGTTCAAGGCTTGCTTTTACTAAGGTGGGACCATCCCAGGGTTCTAACCCCTAACTCAGATCTCTTTCCATTATCCTCTCATTTATGTATTCAAGAACCACGACTTGAGTGCCTGCTGTGGGCCAGGGGCTGTGCTGGGGGCTGGGACACCTTAGAAAAACAAGATGAGTGTAGACCTTACCCTCAGGGCGCTTACCGTTCTACTAGTGTTGTCCTAGCTCCTGAAGTCTTCAGGGGTTCCCAATTCCAGATCCAGGCCCAAGCCAGCTGCCTTCAGCCCCACCAAGGGAGACCCCCATACACATACCAAAGGAGCCCCTGTGTCAGGGGTTCAGGGCCTCTTCTCTCTGGGAGCGGACAGTTTGTTTGAGAGTGGGGTTAGGGGCCTCCCAGGTAAGCCTTTGAAGCAGAGTGGGCTGAGCTGGAGGAGCAGGAGGCTGCAGGCACCAGCCTGACAACCAGAAACTGGGGAAGAGGGAAGCATCCTGCAGCCCAAGGGTCAGGTGATAGGAGAAGGAGGGAAACTGATACTGCTGAAGGGCGTGTGGCTCAGGAAGTGAGAGAGAGGGGTCCCAGGGTCAATTCGCCTGCATTTCCTTCCTCTGCTTGCTATGTGCCTCCTCCCAGAATGCAGGCTTCAAACCACAGGACAAACAATGCCCCCAACCCAAGAGAATCATCCGGCATTTCTAAAGCTCCGACTGGTTCCATACACCCATCGCACACCGTCAAACTGGGACACCCCACACACACAACCTCACACACAGACGGAGCAAATCCCCTGCCAGCCCGTTCATCCCAGGCATGTAGGCAATGCGATACCCAAGGCATGCCCGCCCCGCCCACGCCTGGGCCTCTGACCCCTGCCCCAGTCTCCTCATTCAAGGGCGGCCGCCCCCTCCTTCCTCCTCCACCCTCCTGCCCCACTCAGATGCCTGCTTCCCAGCACCACTTGTGTGCAGTCCCGACGTGCCCCAACAGGCCAAGCGGATGAGCCGGCCAGGCAGGCCCGGGTCTCCCCAACACCCTCAATGTGCAGATAACCCCGCGTCACCGGGAACCTGGGAACCCCACACTCGGTCTAGCCTGCGGGCAGCGGGGTGGTTCAGAGGGTCTCTCCAGACCCCGTGCTTTCCCCATCCAGGGCCAGTCTTGCCCTGAGTGAGGGTGTTGCGACACTCCTCTCCCACCCTGAAACTGGGCCCAAGCCAAGGAAGGCTGGGGGAGGGGCGGGTGAGAGAAAAGGGAGGAGGAAGCACTCGTGATGCCAGAAATCAAGGAGGGACCAACGCAATCCCAAGCAGCACAGAATCCCCTAGTTCTTCCGGTGGCAGTACGGCACAGGGGTTAGAACGTGGGCTCCAGGGTCCTCTGGAATCCAGGACTTCTGGGACTGAGTCCTATCCCTCCCCCTTTCTGGCTGTGAGACCTTGGGTGAGTTATTTAACCTCTTTGAGCCTCAGTTCCTCACCACTAAAATGGGAATGACACTAAGTTCCACCTCACAGGTTCTTAGGAGAATTAAGTCAATTAAAGAAAGTCTTGAGCATATAATAGGGGTTCAATAAATGCAAGCTTTTGTTTGTTTTCTTTTTTAAAAAAATTTTTATTGAGGTATAATTGACATGGAACGTTATATTAGTTTCAGGTGTAACGCATGATTGGATGTTTATGTATATATTGAAATGATCTCCACAATAAGTCTAGTTAAACATCTGTCACCATACTTAGTTACAGAAATTTTTGCTTGTGATGGGATCTTTTAAGATCTACCCTCTTAGCAACTTTCAAACATGCGATACTCTATTATTAACTATAGCTGCCATGCTGTACATCACAGCCCCAGAACTTATTTATTTTATAACTGGAAGTTTGTATTTTTTGACTCCCTTCACCCATTTCACCCCACACCCCCGCCACTCTGGCAACCACCAGTCTGTCCTCTGTATCTGTGAGCTTGGGGTTTGGGGTGGGGTTTGTTTGGGGGGGTTCTTTTTAGAGTCACATATAAGTGAGATCATACGTAAGGTATTTGTCTTTCTCTGCCTTATTTCAATTAGCATGATGCCCTCAAGGTCGATGCAAGATGTTTTTATTGTCTTTTGAATATTCACACTCTCACACACCCAACCACACTCACATTCAGACATGCAGACAACTCAGCCACATGTACACAAAGACACTGACACATGCAGACACTCAAGGAGGTCTGTACAAACCCAGGCGAACCTACTCATGAGGTCATCACCACCACCTCTCACTGCCTACCCCCTACAGGCCCCTATGTGCCCCACCTCCCCCTAATAAGCAGGGAGGAATCATAGGGAGCCCCCCTTCCATAGCAGAACTTCGGCAGGCCCAGAGCCCTGTCAGTAGGCCATTTGGGAGTGAGGAAGGGGCGGGCGACATGAGACCCCAGGATGGAACCTGCTCCCAGCAGACAAGGAGGATGGCAAAGGTGCCAGGCTGGCAGGGCCCCCTCCTAGCAAGAGAACCAGTTTCCTCCTCAGGGACACCAGAGGGAGGAGAAACTAAAGATGAGTAGCTTTCCTCATGGTGGGAAATGAGCACTTGCAGAAAACGGTGAGTCTGGAGCCAGCCACAGAGTAAACAGTGGGGCCATCGCCCAGGCAACTGTGGGCCAGCGTGGGCTAGGGCCCACCACAAGCCCTCTCCAGCCCCTGATTTACGACACTCATCAGCCCCTTGACTGTCTCAAGGCATGCCCTCCACGTATCCATTCTGGTCTCTGGGCCTGTCTGGGGACACCCCAAAAGGAAGAAGTTATGCTTCCTCCATCAGCTTGGGCTCCCTGACAGCAGGATTGTTGTTTTTGTTGTTTTTGCCCCATATTAGTCCAGAGTCTCCCAGAGGTCATGGCCTGTGTCTTTTCCCCTCAGATTGGAGACTGCTCAAGGGCCTGGCCTGAGTCTCCCACATTAGACTGAGAGCTTCCTAAGGACAATAGCTACTAAATTTTCAGAAATGTATTTGTGGGCTTCCCTGGTGGTGCAGTGGTTAAAAATCCTCCTGCCAATGTAGGGGACACGGGTTTGAGCCCTGGCCCGGGAGGATCCGACATGCCATGAAGCAGCTGAGCACATGGGCCACAACTACTGAAGCCCGCACGCCTAGATCCCGTGCTCCGCAACAAGAGAAGCCGCCACAATGAGTAGCCCCTGTCATCGCAACTGGAGAGAGCCCCAATGTAGCAACGAAGACCCAACGCAGCCAAAAATAAATAAATAAGCTCTTTTAAAAAAGTAAAGAAATGTATTTGTACCGCTAGAGTGCTTTGTCCACAGTAGGCTCTCAAAAATTATTTGCTGATGGCGAGAATGTGGAGGAATTGCAACTCTCATGTCTTGCTGGTAGAAATGCAAAATGGTGGAAAACAGTATGGTGGTTACTCAAAAAATTAAACATCGAATTACAATATGATCCAGCAATTCCACATCTGGCCATGTACCCAAAAGAAGAGAAAGCAGGGACTCAGATATTTGTACAATGATGTTCATAGCAGCATTATTCATAAAAGCCAAAAGGTGGAAACAACCCAAATGTCCAATGACAGATGAATTAGATAAACAAAATGTGGCACAAACATACAATGGAATTTTGTCTTAAAACTCTGACACACACAAAAAAAAAAAAAAAACTCTGACACATGCTACAACATGGATGAACCTTGAAGACATTATGCTAAGTGAAATAAGCCAGACACAAAAAGGCAAGTATTTTATGATTCTACTTATATGTGATACCTAGATTCATAGAGACAGTAAATAGAATGGTGGTTGCCAAAGGCTGCGGGAAAGGGGAATGTAAGTTATGGTTTAGTGGGTACAGAGTTTCAGTTTGGGAAGATGAAAAAAGCTCTGGAGGGGCTTCCCTGGTGGCACAGTGGTTAAGAATCTGCCTGCCTAATGCAGGGGCCACAGGTTCAAGCCCTGGTCCGGGAGGATCCCACATGCCGCGGAGCAACTGGGCCCATGCGCCACGACTGCTGGGCCTGCGCTCTGGAGCCCGTGAGCCACAACTACTGAAGCCTGCGCGCCTGGAGCCCCTGCTCTGCAGCGAGAGAGGCCACCACAGAGAGAGGCCCACGCACGGCGGCGGCGGCGGCGAAGGCGAAGAGTGGCTCCCGCTCGCCACAGCTGGAGGGAGCCCGCACGCAGCAACAAGGACCCAATGCAGCCAGAAATAAATAAATTAAAAAAAAAAAAAAGCTTTGGAGGCATGTGATGGTGATGGCTGCACGACGATGTGAATGTACTTAATGCCACTGAACTCTACACTTAGAAATGATAAATTCTGAGTTATGTATGTTTTGCCACACGCCAAAAAAA
This sequence comes from Neophocaena asiaeorientalis asiaeorientalis, assembly GCF_003031525.2. Taxonomy (NCBI): domain Eukaryota; kingdom Metazoa; phylum Chordata; class Mammalia; order Artiodactyla; family Phocoenidae; genus Neophocaena; species Neophocaena asiaeorientalis. The sequence continues at coordinate 3,138,622 of NW_020171981.1, forward strand.
ATGGCAAAGTCAGAATTCAAATGAAAAAAATATATATCATTGAAAGAAGGTGGAACAAATGAATGGGTCTTCCAATGGGGCCCAGGAGCAGGCCCTGCCCACAGAGATTGCCCAGGACAGCTGGGTACCTCCTGCCGGGAGGACCTTTCCCTCCCACCCCGTCCATTGTGCCTTCTCAGAACCCCTGCTGTCATCTTTGAGGCCCTCGTAGACCGAGCACAAGGGGAGCTCTCAGGCTTCCAGGGGAGTCTGAACCTCCCACAGAGTAGGTCCTTGGCATTGACGAGGACCTACCATCTATCGGAGGCTGGACTGATGGATGCACAGTCCCTTGAGAGGCCACGTTCCAAGGTGTCAGAACCTTGGAAGAGTTTTTCTAGCAAAAGCCAGGCTAAGTATGGGGTTCCTGGCCCCCTGAGGCCTGACACCCCCAGGCCTGACACCCCCCCTCAGCACACACGTCTTTCCCAAGCCTACGTCCACCCGTAACATATACATACATACCAGGGTGTGCACATAGAGGCAAGACCCCGTTCTCGCGTGCTCTGTCGTGCACACGGTCCAAGAAAACCATGCCTGAACGCTGAAGGATGCAGTCTTGTCAGGGACGCAGGCAGGTCCCGTGTGCGGGAGAGCCCCCTGGTGGCCCAGGTCTGGCACACTTAGCTCCCTCACAGCCCAGAGTGGGCAGGGTGCCCTCATTCCTTCCACCCCACCTCCCCCACTGCACTCTCCAGGCCCCCAACCAGGCCCCAGGGTCACCCTCCCCATCTCGTACAGAGGAGCAGGGTCTTCTGCAGAAGGACAGAGCAACTGTGGGAAGGGTCTCACTTTAGTTGATCAAGGAGTCCTGGAGAGAGGCCAGAGCCCTTTTTCAGACTAGATCATGTTAGGGACAGTCATTCCTGAAGGCCAGAAAATGCCTGCAATGACTCTTCTCCAAAATCATCGTATCCATTCTTTGACTCCACACTGAACAGCTCATTTCAGAGGAGGCTGGGGGAGAACTCTGGCCATGGCTCTTCCTATTGTCCCCCACACCTCTCTCTGGAAATTCTTCCTGTTATCTGACCACCTGGGCAGAGACAACAGATGCACCTACTGGTTTCTTCCAGGGGATCGCTCAGTCCAAGTCAAGCTGAGACGTCATCCCCTCCCAAGGCAGGTCTCAGCAGATCCCAAAAGTCTCCCCAAGGGCACATGGGGCTCCCTGCAGGGAGAGGTTCTCAGCTCCACCCCTGAAACCACCCCCTCCCCCATCACCCCAGGCCCTGCTCAACCTGCCCAGGTTATCCCTTCACCCTGCCTAAGAGTTGAACCGCTCCCTAATCCAGCCCATGACGCCCGCAGAGGCAGCTGGAAGGGTGGAAGGGATGGATGGTGGCTCTGCAGGGACAAACAACCTCCCCTGGCTCCTGCCTGTGAGGGAGCTGAGATGATTTCTGTGCTGGGCTCTGTGGTCAGAAGAGGCCAGGCAGCAACGCCTTCGGCCCCAGATCCTCCCCCTTACCATGTGCCTGGCTCTGCATCTGGGGACATTGTAACAGCCACAGCAGTAATTAACATCTGTTGAACCCTCACTATATGCCAGGCACACTTCGCATGCATTACCTCATTTAACAGCAGAGCAGCCTCTTGGGATAAGTGTGACACACACCCACACACCACCTTGGCCTCTTGGGTCCCCCACCCAGTCTGGTGCTAGGTAGGGAATGCTGAGCTAACCCACAGGGCGCCTAGGGGTGGGGGATAGAAGGCTGGTGAGAGAGAGAGACCACTGGCCCAGCATCGAGAAAAGCTGATCTAGAGAAAGGGTCACACTTGCCAATGGTATTGGTCCTAGTCCTTTTCTGGCTGTGTGACCTCAAGTTCACAGAGGTTTTCTTATTTCTTCAACTACAACATGAAGCTAGGGATAGCAGCCTGACACAGTTGCTGGGAAAGCATTCTGGGAACAAATAAATGGGAGGGGTTATGGCCCCAGCCCTACATCCCACCCATCAGAGTGGACTCTGCTTCCCAAATGTCTCCTGAGTCCACCCACTTCACCATGTCCACTCCACCCCAAGTCTCCATCACTCCTCTGGCCCCTTAGAGTCCAGACTAATTGTTTTAATACTGTGACCACCAGGCCCTGTGGGACGTGCCTCTAGGTTCCATGCCCACCACACCCCCTTTCTCTGTGCTCCAGTTACCCTGGCCTCCTTCCATTTCCTTTGCGGACCAGGCAGCCTTCCAGCCTCAGGTCCTTTGCACATGCTGTTTCTGGAATGCTGCTCTCTCTTCCCTGGCTCCCTCCCTGCCTCACCAACCCACACCCTAATTAACTCCTACCCACCCTGCAGTTCTCAGCAAAAAAGTCACTCCCCAGAGACACCTCCTCTGGACCCCAGACCAGGTCAGGTCCCTTTACACCCTCTCACGGCACTCTCGAGATGGTGCCTGTATATTTATGAGGTTATTTTGACCAACGTCTCCCCCCTGGGGCTGTGAGTTCTGGAAGGCTGGAACCGTGTCTGCTCTGCTGGCAGTCAAATCCACAGCTCCTGGCACGGCACCTGGCACAGACTGGGTGCTCGGCACACTGCTTCTGAACGTACAGGAATGAATGAGCTTCTCCTCAGAGAAAGCCGACGGTTGGCAAACCCCCTGCCCCCAGGAAAGGTCTCCCTGGGGCAGAGGCTGCTTCGCATCTTTGTCCATCTTTTTGTATTCCCTGCTCCTTCCTCAGTAGGAACCAGATCCAGAAAGTGGGGGGTGCTGGAATAAGGGAGTAAGGGGTGGGGAGAAAAGGGAAGCTGCTTCATCTCTTTTGTAGGGTCCGCTGTCCCTTCACCTCAGCTGGCCAAGCCCTTGTCCACTCAGGGCTGGTCCACCACATCCACAGTTCCCTCTCCCTGGAATATAACATTTGTCTCTCTCCCTCCCCCACCTTCCCTTAACTGATCCCTTATCCTCGAGGTCACAGCTTGACTGTTTCTGAAAAGCTTCCCGGACTGCAAGCTAAGGAACTTGCTGGGGTGCCACAGCTAGCGGCAGCTCAGATTCAAGCTCAGGTCTGTCTGCCGGCAGAGCCCAGGCTCTCAGCCACCTCATTATACGCCTCATTACTACCGGTTTCTCCCTGGAGGCCCGGCCGAAAGACACGCCCCCTCCCTAGGCCTCAGTTTCCTCCTGTGGGTTCGGCCAACCCTAGATTTCAGGGAAATTGGTAGAGATCGAAGGTGGGAGAGGAGACAGAGGGAAGAGCGAAGAGAGGAGGAAAGAAGAGGGAGGGAGGAGCAAGGAGGGGTTGGCAGCCGCGGGCCAGCCAGACGTGAGTAACGCCAAATATGCGAACTACGCCAGCCCCTGAGCTATGAATAGGGCAGCCAGGCTGGCCGCCCAGGTCTGCCCTTCACGACCCGCAGCCCCCCAGCCCAGCCCTCCCACGCCAGCCCTGCACAGGGTCCTGAAATGGGGCGGAAGCCCAGGAGGCACTCTTGGAGGCGGAGGCTGAGTGGCAGGAGCGAAGAGGTGTGGTCATGCAGATGACATGCAAATAGAAAGCAGCTGGCTTATCTGATTGGTGGGTCTCTGTCCTTCCGGGAAGGTGGTCCTAAGGGGCACTAGACCCGCGCAGGGCCCCTGCTCACAGGGGCTTCCACCCGGGTAGCCGCGGTTCCCGAGCGGTCCTTCGGGTCACCCCTTGGCTGAAGTCGCACTGATATGTGCAGCCTCTGGAGTCCTCTCACCCTGTTCTGTCAAGGTCCTGGTAAGGCTCTGCTGCTGTGATACCATCCCCGCCCACCCCAGCGCCAGGTCAGCCTCTCCTCCTTGGAGCTCACATGTCTGACAGACAGCAGGGCACTTGGGAAATTACAACAGTTCCATCCCTGCCTCTGGACCCCCTTTCTTCATCAGTGACGGAAGTGGGGAGCACTTCCCTGGCCCAGTCCAGCCCCTTGTGTGCCCCCAAACAAGTCAGTCAGTCTCAGAGCCCGGCTCCTCTTTCTTTCATTCTGGCACTATTGATAGGTGTCCCGGAGGGCGAGCCGTCAAAGAGTTGTAAGATCAGGTTCCCAGCTGTGTGACCCCAGTCAAGTCTCTTTCCTCTCAAGTCTCCTCAGTTGTAAATGGGGTCCTTGAGGGGGCTTAGTGTGGAGTGCCTAGCACATAGAAGTTGTTCAACAAATCTTAGTTCAGTAGTCCACAAAGGATTTTTTTCATTAATAAAAAAAAATGAGATTCTATGAAGAAACAGACATGAGACAAAATTAAAAGGCTGCAGAGCGTAGGGTTTAAACATTCCTAAACAGGATTCAGAGGAATCTGGTTTTGAATCCCAACTTGAATCCCACTTCCTAGCTGTGTATCCTTTTGGACTAGTTACTAACCTCTCTGAGCTTCTGTTTCTGCGTTTATAAAATAGAGATAATCTATTCTCCATGAGGTGGTTGTTGTGCAGATTAAAGAGCGAGTCTGTATAAAGTGCTGAGCACAGCAGTGCCTGGCACTGAAATGTTCAATAAATGTTAGTTGCAACCAATACTCCTATTATTATCATGGGGTTTTCACAAGGCAGTGCGAAGTGCTATGGAAATTTTCAGTTCATCAGTCAACAATATTCATTCAACTTGGCCTGGTCTAGAAGCTGGAGATAGAGCAGTGAACAAGACAAAAGTCCCTACCCTGATGGGGCTTAAAGTCTAGTCCCCAGAGGAGGAAATCCCCATATATTCGAGGAATTGGTGGCTGGTGGGGGGAGGGGTGGCAGATTTACAGAGAAGGATATTTGAACTGAGCATTGAAGGATAAATAGAAGTTTGTGAAATGGAGAAGGCAGGGAAGGCTAAATCAGACAAGGGGAAGAGGTGGCACGGAAGCTTCTGGGGAGGGGAAGAGGGGGATGCATCCCACTCTTATCCTCTCCTCTCCATCTCCAATTCCACGTTTAGCCCTCATCAGCTCTCAGCTGGTCTGCTGCCTCCACTTCCTGACACCTTTCCATGGCTCCACAGTATCTACGGGACCAAGTCAAGTTCCTTAATATGGCATGAAGGATCCCTCATGATGACGGACGAGAGGGACAGGATCTGGCCCTCATTGGCCTTGACAATCTCATCTCTCTTTACTCTCAGTCTTGCTTTCATTGACCCCACAAGAGGCCAGGCTGTTTCACAGCTCCTTGCCTTTGCTCACGCTGGGTCCTTCTGCCTGGAATGCCCTGCTCTCCCTTCTCCACCACCCCACCGATCCCAGCAGGCATCTTTCAAGCCTTGGCAAGCCTCACCTCCTTGGTAAAGTCTTCTTCCCCTCAGAGCTGGAGCATCTCTAGAGGAGGCAGGGACTCAGCCCCTGTTTACTGGCAGAGCCATGGGGCCCTCCACACCACTTGTGAGCGAACCCAGACTCCAGGGAGGCATAGGGGAAATCCCTGTGCAAGCAGAGTCCCGGAGAAGCAGGACATAACTGTGCTGCCTGCATCCACCACCTTTCCCTCATTAAGCCAACCCCTACTTGGATTTCAAGGCTCAGCTGGGGGCAGGGGGAAGGGTCCACTTTCCCAGGGTGGCAGCTGTGCTCCCAGGCTCTTCCTTGTCAGGGAATGTAGCCGTGACACAGGACAGCCTTAGTTAGGATTCAGAAAGACCCAGATTTAAATTCGGATGCCGGGTGACCTTTAGTGGAGTAATTTAGCCTCTCAGGGTCTTGGTTCTTATATCAGTAAATGTACAACCACTTCATGGGGGTCCTTGAAAATTGATCAAAAGAGGTTTCGATAAAGAATCCTCAGCTTAACTATTGTTAACTATTGTTTGGAAACGAGATGAGAGAAAGGAGATTAATCATATCACCAACTGGTTTTTAACCAATCCCTATAGCAATTCTCCCCAGTGACACTGTTTCCATCTGTAAACTCCTGTTACCACTTTTGTGACCTCATTCACACTCAAATGATGTGAAGACAGGGTCTGTCTAACTGGGTCTGTCTCCCCAGTTAGATCAGGCCAATTTTTATGATAATATTTTGGGGGGTGGCAAGGGGTGTTCTGGACTGGCAGATACTGTAGATGCACATCTCAGAACTCCTGAAAAAATCTTAGTGGAGCTTTTGGGTGGTGAGAAAAGCAGACAAGGAACCCCTTGAGAGCTGGGCTATGTCATATCCACCCAGGTCCCAAGACCCACAGAGAGAGCCTGGAACCCAGAAGGCACAGAGGAAATGGTCACCAAATGAACAAAGTATGGTTGGCATGAAAATCTAGCCACTGCCTGATTTTCCCAGGCACTGAGCCTCCAGTTTCTGGAGTCAGGGCCTTCTCCTGCCCCAGGCTATAATTAGGGAGAGGACACTCTCACACAAGCCAGGCCTGGGAATGTCCTCAGAGCCCCGGGCCACACCCAGTCTCTGATAATGCTTTCCCTAGCACTGTGGGGACGACAGCACCTGGGAGCCACTGGAGGAGGAAAAGGTCCCAGTTCGAAAGGAAGAGGGCCCTGTTTCTCATCCCACCAGCAGTCCTGGCCTTGTTGTGTGACCCCCATTTCCTGGCTCCCACTCTCCCCTCTTGCAGACATCCCAACCCCTCCTGGGCTCTGGGTCCAACCTCAGCTGCCCCCTTATCCCCTCACCCACACCAGGTGCTGCAGGGCAGAGATGGGGCACGATGCCAAATGAGGGCTCAGCTCCTCGGATGCCAGTGCAAGATACAGGAAAGTACCAGAACTGCCTGCAGCCCCCCAGTCACGGCCTGGGTGCTCAGCTCCCTCCTCCCTCTCTTGGGGAGGAACCAGGGGCCATACCCTCGGAAGAGGAAAGGGAGATTTGGAAGAATCTTCCCAAGTACAGAGAGTGCCGTGGTGCCAGGGGAAGGTGGGGATGCGGGGCATGAACCAGAAAACAGCCCCAGGGTGGGGTAGGGGTCTCACCTGGGCTGCCGAAGGCTTCACGGTCCACTGCTCAGTCCAAAAAAACTGCCAACAGAAATTCGCCCCTTCCTTTCCCCCGGTTCATGGAATCACAGCAGGTCAGGGCTGGAGAGACCATGGGCACTTCTCCACTACCCTCGGATTAGAACTCAGCAGCCTGAACCCACTTCTCACCTGGCGTCCAACCTCCCTCTTCCTCCCACTTTTGCCTGTCCCTTCCCCTCTGCTTCTAGTCCCTTGGCCTTGGCCTTTCTCTAGGCCTCAGTTTCCCTTTGAGCCAAGTGGGGAGGCAGGGGAGGGGATGGTCTCCAATATCTGTCCAGCTAAAACTTACAAAGATGTTCCCTTTCTCAGGGGCATCTCTCCCCGCTCCCTCGCTCTCTTTTGGAGAATGGTGGTAGAGGGCAGGGGTCTGCACTGCAGCCTCCCCTTCCTGCCTCTCCGGGCTCTCAGGCTAGCCCAGATCTCCACCCCTCCCTCCTACCGAGGCCTCTGAGTCCTGCGTCTACACCCAATTCTCTCCAAGGAGCTCTCACACTCTTTGAGGAAATTAAAAAGGAAAAAGCTGTGGATTTAGGAGCCCAGAGTCAGAGATAAGTCAAGCCAGGGACTGTTGGAAACCAGGCCAGAATGAACTCTGTCCTTCCCTAATTAACCCTCACTTGGGGGCCGAGACCCTGGAGTGGTTGTCCTCCCACATGGCTCCCACATGTCCCCCTGTCCTGACCACATTCCTCCGGCCCACACACCTCCCCCCAGCCCTCCCACCAAAGGGGCCAGTCCTGGGTCTGTTTCCATCCTTGGCTTGTGGGTCTCCGTCATCCCCATGCTCCGCCCCAAGTTCTCTCCTCCCAGGGATTCAGGCTGAGCTTTGAAAGGGTCACTTCAAAGAGGACCTGCCTGCCGAGGGCCCAGCCAGACCCAGGGCTGGCTGCTCGGCCAGCTTCCCGGTGGCTGGGGACAAAGGCCCCACTGTTCCCCCGACCCCCAGACGCCCCCAAATGCACTGGGCATAAGAAGTCTTTCTTTCCACAGTTCTGTTCCTTACAGGCCCCAGCTCTTTGCCACAGGGAGTAGCCCTGGCCCCTCGTCCAGGAGAGTCTGGGGGGTGGGGGGTCAGGGAGCTACCAGTTCCCCACCCCCACCATACACCCAACCCCTCTGGGCAGCCAGGATGTGGAGGCAGCCTTGGGCTGACTTCAGAGCCAGTGGTCCAGGCATCGCACCGCCCCTCAGCCACCAAGCCCTTCCTGGCCTGCAGTGGCCTCCCCGCTTCTCCCACCCGTCAGAACCATGCCCATCCTTCCAGGCCTCCTCCAGGCAGCCTCTCAGGACTCCCTCTCCTCAGAGGAGCCTCATAGCCCAAACCACAGCAGCCAGCCTCTCACTCCGCTCCCCAGTTCCCAACAGCGGGAACCAAGTCTCAGCTGCTCCTCTAATTTCCTACCACAGGGTGCTGATCCCAAAGCAGGGTCCTTAAGGTTTTCTACGTCAACCCCTCACCCAACGCCTGAATTCTCTCTAGTCTAGTCTGTGCTTGCTCACCTCCACTGACAGGGGCCTCATTACCTCCAGGGACAGCTCTTCGGATTACTCCGGCCATAAAGGGTTCTCTTTATTGAGCCCAAATTGTGTTGTTTTCATTTCCATCCAGTTGCTGCTAATAGCTGAGATTACCAAATGTCAGCCAGTTTACCTGTATCACCTCATTTAATCCTCTCAACAATTTTGAGGGATTATTTCAGGGATAAGAAAATGGAGGCTAAAAACAACTAAGTAACTTGGCCAAGGTCACATAGTGAATAAGGGGTAAAGCTGAAATTTGAACCCCCTCAGGCTGAAGGCAGGGCCTAGACACCCAATGTGCCTCCCAATGTACCAGGAGCCGTGCCAGGCCTGGGCCTCTCATCTCCCGAGGTTGCTTGCTGATATGAGAAGGCTGACCACACCCACCACACTTCTTTTTTCCTAGTTAGCTCCTACCAGCCTTTGTCAGCAGATGAAGTGTGGCCTGGGGATAGAGACAGACCCAGCCAGTGGGGAGCAGGGGGAGGCAGAGGGGAAGAGGTCACCCGCCTAGGGGTACACAGGTTTGAGAAGGCTGGAGGAGGTGACCTTGGGACTCAGGTTTAGGACTGGAGGTGAGAGATGGAGAATTGATAACTACGACAGGCCCTGTCCCAAACCTGACACTCCGTCCACCCTCCAACCTGAAAGGCACAGGATCTTCCACAAAGGTGATGCATTGGGCTGAACATCTCAGGGCCAGAGAGATGAAAAAGGAACAGACATCTTTAATCCAACCTGTCGTCTTTTCCCACCTGCCCATTGCTCAGCGCCATCCCCTTGGGACTCTGCAGGAGAAAGGGAGGGAGTGGGAGCAAGAGAGAAGTCAGAAAGCTGAGGGGCCACGCGGCTTGCGGGATCTTAATTCCCCGATCGGGGATGGAACCCGTGGCCCCTGCTGTGAGGGCACAGAGTCCTAACCACTGGACCGCCAGGGAATTCCCCTGGGTGAGCTTTCCTTTCCTCTCTAGGTTTGGCTCAGGCACTCCTGGCACAGATAACAAAATGATGCTCCTCTAGGCTACTTTCCCAAGACTCCAACCCAGCTACTTCCAAAGGATTACAGGATTCTGTGATTCTTCCATATACTGTCAGTGAGTCAGTGAGTCAGTCAGTCAACAAACATTCTCAGAGTACTGGCTGCATACCAGGCTCCGTGGATACCAAGATAAACATGACACCTCTGGGGCTGCTTGGAATAAGCACGGTCAACTCCCTGGCTCGGCCACTGACTAGCTGTGTGACCTCGGGAAGCCACGTGGTTCTTTGTGCCAGTTTCTTCATCTGTCAAATGGATAGGAATAATGTACCCAGTGGTCAGCACTGTGGAAGCAGTTGCTATGATTATTTTCCCAGTCCGGCAGGGGAGACTGATGTGTAGGCCAAGCATCACAATGCTGGAGCAGAGCTGGGCACGGGGCACCCACGAGGCCAGGGGAGGGGCTGCTCCCAGCCTGCACTTCACAAACATTTATGGAGGGCCGCTCTGTGCCAGGCACTGTGCCGGCCACTGGGGACACAGAGATGAATGGGACACATTGTCCACTTGTCCCTGCTCCTCCCTGCCCTCCTTTTCCTTTCCTGGGGCCTAATCTCAGAACGCTGCACTGGAGGGGGGCACCTGGGACAGAACTGTGTGGGGAAAGGCATGGCCTGGGAGCCCGGGAGGCAGAAGCCCTGGGTTCACGTCCACCACTCCCGGCCTATCTGACCTTGGCCACTCTCTGGCCTAAGGTTCCCCACTGTTGGACAAGATGACCCCTCTGGTCCTGACCCACTCTGACAGATGATGAATAGACTCCACCCCCATAGAGCTTTAAACTCGCCCCAGAGTCCAGTCCCAAGGCCATCCCAGCCTGTCGTCCCACTGAGGCAGTGAAGAGGAGATGCCTGCCTGGTACTGACAGGCACTGCCCTGCTGATGAGCTGGTGCAATTTCACATGAAAGAGGGAGGCCTGGATCTAAAGGCGGGTTGTTTGAAGGGGATGGAGGGTACTAGGGGAAAGGCAGAGCCAGCTCCCACAGGCCCTATTCATGGCTCTCTCTGGGGAGGGAGAGAGAGCAGGATAATTAAAACCAGGCTTTGTCCAAATCCCTGACCAAGCCAATATCTCACCTTTGAACCCCTGCAGCCAATAGAGCAGGGCTGATGCCCCTTTGGAAGGAAAACATCAATGAACCAAGCCACAGCCCAAGTGCGGTGGGCTAGCATAGGGCGGGATGGGGGGTTGGTGGAGTAAATGAGCTGATTCCCCACCCACCAACCATGGATGGACACCTGAGGCTTTGCCACCCTGAGACCTCTTGTCGCCATCCGTGTCCCAGCTGAAAGCAACCAAGCTCCAATCCAGCAAGAGGTTGACCTTGATCTTGGCCTGTATCCAAGACAGACCCAGCTTCAGGGTGAGAGTGACAGCAGACAAGGCAGGTCATGAAAAGCAGGGTAGTGGAGTGAGACCATGAACTTGAGCCAGACTGCTGGGTTCCCACCCTGGCTCTGCCACTAGTTAGCGATGTGATTTTGGCCAAGCTATTGGCTCTCTGTGCCTTAGTGTCCTCAACTGAAAAATGAGGATAATAACGGCACCCACGTCATGGTGGTTTTGTGAGAATTGAATGAGGTAACTTATATAAATCCTGGCCTAGAGTAATTGCTATCTATGTCTTAGCTATCAGCTCTACCATTAGAGCAATTCTCCATCCTTAAAACACATTTTTTTCAGGCACTAATATATATGCTCATTTGAGTATATTTGCATCTCCCACGAATCTCTCCAGATTTCTACACTGGAATCCAACATTACAGGAATCTACCTATCTAACCCACTATACTGGAGGAAACTTCCCTGCGTGATGCTCCAGGCTCGCCTGGGATGCTGCAGCTTGTAAGCCTCTCCCTAGAAGTTCTCCCAAATGGCTAATTGCAGTCCCTCATTCGGTAACTTTTTCCATTCTCCTTTGTAGACTCTCTTTTAATCGGATACATCATGAAGTCCTTCTTAAGTATCCCTGCGATAAAGGATGAAGCAAGAAATGCCTCTGCCCACTACTGCACGGCCCTGTTCAGCACCCTCCCTCATCCCCCACTCCATGCCAAAAATGCTGCACCCCTGGGGGCCAGACTGGCCTCCTGCTCCCCTTGCCCCTGAGCTCAGGGTTGGCCTGATGCGGGGGCACAGAGGTCCCCATCCAGGCTGCCCAAACACAAGGCCTATTCCCAGCGCCCAGTCCCTCTCTGTTTGAGCTGAGATCCTCAAAAGCCTGCCCCATTCCCCATGGTGTCCCAAAGGCACCTTCCTAATAATGTTCCCCTCCCTAGAGCTTCATCTTGTGCTGTGACCCATCAGAAGACCCAGTTTCTAGACCTGACGCCGTCGCTGTGTAGTCTCAGACCCTAATACTTACCACCCTGCCTGCTCCCAGGGCTTTTGAGGCCCTCAAATCCAGCACTGAAGGATTTACTGCCCTCATCATTCCCAAGGGGAGGGAGGGGCTTCAGATGCAGGAACTTGGAGCTCCCAGAAACCTATGGTGGACCCAACCACCTTGTGAGCAAGTGGAAGAAGAGGCTGGGGCTGAGGGCCTTTGGGCTGTCTTTGGAAGCGAAATGACTGGTTATGTAATTGAGATTCAAGTCGCAGGCCAGTGAGCACATCTTAGTGAGAGCAGCCGCTCTGGGGAATGGGGCTGTTGCCCTGGCAAGGGGGGGAGAACCCCAGGGGATCAAACACCTTCCCTGCCCTCCCACAGCTGGGCCACAGGGTGGGGCTGGGGGTGGAGATAGTAGGGGGGGTGGAGATGAAGTAGGTGTTGGTGTGTGTGTGAAACTGACATTCACTTCCATCCCCAGTCCACCCTGAAATTCAAGTTTCTAATTTGGAAACACTTTGGCTGAAAGGTGGAGGGGGAGTCAGGGGATAGAGATGCAGACCAAGGGAGAACTGTGCCTACATCCAGCTCCTGAGATACACACCAGTCTCAGAGTTTGCAAAGCACCAGACCCCAGCTCCAACACTGAGGGGATGGTTGGGGAGGAATGGCCCTAAATCCTCCAGCCCCGTCAAAAGAGGAAGAGAGCTTCTCAGCCCAGGTCTTGATCCCAACCTGGACCCCCAGGAAACTTCTTTTTCAAGCTCAGAAAATGACTGGCCTAACAGTGTTCAACCCTTCGACTTGGAAAGGGGTGGAGTGCATGTTGGGGCGCTCCAGTGGGACAGGGCAGTCAGGCTCAGAGGCAGGGTGCTGGCCCCAGTGGGGCCCGGAGGCCCCTACTGGCCCTCCCCAGCCTCAGCAGCCGGCAGATGAAAGAACCCAAGCAAAGCAGCCCAGCGCTGAGTAATGCCCCTGGCACCCCGTGCCCAGACCCACCCACAGCCAGCTCCGAGAGGGCAGAGGCGAGGGCAGCTGCGCCTGCAAGACCAGGGGTCCCCGGCCTGTTTCTCTTCCCCGGGGTGGGGGGCGGTGGACCCGCGCCGGACAGCTCGTCGGGCGGTCCGGCCCGGCAGCGGGGGGAGTGTGGCGCAGGGAGGGGGTGTCCGGCCACAGTGGCCAAGGACATCCCGCTCCGGGAACCCCTCCCCCACTCCCTCTCCCTCCAGCTGTGCCGGGGCCTCGCCAACGGAAAACGAAAACTCGGGCAAAGGAAACGGCGGCAGGCGCCCCGCCTGGAAAACCCGGACAAAAGGCGCGGGCCTCCCGCCCCCGCTGCCCGGCCGCCGGGGGCCTGGCACCGCCGCCCGGGTCGGTGCCCCCGGCCCTGGCAGCCCCGTGCTAGCCCCGGCCCCCTGCCTGCCTTCTTCCTTCCCGCCCCCTGCCCAGGGCAGCTCGCGCTCCGGCCCCTTCCCCGGCCACCAGCCGATGTTCCCTGCAGCCATGCCCGTGGTGCCCGCGCCGTGCGCCCCAGGCTGTGCCCGCCGAGCGGAGGCGCAGCGACCCCGGCCCCAGCTGCCAGCTTCCCGTTAGCACCTGGATCCGCCCCCTCCCCTGGCTCAGCATCCTCACCTTGGGGGGCCGGGGCTCCGGGCGGGGCGGGATCCCGACCAGGCAGAAGGCGACTCCATTCATCGGGCGGCAGCTGCGGCTCTGCTGCCAGGGCACTGCTGGGGGCGCGGGCAGGGACCAGGGAGGGGCGGGGCCGGAGGGGCGGGACCGAACGCGGAGGGGTGGAGCGTCTCTTCGCTCCTCCTCCTGCGCTCCTGGCGGGGCGCACCCTCTGCCTCTTGTTAGGGTAGCAGACTGGTACAGAGGGCTGAGGCAGGGGTTGGCGCTGGCAGCGGAGCTAGGGGGCAGAACACAGCCAGCGGAAGAGAGATGGGCTTAGAGAGGGTTTGGGCCGGCCTCCAGGGGACCAGCCCAGATAGACGGTGATCCGGGCCGGCCGAGGAAAGAGGACAACGGCACAGAACACAGAACTAGCACGGAGGAGGGAGGGAGGGAGGAAGGAAGGGAAAGGAAAGCAGAGAGAAACACAGCCAGACAGAGGTAGTCAGAAACAGAGACGGAGAGACCCAGAAAGCATGAGAGAGGCAGGGACACGACAGAGACAGAGTAGAAAGAGGCAGAGAAAATCAAAGACAAAGATGAAGAGACCCAGGTTGGAAGAGAGGGAGAGACAGAAAAAAGGCTTAGGGAGCCTTCCATCCAGAGACTCACGGAAGCTGAGACAAGGGCAGAGATGGCTATACCCAAGGGGGAGGGGGAAGACGACGAGGGTAACAGGGGAACTTTCAGGGGCTTCATGCCCCTCAATCTGGGACACCCCTCCCAGGCAGCGTCTCAGCCCAGGATCCCATGCAGGCTGTATGAGAGAGGCAGGTGCCCCAGCCCTTCAGACCCCCACTCAGCCAGCCTGTGGCTCAGGCCTCTAGACAGCCCACAGACCCACTCTGCAGTGGGTGACAGTAAGAGCAGAGACCCTCCAGACCTCCCAATCACAAGCTCCCACAGCCTCCCTTCCCAGCTTCACTCTGAGCTGGACCCAAAGAACCATCGGGGTCCTGAGTCAACTTCTCATTTCCCTGCCCCCACGCAGGGCCCCCTGCAGCCCATCCCCTGATGATCCAGGAAGGGGCAGTGTCTCAGTCCTTAGTTTCTGCTGGAAAGTTCTTTCTGCTATCTACCTAACATCCTTCCTACCTCCTATTTTTTACAGGCTATGCTTACCTCTTTCCCTTACCTTGTTGTAGTTTTTAAGGGCTCCTGCATTCCTTCACCCAGATTGTGAAGAAAGGAAGGCAGAGACCATAGATAAATAGGAATATGATTTGGGCAAGGCAGGCAATGAAAGTGGGAAGACCGACTCTGCCTGCTGAAATGGCCCACCCACTCTGGGGCAGTGAGCCTCATAAAACCTCTTTGCTTCACCACCGCCACCATCCCGACTCCTGAGAGTCGATCAGCCCCAAGTCCTGGACCCCTCAGGATCAGGGAGTCAGGCCCTGCAGGGGGCAGTATGGCCCAGACACCTACTAGAACATCCTTACTCCGGTAAACATGAGGAAGGAGATATGGACTTGTTTTTAAATCTTATGTTTTATTTAATTTACTTTAAATTCCCTGGAAGTCAATGGAAAGGGATGCTTTTGTAATAATGGAAGGGCAGTTAAGGACTCCTTCCTTCCCCATCTCTCTTCATCAAGGTCATGTGCGGCCAGAATTATGCCCCACTTCTGAGAAGTCCTTCCTGCTATCTAACGGTAATCCATCATACTGCCTGTATTTTCTTGCTTAATCTTTTTTTTTTTTTTTTTTTTTGCTTAATTTAAAACCAGGTCCCTCTGTC
>NW_020171981.1:3153935-3176787 GCF_003031525.2 Neophocaena asiaeorientalis asiaeorientalis
TTTTTTTTTTTTTATTTTTTTTTTTTTTTTTTTTTTTCTTGCTTAATCTTAAACCAGGTCCCTCTGTCTGACTCTTTCTGCCCTGTGGCTCCAACAGTCCAAGGCTTGCTGCCACCCCGGCTCAGGGATCCTTTCCTCTCAAAACAAATGTGTAAGGGGGGAGTGGTGGCATCTGAGATCCAGACTGGACTGAGTGGGGAAGGGGAGGAGGGTGGTGGCCTCTGGGGTGCCCCTGGCTCACTTTTTCCAGAGCCTGATGCCCTTAGACACTGCAGGAGGCGGTGAGAGGAAATGAGCTCACACTGGCCGGCAGGCAATTCCTCCCTCCACAATGCACTGCACTCACCTCCCCCATCCTCTCCCACTTCCCAGAAAGTGCGCTCTTCCCCCACCCTGCTGCCCTTCCCACCTCTTCCTGCACCTTGACCTGCACCCCCATCCTGTCACGGCCCTCCCCCATCCACCTTCTCCAGCACCTCTTTCATTCTTCCTTTCCATCCTGGCTCCCCAACCCCTCTGACGTCTGTGTCTCATTCCCTGCATCCCACCATCCACGCCCCCCAAACCCACTCTATTCCTGGCACACTCCTTCTCTGTGGATTAGGGCAGTGAAACCCAACATGGGATGGAGGGTGTCCCTCACTGAGGACCCTCTTTATACTCCCCCTCTTTCTAAATTCCTCTCCCAGCCCAATCACCTTCCTTCATTCACAAATGTTTATTGGGAGTCCTGATATACCACGGGTGGGAGAGTGGAGGTTGCCCCTGGGGATAGGAGATAAGGCTTAACTCCTTCCCTTGAGGGGTCCTGAGATCCCAGAAAAGGAGCCATGGGAGGCTGGAGAAGCAGAGGAATTCTTCCAGAAGCAGGTGACCGTGATCTTTTGAGGGCGTCATGGATGGAATGGGGTGAGGTGGGCAATGGGGGGAGAAACACTCCAGGGAGAAAGACTATCATGGACCGAGGCAGGGAGGCAGGAGAGAGCAGACTCTAGCAGTGTGGCTGGAGCCAAGGGGAAGGTCCGTGGGCAGGAAGCATGGAGGGATGAGGAAGGGAATGCGGGTGGGGATGTTACAGTGGAGTGACTGTGCCTGAGGCACTTAGATTCTAGCCTGGCTTAGGGCAGGGATTTAAGCGGAGATGTGCCATGGCCACTGTGGCGAGACATGGAAGAGAACACGGAGGGCAGCAAGGAGCCAGGGGTGGGCGGCCAGGTGGGGGGGCCCTGCACCTGGGCAGGGGGCACCAATCATCAGAGGCCCCCGGATCTTGTTGACCAAATGGGAGTTGTGGGAAGGAAATGGAAGAGTCTAGAACAACTCCAAGGTTTCTCGCTCAGAATATTAGGTAGACGAGTTGTCTGGAG
Organism: Neophocaena asiaeorientalis asiaeorientalis; assembly: GCF_003031525.2. Lineage (NCBI taxonomy): Eukaryota > Metazoa > Chordata > Mammalia > Artiodactyla > Phocoenidae > Neophocaena > Neophocaena asiaeorientalis. The sequence continues at coordinate 3,155,303 of NW_020171981.1, forward strand.
TGTTCTCAGGGAGAAGGGACATGCCAGGCACTGAGCTAAGTAATCCTTTGTATACATTATTCCAAATTAGCCTTACGAAGGAGCTGTGAAACAGATATTATAATCCTCATTTACGGATAAGGACACTGAGGCCCGGAGGGCTTGAGTGTCTTACCCAAGGCCATGCAGGATTTGAACCCACAGCCTTTGGGTTCCAGAGTCCACACACTGAAACCTGCAGGCTGTGTTGCTGGTTGAGTAGTGATTGGCAGCTCGAACCCTGGGTCCACCTCCCTGAAGAGAGGCCTGAGCTAGAGAATGGCTTTGGGAGTCATCGGTGGATCAGGAGTGTGGTTCAGATTCTCCAGGGACAGCGCAGAGCGGAGACCAGATGTAGGATGGGACCCAAGGGCACTCGCCTTTCGGGGCAGGTGAGGAAGGAAGAGGCAGCAAGGAGGACTGAGGAGAGAGAGCCAGAGGAAGTGGCACTGTGTCAGGCAGGGGACGGGTAGAGTGGAGGCCAGACTGTGCAGTGAGGAAGAGCATCAAGGGTGAAGAAATAAAAAAAAAAAGGGGGGGAGTGGTGGTGAAAAAGGGAGGGTGGTGAAATGGAATTGGGCCGCTGAGACAGTTACCGGGAAGGGCCAGCCGGACAGCACAGGTGAGTCGGGGTGAGGCATGGCTCCATTTGGGTGGGGGACACTTGAGCAGCCTTTTTGGTTGTGGAGGAGAAGCCAAGGGAGAGAGCCTGAGGGGGTGATGAGTGGAGTAGAGGAAAAGGAGCCCAGAGTCGTGCCAGAGGAAGAACCCGCCTTCCCTAGAGCCAGGTAGGGCCAGCAGGGGAGCATGGGGGGAGGGCAGGGAGTCCCCAGCCCAGAGCAGTCCAGGGTCAGGATCAGGCCTGGGCCAGGAGCCAGCAAGGGGTTGTACAGTGTCATCAAGGAGCCCTGAACCAAGAGTCCAAAGACCGGGGCTGAGGTTCCCATGCCGCCCACCTAGTAGCTGAATGTCTTTGAGGAAAAGTATATTCTCTGAACCTCAGTTTCATTCTCTGTAGATGAAAACAATAGGCCTCCTCTGCCAGTCTCCAACTGAGGGCTCACGTTCGATAATGATAAAGGAATGGGTGGAAGGCGGGTTACAGGGCTGGTGACCATAAACCTGGTAATAGCTGCCCGCCCTTCCATTGAAGGGGAAAGAGCGCCCCCTGGTGGAGAAGGGCAGGAGGGCAGGACTAGAGGGAAGGGCTGAGGAGAGACCTGACTTGTTCTTGTTCCTTTGGCTTTCAGCCTCCAGATCCTCTGCTCGTCCCCTCAAAGCAACCCATGCCCACCTGAACCTTCATTTCCAAAGCAGGTGGTAGCCCAGTTCAGTCAAGTCCAAAGACATTTACTGAGTGCTGTCTACGTGCAAACTGCTCTGTTGGGTAGTGGGGAATGAACTAGGTGATGTGCTTGTCCTTAAAAAGCTCATATTCCAGGGAGGGCAACAAGCACAGCAAAGGATGGCTGGGATGGTGCCATGATGGTGCTACAAGCAGAGCATCGAGCAAAGCAGAAGGGAGCCTTCCATAATGAGAGGAGAAGGCAGGGGCCTTGGGAGGTAGTGTTTGACCTAGACCTTGAAGACCCTTAACAGGCAGGTGGCAGAGAAAGGAGGCCTGAAGGCTGAGAGCTAGGGAAGGGGTGGGGCCCGGGTCTGGCAGAGCCCCAGGCATCACAGAGAGGGGACCTCAGACCTCATCAAGCTCCTTGAATGGTGTAGGGTGGGGCAACAGTCCACTCGAGATCATGCCAGTCTCTACCCTCATCCCTGCTGCCAGGTCCCTGAGGAATCCTGGATAAGAGGGATCCCACCTGAACACACCTCGAGGAGGGGGGTACAGCCCCCCTAGCCCGAGGGCTGAGAGGCATTGGCAACCTGCCAAACAGCTGGGGCCCCAGCCCAGCAACCTTTGGACAGCTGACTTGGGGTGGAGAGAGAGGCTGCAGCTTCCCTGGGCTGGCGGCAGGGCAAGCAAGCCACACCCAGCGAAACCCTGGTATCAGGACAGGGGGTGGCTGAAAGATGCCCCACCCCTGCCGCTTGCAACTGGCGGCCCCTCAGGGGAGTCATGTTGGGAAACGTATGTCATGGTTGGGGAAGAGGAAGAGGTTTTAGGCTGGGGTCTCAGCCCCGAGGGCTCTCCACTATGTGACACCGGGCAGTTGAAGAGCTGGTGGTGAGGACTGTGTGTATATGAGCGCGTGTGCAAGACTAAGAGACGACTTATGACAACCGTGACATCACCTAGCAGGGGCTTGAAAACACCAGGATGGAAGGGAAAGGAATTAAAATGTGTTGAGCACCTACTATGTGCCGGGCTCTTTACAAACATTATTTCTTTACAAACATTACTCCCCATGACAACACTGTAAGGTAGGTATTATTAGCCTCATTACATAAATGAGGAAACGGGCTCAGAGAGGTTAAGTAATTTTGCTGAGGTCTGACACTAAGCCCTTACTCTTTCTATGAAGCACGACCCCTCTGGGAGGAGCTGGGCCATGTAGTCCCTTCCAGCTCCAGGATGCTGAATTCATGATTCTTGGGGAGGGCTTTTAAATTCTGCCAGCAACTGGCCTGCAGCCCTGCTTCTGCCACAGGCCCTCAGACCCTGCCTCGCTCTACCTGGCCCCTGCAAATCCCTGCATGGAGGAGGGACGGCTCCACTCTCCTCCCTGTCTCCCTGCCCTTCTGGGAGGGTGGGGGTGGGGAGAGGAGGAGAGAGGAGGGGAACCTAGAAGCAGAGCACAGAAGGAGGGAGGGGAGGAACAGAGGGGAGGGGAGAAAGGAGGAGGGGAGGGGTGGCTCCCACCGCCCCCTGGAAGCTCTGGAAATCCCCAGCAGCTGCTCCCCGCTCCTCTGTCTGGCCCTGAGCCAACCCTGGGAGGGAGTGAGGGGAGTTAAATGGAGAGAAAAGAGGGGCAGGGCACTGACCACAGGGGGGCAAGCCCTTCAGTCTTGGCACCCACCCCGCCCGGCAATTCCAGCCCCTGTGAGAGATTCCAGGCGTGCTCCCCTTTAAGGAAACCCTACATGCCAAAATCCACACATACCAAACAGACACATCAGGGCGGTCCTTGCACTATAAAAGGATTCTTTGCTTTACAAGAGGGTTGGGCACAAGAGAAACTTAAAATAGGAGCTTCCCCTGGTGTGGTGAAAGAAGCTCTGATTTCAGAAGCACCCCATACACACCACGCTTCCGGCACATCCAGAAAGCTGGCGACACTCGCGGGGCTGGCAGGGCTGCAGCTGCCTTAAGGCACTGACATCAGCGCGAGCACCTCCGAGGTTTTGCTGATCATCAGAGTCCCCTTGTGGGCTGTGGGGTGTCTCACAGTCCAGGGGACAAGCTGGCTGCTGTGCTTCGCAGCAGAGGTGTCTTAGGACACCTAGAAAGGACTGGAAAGCCACGGCTCAGCACAGCTGGCAGGGATTTCACAGCAGCCCAGAGAGGACAGATGTCCAAGGGCTCCCAGTGTCCCTCTGATGAGGCCACGGCAAGAGCCCAATGTCCTTACTCTCCTCCATGGTCTGTCCTCCCTTCCACGATGCCAGGGCACAGGAGAGCCAGGCTCTGCCTCTGCGAAAGGGGAAGCACCTGACCCCCAGAAGAAGTATGAAAGGCTGATGGAGGAGCAACTCAGGCCATGCTGCAGGCCCAGTGAGATGCGTTCAGGGTCCTCTAGGCAGAAAGTAATGGTGTCCCCTAGCCCTGCCCCTCCTTTTTTTAAAAAATGGAGGTGAAATTCATATAACATAAATTTAACTATTGTAACGTGAGCAATTCAGTGGCTTTTAGTCCTGTCCCCCCAACCCCTGCTTTTTTGTGCTCAGAGTGGAGTTGAGTCAGTCATGACAATAGCAGAGAATGACGAATGGAGTCCCCTTCCCCCTGCCAGGCCTGGTGCTCCAGGGAGCTGCCACTGGCCATTTAAATTAACAGCCAAGATGCCCAGCAGGCCTGGAGACTAGACCAGCCCACAGCCCTCCCCAAACATCACGCCTAGCCCAGGGAAGATGCCCAGAGTGCTTCATGACTCCTCAGAGCCCCTCTTCACACCCCAGAACTTAAGATCACCCCATCCCCTGACTCCACACCCTCTACGCCTCCCCACACCCCTCCTCACCACCATCACAGGGAACACAAGAACCCCTCTGCCACAGAGAGGAGGGTGTCTCAGAGCCCAGGGCCCCAGGCCACCACTTTAAGCAGAGCCTGGGAGTGTGGACACTTAAAGACCCACCCAGGAACAGAAAACCCTTCCACTCCAGACCCCACCCCAAGACCTCTCACCGAGTCAGGATTAGGAAGGCAGCAAGGCAGCCCTCCCTTCAGCCCACATCAGGATTCTGTCCATCTTAGAACAGGGGGCTGCAAGTCAGGATAGAGGGCCCCCCACTTACTTAAGAGGACCAGCCCCTCTTGTCCAGGATTTGCTAAGCTCTGTGGAGGGAGTGAGGTGCTCTGACCTGAGGGGGCCATCACGCTGACCTCCTCTGATGGATACTGTGTGAAAGACAGCCCTCCCAGAGCCTGGCTGGGGCTGCAGGTCTGTATCCGGGGGGCATGTGAAGAAGCTGCCCAGCCCACCCCATGTTTTCACCGCCATGAAATGGTGGCATTAGTTGCTGCACCTGCTGTAATTGGGAATGGAGGAGGACGCTGGCTGGGAGAAGCCCCTTGATGTATAGGGGGGAGGGGGACGGTTGTATCTTTAGGTCCCGCAGGGTGGGGGCGGCCGGGAGGGTCAGCGGTAGTTTTGCGATCACCTTCTGTCACTCCTTCATTATGCAGAGCCTGCTAGGATCCTGGATGGAGCCGGGACCTTACCGAGTGGGGAGGGGGGCTTCTAAATGCTCTCCTTCTGGAACGGGGATGGGGAGCGAAGCAGCGTGTGAGCCCTCGGTGAGCGCCTCCCTATTTGTCAGTGGTGGGGGAGTACTTGACACACAGATACACAATGCATACACACTGCTCACACATCCAGGGGCGCATCCCTGCCAACACCCACCGTTCTGCCTGTCCTGGGGGCACTGTTAGTCCCGAGAAGATCCCCTCCAAGGGCAGCCTCTTCATTTCTGAGGTTATCAAAGTCGGAAGCGCCCCACCCTGCATTTTACAGGGCCACAGAGGGGCTTGCCCAAGGTCACACAGCAGCTTGGTGACAGAGTTGACCCGATGGCCCAGACCACTGTGACTGCCTGAGAGCGGGGCAGAGATACCCACAGCACCTGGACCATAGGGAGACCCTACCCTGGTGAGCAGGGTTCAGAGCCATGTGACCCCATGAAGACAGGAGCTGGTGTGGAGGGCCACTCCCTGTTGCCAGGATTCAGCCTCTCTTCGAATGTGTTCTGAGGCCCTTGGGTGGGTGTGGGGAGCGGGAATGGAGATTCCTGCCGCCCACCATGTACCATGCCCCAGGCATGTGCCAAGCAGGAGGAGGAGCTGAACTGTTTGTCCACTGCCAGAGAAGGGCCATCTGAAGCTCCAGATGCCAGCTGGGGACCTGACTTGTGGGCAGTGGAGCCACCAACTCTGGTGAAAGCCAAGGAGGTGGCAGAAAGACCGCCTCCCCCACTGAGATCCCTCTCCCGCATCAGGGGTGGCTCCTGACTGCCCACTGCCCCTCTATCCTGCCCATGTCAGGGCAGGGCCACACCGAGGGGGCTATCACATGAGCAGGCATGTGAGAGGAGGGCATGCTGCCCAGGGCAGGAGTATGGAGTCCCGGAGTGGACAGGGGTGGGAATTAACCTGCCCTGAGGCGGGCAGTGGGGTTGGGGCATCGGTGCGCAGGCGCTGGCTGCCCAACACCTCTGGGCCAGTGCCCAGGCGGCATGAAGGGGATTTCACACTTTCACTGAGCCCTGGCCTCTTTGTTAGGCACCAGAGGGTGAGGGAGCAGGGGGCTGGAAGCTGAGATGGGGAGAGTTAAGCTCCTCAGTGGGCCCAGACAAAGGGGGCTTTATAGGCTGTGTGTAGGGGGCATGCTAGGGGGAGGAATTCAGGAATGCAGGCTGGGGAGGCCCTGAGCCCCCCGGGCAGCCCCGTTTGGGGCTGAGGTTGGACTCCCCCAGCCCTCCCATGCTTTGGCCCTGCAGAGTATTTGCTGCTTTTCTCCTGGGACTGCAGCCAGGAGTCCCGGTGGCCCTTCATCCCCAGCCGCCCCTCCTCTCAGGGATCTGGGGGGCACTACCCACGCACTTCCAGTCTTCCCCGCCCAGCTGGCTGCAGCCTCTCTTGGCTTCCCTGCCATGCCCTCTCAGACGGCCTCGTAGCCCTGTCTGCTACCAGAGTGAGTGCCCTGCTGGCTGCCAGGGGAAGGGAGGGACAGACTTGGGTAGGGTCACAAGGCTATGGGGTCAATGGGGCCCTTTGTCCCTTCAGACAGAGTCTGTCCTGGGCTAAAGAGATAGGAGACAGAGAAGAGTGCTAGCCAGCAAGCACATGCCCCCAACCCTGACCTGGCCTCTCCCAGGCCGTGGTGGAGCTGGACCTTGGGCTGTGGAAGGCAGGCCCGTTTCTTCCCAGTTGGTTTCCCTCTGGCTCTCTTTCAGGGCTGAAGCAGCCACTGAAAGTGAAAACAAGGAGGAGGAGGTGGCCCGGCAGCAGCCACCCATGCTGGCCTCTGAAACAGCTGTTGCTTGGCCAGGCCTAAGGTCTGGGCTTGGGCTTTGCAAGGTTGAGAACTGTCTGTCCCCAAAGATGCTGATCTGGCCCTGAAGAGTAAACTCCTACTAGCCAAAGTCATGGTGGCTAGATTGCTAGACCCTGAAGCTCTTTTATCAAAGCACCCTGAGCACCACAGGAAGCTTCACAAGCAGAGAATCCCAGTGAACGGAAGTGATGGTACTGCCCACCGTCTCTGCCCCAGCCTGCAGGGTCCACATGTGCAACCAGCCCAGGCCTCCCTCTTCCCTGGCAGGCTGGATCTCCGACAAGCTCCTACTCTGATTCCTGTATCTACTGTGCATGGGTCAGAACCTTCGACAACAGCAGTACCTCAGAGGAGCAGCAGTAGGGGTGGGGCAGGGCCCAGCTCAGGTTGTTGGACAGGTGTCTTATTTCATCTCCTTCATAAGATTAAAAAGAGGAAAGTCTTATCTCTTGATGAGCGTCTTGGGCAAAAGTCCCCTTTTAGGGGGTAAAGAAAATGTCCAAGTCTGGTCAGCATTGTACTTTCCATCTCGTTGAGAAGTTTCAAGTAACGGTGGAGGGAGGCAGACCGAGATCAAAGCCCGGGGTCTGCCGTTTATGGTCTTGGGCAGGTATTCTCACCTCTCTGAGCTCTAGCTTCCTCACTGGTAAACCAGGAATGATAATAGCACCACCACACAAGGTTGATGCAAGATTAAATGAGATGCGAGTATAAAATGCTTGGTCCGATGAAGGCCCCATAAATGATAAATAAAAGTTAAGTGGGCTTCCCTGGTGGCGCAGTGGTTGAGAATCTGCCTGCCAATGCAGGGGCCACGGGTTCGAGCCCTGGTCTGGGAAGATTCAAAAGTTAAGTACCTTCTACAAAGAGCTGAATGAATCCATCTCATACTGACTATTATTAGCTTTAGTTCAGCAGGTGAAAATTTCCGACCTTGTGTCCAATCTGAGAGGCCAGACCCTGGCTACAGCCAGGTGTTCCTTTTGAGGGTGGCACCGGCCTTTAGCTGGGTGGGGGAACAGAAAAGAAGGGCAGTTTCCAGCCCGGTGCTGAACCCCCCCCCTACCCCCACCCCCAGCCAGCCTCCTTCTCTTTGCCTGTGTAGCCTCTGGGCCTCCCTGGGGAGCTGGAGGAATGGAAAGGGAGCTGAGAGCCACCAGGTAAGGAAGACAGCTCCCCCGGTGCCGGTGCCGGGGGCCTGAGAGGAGAGGAAGGCGGAGGAGTACCCAGGAGGGAGTAGAAGGAGGTGAGAGGGAAGCGGGGCAGTGGGCAGCAGGCCTCACTCCTCCACCTGCTGCTCTGCAAACAAAGCCAAGGATGATGCAATCCTGGCCTGGTGCAGCTGAGGCTGCAAAGCCCTGAGAGGGGAAAGTGGGCATTGGGGGTGGGGAGGGCAGGGGCAGCAGGGCAGATGCAAGGGACCTGTGGATGCCGGACCCTGGAGTCCCAGCCCGACATGTGACTTCTTCTTATGGCTCCTGGCCACCTCCTGAAGCCCCTCACCCTGGGTCAGACCCCTCCCCAAAGAGTCACAGCTGCCTTCGAAGCAGGAGGCAGACATGATGCAACTAGGACATCATTCCACAAGGGGCGGGAGATGATGAGAGACCCAGACGTCAAGTTGACTCTGAAGTCCCCATTGGGCCCTTCACCAGCAGGCCTGGGGCTGCAGGCTTCTGTGTTCCCTTCCTCTCATCCTGGAGACAAAAGGCAAAATCCTCCAGAGAAGGTGCGATGGAAAGGCTCAGGAGAACCTCACCAAGGGCTTGCACAAAGTAGTATATATTTATAGAATTAAATAAAAACCCAAGGCAGACACGGCTCCAGGTCTGGGCCCCCAGTGTCAGGAGACCCCGGCATCCCCCTGGGGCAAGTGTACCATTAGCAGCCATCAAGCCAGCAGAGGTGGGGGTGGGGCGGGAAGGTGCCCCCCGCACCCCGACCCAGTGCATCTACCTCAGTTCCCCACTCTGCCTGGGAGCCAAGAGAACAAAGGCTTCCCCCTCCTCCACCTGGAGAAAGGGGGCTCGTCCCACATGCCAGGGCCATGCGGAGGATGTGTCATGGGCCAGGGTCCCCAAGGGGACAGGGCATTAAATGGGGACAGCAGAAGAGGACTGCACATACTGTGTTCAGGAATATTTTAGCCCGGCCTCGCCCCACCGCCGCCCAGAGCCGAGGGGACAGCTGGCTGGTGGCCTAGCCCAGAGGAGCCACTAGGTGGCAGGAAAAGCCCAACTCAGCCAGCCCCACCTGCTTCCACCACCAGCCCCAGAGCCCTACCCCCCCGCAACCTCCCCTTCTCCTCCCTCCTCCCTCCCGCCCATCCCTCACTGCGCCTCCCGTGATGGGGCCCCTGAAGTCTTTTCTTTCTTCCTTCCGCCTTTGGGAAGGGAAAAAGCTCTCAGTTCTCCTCAAAATGTGTTCATAATGATGATAATAATTAGTGCCCGTGGCTGTTTATTGAGTGCTGAAGAGGTTCCAGGCATCTTACGTGCATTATCTCACCTGCTCACACATGAGGTAAGTTAAAAAAAAACTCTCCGTTTTTTCAAGAGGAGACAGCGAAAGCATAAATAGATTGCTCTCAAACCCAGTGTCCTCGCTTGGGAGTGTTATCAAGTGGGTGTAGGCGTGGGGAGGACGGGAAGGACCCATCAGATGCATCTGAGTTTTGTCCACCATCCTTAGCACCCCCTCTCCCCTCCCCCACTCCTTGAGGGTCTAGGAGGGTGTCTTAGTCTTGGGGCGAGTGTGAGGTTTGAAGAGGCTACCCAAGTGATTCAGGCTCACAAAAAACCCCACCCTGACTGAGAGCCACTGCACCCTACACTGCTGCCTCACCTCCAGGCTCCACAAGGCATTCCGGGTTCTCCCCTTGCCAGCCTCGCTTCCCCTGTGAATTTCTATTCTAGTATGGCTGCCCCCCATTCAGGTCCAAAGGTGATTCCAGCCCAGAGGGCCTTTCTCCACTGCCAGTTCCTCTTCTGGCCTGGCTGTCTTTGACCTCCTGCATGGTTTTCAGCAAACATTCATGGGGGGTATTTCTCCGTGTGCTGGCACACCACTAAGTTGAGGGGGTGGAAGACAAGCCGAAAACAAACAAGACACAGAACCCACTCGCCAAGTGCAACAAGAGTTTCACATGTCTAAAGCTGGGCCTATAGTCACTCTACATATGGTGTCCCACTCAAAGCCCCATAACCAGAAGAAAAGGATAACTATCTCTATAGCTGTTTCTTCACAGTATCAGGGCATTGGAAAAGGTGGCAGCTGTGGGGAAGGGGCACCAGTAGATGACACCCAATGCACACTGAAACCTTTCTTCTTTGTTTTTTGGCCGCGCTGTGGGGCATGCGGAATCTTCATTCCCCAACCAGGGATCAAACCCAGGCCTCCTGCATTGGAAGCATGGAGTCTTAACCACTGGACCGCCAGGGAAGACCCACAATGAAACTTCTTGAAATCTTCTTTAACTCTGCCAAATCTCTTACCTAAGATAGCTGTTGCCAGACTCTCCCGTCCCATTCCAAATCTTCCAAACTACCCTCAAGCTCAGCTGTTACCTTCTCACACTTATTTTTCTCTCCCAGGATAAACCTAGCTAGCCTCTCCTATTCTCCTTCCTATCCCATCACCCCTCATGATTTGCAGAAAAAAGGCCCAGAAACAAAGCCATGTTTCTCAGAACGGGGAAGGGGGAAAGCCAGGGATGAGATGAGAAGGCCATGTGAAGAAGGGCACCTGAGCTGAGCTCTTGAAATGCAGGGTTTCTGTTAGGTGTGAATTCAGCAGGGGGGCAGTGGGTAGTTCAGTGCAACCTCTGGTCACTGGACAAAGCCTGCTGACCCTACCTCGGTGGCGTCTTCCAACTAAAGGGGCAGCATCTTCTCTGTCATTCTCTCTGACGCCACTGGCACCAGAAGGAAGCGGTCCACATGCCCCCTCGGGAATATCTTGAGTTACAGCTATGTCACTTAGTTCATGCCCTTATTCCAGCCACGAAAAGTCCAATCCCTTAAGAAGATTCTGAAGAATCCTGACATTTAGTGGCTAAGAGAAGCCACCCATACCCCCAACCCAGTTGTCCTGTGCAAAAGGTGAAGATCCAGGTTCGAGTCTGGCTGACTAGGAAAACAAGGCAGCACTCCTGGGTGGGGGCTGACCTCATCTTTCCTCCACCACCACCACCTTGGCACATCCACTTAACTGTGCCAGCCCTGGGGGCAGGGAGAGAGCTGAATAGGACACAGTTTGTCCCTCACAGACCAGAGGTTACAATTGAGTAACCGGCAGACACATGAACAGCTATTTTAACAGAGGAAGGAGCATCTGTCTGGCTGACAGTGGCTGGTGAAAATTCCAGAGGTGACCCTGGAGGAAAATCTTGAAGGATGAGCAGTTCTGCAGGTGAAGAAGGTAGGAAGTTAGGGTCCTCCAGGCAGATGGGACAGAATGAGGGAAGGCGGAGTGGCGGGAGAAGGGATGCCATCATCTGGGGACTTCGAGTCAGGCTTTGTGACCAGCGTGCATCCCGTGTGGCAGGGGAAGGAGAAATGGCCTTGAATGTCAAGTTGAGGAGTTAAGGTTTTCTTCTCTAGGTTAAAAGTCATCAATGATTTTAAACTAAGGAAGTGACTTGAGCACATCTTTATTTTGGAAGGACTATTAGAAGGACTGGAGAGGGGAACGAGGAAGCAGGATGGCCAGTTGGGAAGTTGCTGAAATTGTCCAGGTGAAAAAGGGGAGTGCCTAAACTAGGGCATGGCAATGGAGGAGGGATGCATGATGAGTCGCAGCTTAAATGGGGATCCGTGCACAGGATAAAATTGCAGTCAAAATTCCTCTTGAGAATCTCTTGGGAAGGGGCTCCATTAGACATCAACGATAACCCCGTTAGTGCTTCTTCAGAACTGGGGTCAACCCTCGCGCCTTTGGCTGAGCACCAGAGGAACATGGTTGGTTTTCAGAATCCACACGGCACAAACAGGCGCTAGAATCCTTATGCAAAAGATGCTTGCGGGCTTCCCTGGTGGCGCAGTTGTTGAGAGGCCACCTGCCGATGCAGGGGATGCGGGTTCGTGCCCCGGTCCGGGAAGATCCCACGTGCCGCGGAGCAGCTGGGCCCGTGAGCCATGGCCGCTGGGCCTGCGCGTCTTGAGCCCGTGCTCCGCAACGGGAGAGGCCACGGCAGTGAGAGGCCCGCGTACCGCAAAAAAAAAAAAAAAAAACATGCTTGCACTCTAAGAGACTGGAAGGGAACCAAGACAGAAAATTCACTTTTCCCATCTCACCCTCAATCGGGGCACACAGATGAAATGCAGGAGGGAATCTCCTGCACAGTTATGATGTCATGTGCTTATAATTGAATTCAAGTTAGATACATGCATGATAAGACACCACTGAGAGGTGAGATGGAATGAAAAGTGGCAGCTGAAAGTAGACATAGGAGAGGAAGGAGGTAGTTTCAGGTTTTGGGGGTGAAGAGTGTGGGAGGGGACCTTTTTATTTATTTTGGGCTCCCTGTTTCCAAAAGAATGCCTTTACTTCTGTGCGCTTTATCATGCAAGCCAGAGGGGACTAGTACCTCTTTCCTAACAAACCTAACACATCATCACTAATATGAATGATGCTGATTTGAAATGATGAAAACCTATGTCTCTACTTTCAAGAAATGCCTACTACTAACACTCTTGACTGTTGGTGTCGGTTTTTTTTTTTTTTTTTTTTGCGGTGCGCGGGCCTCTTTTTTTTGAGGTACGCGGGCCTCTCACTGCTGTGGCCTCTCCCGTTGCGGAGCACAGGCTCCGGACGCGCAGGCTCAGCGGCCATGGCTCACGGGCCTAGCCGCGCTTCGCGGCACGTGGGATCTTCCCGGACCGGGGCACGAACCCGCGTCCCCTGCATCGGCAGGCGGACTCTCAACCACTGCGCCACCAGGGAAGCCCGGCAAAGATTCTTTATGATCAACAAGCTGTGTCCAAACAGGGGACATCAGAGCATTTGAATTGCTGATTCTGAGTTAAGCATTTTCCTTTATGTTCTTCACACTTCATGGCTTGGAGCATTTTTTCTTCCAAAAGGGAAGAGAACTTTAATCAGGAGTTCATGCCTTCACCGAATGGCTATCAGAATTGATAAGACACTGTTTCATCCTAACGTGGAACTGTGACTTGGGAATGAGCTGAATAGGGCAAGTGGGGATCCCGAGACTCCCTCCTGGGGCACTTCTGATCAGTCCTAAGAGAATGCAACTGCTGAGAACTAGGGTTTCATCTCACTCAGCATGCTTTCTACTCTGAGGATGCAGAAAAGCTGCCGAAAATTCTCCAAAATGTGCCAAGGTGGTACATTGGCCCTCTAAGTGGGGAACTTGGAGAGGGACTGGGTGGGAAAGTGGAGAGGGAAGATTCGAGCAGCTCCAAGTACACACAATCAGAGAAACATTTCTGGTCCTTTCCTCTCCAAAGAGGACAGCTCAGGAGGGAATGGGCTAGAAAGGCAGGAGGGACACAGGTCAAACTTATGAAAAACCTTGACTGCCAGCCTACGTATATACTAGGAATGACTGCTATGGTAAAATAGGAACTCTCCCAAAGCAGAGCAAAAAGGCCCCAGAAAGCTCTCTGGAATTCTCCTGCATTTCCTGGGGAAGGAAAAAGCAGCTCTGAGCAATGGCCACCAGCCTCAGGAATTTTTCAACATCTCTAATTCTGACAAGACCAGTTCTGGATGTGCTCTGCTTAGCCGACATCACAGGGATTCTCCAGTTGCCAGGGGTGGGTCATCTGACCCTAAGTGGGTGGTGATGGTGCGAGGAGTCATACGAGATGAGAGAGGGAATGAAAAACAATAACCCAAATAACATGAAAGAATTTCTAAACATTTTTATTTCAAATCTCTTTTCACCCCTTCCGCAAAAAGACATTGGTCAGTACAGCAATCATAAAAAGGAGATACAAACACAAGAGTCAAATGTCTCCCGCACTGACACTTACAAAAAACCGGGAATTATACATGGGGTTTCCAAACAGGACCTGCAGCAGCTACTAATGTCCCTTTACAAGAGTCAAACATGCCTATGAATACAGTATATACAGACACCCCATTCTGGAACTAATCTACAGGGACATCCCAACACCCTCCCATCTATCCCCAGAAAAATACCAAAACACACCCAAAGTGCATTTGTTTTGTTTATATCAAAACATCTTTCCCTTTCCCCAACCCACCCTCAGACCCTCCCACCCCATTTAAGATTGGCCTGCAAGTCTATTTTAACCATTTAGTAATTTTTTATAGTTTATGAAAATAAATTATACAGCAACTATTTTAATAAATTAAGCACAAAAAGGTAGAGGAAAGGAGAAAAACTAAATGGGAAGACAAAAGCCAGACCACGCTTTGGCTGGGAGGAGGGTGGCGCGGCTGAAGAGGACGGAAGTGGTTGCAGGGGCGATGTGGTCCCCCTTCCGGCGAAGAACTGGCAACCACCCCGAGCCCAGAACGACACCCCTCTTCGCTGAGTTTCTTGAAAACCACCAAAAACTGTACAGCAGTGGCTGTGGCACGGGCAGCACCAGTTTGGGCCTTCCAACAAGCAGCCTGCCCACGGAGCGGTGCCTGGATTATGCTTCTTGGAAAAGGTTCTGGGCCTAACAGTGAGGGGCAGGTCCCTGTTCAAGTGAGCACCAGAGATGGGGTAGTCAGACCAGCCTTCCTGCTCCACCTGAGCTGGGTAGGGGGCTTAGGACGAAGCTCGGAGCGGGGCTGTGCGGGTTTTTGATCTCCTGGGTTCTGATCAAGAGTGTCCTAAGTTCACCTTACACTCCATCTCCAGGAGCAACTAGATCGCAGTCCAGCTGCGAGCAGACATTCAGGTCTTCCGCTGCCATGACTGGCTGCCTTTTGCCTGCCCCTCTCGGCATTTTGGAAGAGGGAGTGGGAGGGGGAGGGAGCAATTCCAGGTACCCTCTAAGGAGATGAAATGGGCGTGAAGGCATGTCACAGACTCAGCATGCAGGACTGGCTTCCTGGGAGGTGGATGCGAGTGGGAAGGAATGAGGGAAGGGGCAGAGAGGACAGGATGGGAAACAGGAAGAAACTGGGGGCACCTACCAGGAAGGTCAAGAAGCATGAAAAGGACAAAGACAATATGGAATCTGTATGTAAAGAAAGGTCTTTCCCTGGCAGATTAGAGAAATCAATGATTTAAATACAATTCCTTACTCTATTTTTATATCTGCAGCATCTGAGTCCCCAGTGCCTCTGTCTCTATGCTCCAACCCCCACCTCACACCTCCCAAGGCTTCGCTGTCTTTTCAAGGCCTCCTGTCGTTTTGTGCTGAGCATGAAGACTCCAATGTCAAAAGAGGATAGACCATGGGGACTGGCAGACTTGACTTTGCTTTCTTGAGCTTTGTGGCCCAATAATCCTATAGCTATCATGGGGGGAGGGGGTCATGATTTTCTTTCTTTCTTTTTTTTTTTTTTTCTTTTTTAATAAAAAAGGTTTTACTCCCCAGGAGCAAATAAATCATTTTGAACTACTGATAAACACTGCTGCAGTGAAAAGAAAGATGGCTGCATGTATGCAATAGCACAAATTCAGTGTAAGAACAGCTGTGTTGACAATTAGAGATAAAAATCATTTATCCATTTCCCCCTTTCCCATGAACCAAACCAAGAGGATTCCCATAGGGAAAATGTCTCACTCAGAAGCTCCTCCCTTAGGGACAGGGGGCACGTCATTCTCTTAAAAGTGGACAACGTATGGCAGGTCTCGCCCCAGTGGAGATGCTCTCAACACCCCCACTGGTGGCAAAACTTCTGCAAATGAAAACACAAACACAAACACACACACACACACACACACACACACACACAATGACTTTCAGACCTCCTTCCAGCAGCCACAGAGCTATATATGCCAATGCCTAGGCCTCCAACTTCAGGGCTCAAAGCCAAGGGAGAGGCAGGAGGGCAGGGGGGAATCTAACCTAGAGGACAAGTTTCTCCTAACCCCATTTTCTGCCAGGGCCAAGGGCTTCAAGCAGGCTGTGCTCTTCCAGTCTTCCAGGGCCCGGGGTGAGGGCTGAAAAGGCTGGCACCCAGGGCATCCGGCTTTACTCCAGTCTCTCACCCCAGATCTAAGAACACTAACCACCCTCTCACTTGCCAGTGCTTCCTGGATGTGCACTGTAGGGGGGGTTGCCGCTATCTCCACATCTCTCCCAGCCTTAATAAGGGGACTGTGTAATCAGCTCCGGTGACAAGTAGGAAAGGAGGAGGAGAAACCATGGCAGCAAGCTCCCCACCACACCTCCCCCCTCAGGAACCTGGGTGCTGCCGCCCAGGGCTGGCCTTCCAGGGTGTCACACTCACTGCACCTAGGCACAGGCAGGCAACCAGGCCAAGGTCATTGCCAACTGTCCCAAACTCCTAGTTTGTCACCCATTTATCTAGTCCCCACAGCAGAGCCCCCACCGCCTTGCGCCCTGCAACCACAGCACACGAATTTCAAGTAATAGCAAGTTGTAGCAGTAGCTGTCACTAACTCACAGTGGTTCACGCCTGTCCTGAGGAAGGTTACAGTAGACCAGTCATAAACAAGCGAGGGTTACACAGGCAGGGCCTGAGGGTATTGACATCACCCATCCACAACTTAGAAACCAATGACGGGTCCCTAGAAGTGAGAACCTTTTCCAGTTTGTGACTTGAAAATACAATGACCAAAAAGCAGAGTTCCCTCTGCAGACTGCATTTCAATTAGCACTACACAGAATCGGCAGCGGGGCAGGGGCCGCAGGCAGGAGAGGTGAAGGGGAGCTGCTGATAAAGGCCAGCTGCCCCTGTCCCTCCCTGTTTACTCTGACCAGGCTGGTGCCCTTCCTCCTCACCTCCTGATGAAGCCTGTCTCCTCCTGCACAACTCTGTCTTATAGCCCACTCTACTAAGGAAGGACCAGGCTACGGCCTGGGCTGTGACTAATGCACAGACAGATCACGGACACAGTAAACACTACCCTTCCCGGGAGGAGAAAGGATGGTGGTGAGGGTGGGTCACGCCTCCTCAGCTGGTTTGGTTTTGTACCTGAGAGTATGGATTCTCCACTGGAAACCCCTGGTACCACAAGGGATCCAGGGGCTCTGCCTTCCTCACCCAGGCTGTGCTGAGAGCAGTGAGGTCCTTGACCACAGGCAAGAACCCGGCTGACTTCTGGCTTTCGGCTCCACCTCGCCATCCTAACCCCTCAGTATTCAGACCTGCCTGATGACTAGGAAGTTTCGGTCTAGACCACAGCACAGAAAAAGGATTCTTTGATGCCACTGCTCTAACTTGGGACTGTGCACTGTTCAGTACACACCCTGCAGATTTCTGCTTCTGTGCTCCTGTTCTTGCGTTTCTCATCTCACTGCCCTGCCCTCACCTAAAATCCAAAGGCTCACAGCACCAGAGCTTTCCTAGACCATCTGATCTACACTGATCTTACCCACTCTGAATTTCTTTAAAGACAGCCCTTGATTCTCTCCGCCATGCTGAGTCATTCTCCAAATGCTTCACGTGTGGCAGCCACCTAAAAGCTCCCTTAGGCCAGAGAATATGTCTTCCGCCTCCTGTGTTTTCCACAGTAGCTAGCCCAGAATCAGGCAAATGAACACTAAAAAGTAGTTAAAAAAAAAAAAAAAGAGATCCCACGTAGCCGCACAACAGCCACTCGAGGATCTCAGTGGATTCCACACAGCAGGCTTTACAGCTGGGTGGCACCGTCTGCAAGATGGCAAGTTAATCTGTACCTTCAAGAGGCAAGACCCAAAAAAAAAAAAAAAAAAAAAAAAGAGGCAAGACCCATAGGTTAAGCCAATTCCCGGGATCACAACCTTAACTGGCTAGTAATACTACCACGGCAGCCAGAGAGAGAAGAGGTACTACACGACAAATCAAAGGTGGGTGGGCTGTGTTTATGCTACAAAGCTCATTTTGTGGGCCACCTCTTCACAGCCAGGTAACAATGCAAGTTTCCTCCCTATTCAGCTATAAGGAGGAAGAATGGTCATTCCATGCAGGACGTAAGGCAGAAGGCCAATGCTCCCAGATGAGGCAGTCCTATAAATTACAAGACACTGGGGCCTCACCCCAAATGATCAGGAAACCACAAACCTGACAATATTATTTATCTCATGCGATGAGGCAGATATAAGCATAGGGGAACCAAAAGAGGAAGTCTGTTGAAATACTTACTGCAAAAGAGTAATAAAGATCAAACAGCTCAATTTTCACATCTTAATAGCAAACCTCTCCTCAGAGTAACTCTACAGAAAAGCAAACTCACAATGTTATATGATTTGACAATGGCCAAGTTCAGAAAAGCACTGGAGTTTTTCTCCCTCTTCCTCCACTTCCATCTGGAAAACAGGCAACTCTCAAAATCAGGATCTGACAGACTTCCCAGTGAAAGGAGGGCAAACAGGACCTAACTCAGGAAAATGTTTGGGTCGCCAGAAAGAACTCAGGAAAATAAAGAAGCCCTTGCTACCTCCTGCTCCAACAAACCTAAGAACATGAGCTGTAATGCTCTCCTCCCTCCTCATTGATCTCAGACGTGCCATTAAGGC
Organism: Neophocaena asiaeorientalis asiaeorientalis; assembly: GCF_003031525.2. Taxonomy (NCBI): domain Eukaryota; kingdom Metazoa; phylum Chordata; class Mammalia; order Artiodactyla; family Phocoenidae; genus Neophocaena; species Neophocaena asiaeorientalis. Next base: position 3,173,607 of record NW_020171981.1, read on the forward strand.
TGAGACACTAGGGAGCTTTCTCTAGGAAGAGCACAATAGCTTCGTTTCTCACCTTCCTCCACATTCCCTCTCACTAGCTGACAGACGTGTGGAGGTAAGGAACACTGACTAAGTCATGGGTATGGTTTGCCATTAAGAATCTGGAAGCACGCTCCATTAACTTCAGCAGCCCGGGACTGGAGCTCTGAACTGTTCCGGTGATGAGAAAAACTATTGCCTCAACAGCCGGCGGAAGCAATAGGAACGATGTTACCATGACCAGAGTGAAAGGTACAGTTATCTCGAGGGAATGGGCTGAGGGCAGAGGAAGAACAGGGCTAACTTGAGGTCACAGAACTTAGGAATTCAGTAAAACAAAACGAACACAGCTGCTATGAGAGGTGATTCTGAAATCAGGTTCCTAAACCTTAAAAGCAAAGTATGCGAGGAGTCACTACTTCCCCCGGCAGAGCTATGTGCCAGTTCTGTCCAGTCATCATCTATTCGAGACTAACCTCCCTCCTCTCTTCCCTGCTCCTGCTGAAGCTACCCATACGCCTACAGAGAAGCAGATTCTCAGCCCTCAGAAACTCCCGACTTGATTTGCACTTCTGACTCCTTCTTTTCCCTTCCTCAAGGTCAATGGTGGAGACTCGAATTCTGCCTTTGGCACCACCTGAATGACCCTCACTGGCAATCCCCTCTCCTCCCCTCCTCTCCTTTGGATCTGCTCACCCTTGGCACCACTTCCAATCCAATGCGCACAGACCCCAGCTGCCTTTAGGGTGAGTTTTCCATACTGAGAAATGCAAATATCCAGAACAAAACTTCTGAAAAAGGAGCAGTGTTGAGACTTCTTCCAGTTTTCCAAGGAGTTCATCCAGTTCCAGTAGCACAGCGCTGGACGTGACAAGGTGGAGCCCCACTCAGAGAGTCCGGTCGTGTGCTTCATCCAAGCCCCAGAGCGGCGAGGGGAACCAAAGTCTTTGCACAGAGGATCCCAACCCTTCCTACTCCTCTTGTTTTCTTCACTCCCGTTTTCATGGTAGCTTCATTTGGTTCTTCAAAACTGGAGCTTGGCAACCAAATGCCTAGGTGAAAAAGGGGAATAATTAGAGTGGCTCAATAGAGTGGAACCAAAATGGAGTGAAAGAACAGCCTCTGGAGGTGGAGAAGCACAGCTCAAAGGGAGAATGGGGCCTGGAGAGCCAAGTGCTTCCACAAACACTGCAGCCGGCTGGATGCAGCAGTGGCCTTTGTCACAGGGACCTGAGCAGCCTACAACCTGGTCGCCAAAAAAAGGTCCTAAAATGACTAATAAAGATGTCCTACACACTGCCTCCCTTCTCTCTTTCCCATTCCCCTTCATTTTCCACACACTTTCCCTAAGGCCCATCTGCTCTAGGCACTGAAAAAAGAACTGAGTCCCTGGAGTAACCCCTGGTGAGCCAAGCTAGAAATAGCTGTAGACCCTGTGGCTTCTGGCTATTGAAGAGGGCTGACATATAATCACAAAGGCCAGTGCAGCTTCTACCTTCTGATTTAAGAAGGGCACTGTTCCAGCTGTTACCCTGTGCCCTAACTCCAAGTACCCTGGCAAAAAATTCTCCAGGTAAGAGCACACACAGACCAAGTGGCCCACTTGGAACTCTGAAACTAAAACTAGCCTGACCAACAAGAAATCATACCGGCTGAATTTCACACCTGAAAGTCCTTTCCCTTGGGAAGTGTTACTTCCCTTTTTCAAGGGGTCCTAGGAGCAAGTACAGCGTGATGCGTATTCTTTGCTACAAGCAACAATCCCAGTGTCACAACAAAAAGAGGCCCCGGGAGTTCAGTGCAATCCTTTGCCAATACGTGACTGCCCCCCACGCTCGTGGCAAATGGTTAGGCCCAGCCTATACCTGATCATATCAGGGCCTTTGTACTTATAGGATCCCCTGCCTAGAATGCCTGCTTCCAAGATCCTCTCACGGTTAACTCCTTGATATTCAAATCTCAGCTGAAATGTCACGTCCTCACAGGAGCCTTCCCTGATCATTCAAACTTGAGTAGTATGCTACCGTTAACCACTAAACTTCACCCAGGTTTATTTTCTTCATAACATGTACAGTCAACTGAAATTAACCTATTCACTTACTTACATGTGGCTGTCTGTCTCTCCCGACAAGAACTGCAGCTCTGAGAGAACAGGGCCTTTGACTATCTTGCTCGGCACCCTCTTCCCGATTCACACTGGCTACTTTATAGACGTTTGCTGAATGAATAAACAAGTGATGGGGAACTCACTAACTCCTGTGGAAAACCATTCCGTATTTGCACCTGTTAAAAAGCTTCTTCTAAAGTCGGACTGAAATCTGTTTAAAACTTATACTGTGGTCCTTCTCCTGCCCCCTGGAACCACACAGAATAAGTTTAATCACTCTTCCTTAGGAAAATCCATCAAATACTTCTTTTGGTCACCAAGCCCCTCGTACCCTAAAACTTCTCTGGTCCATGATAATCATTTATTCCCCACACGATGAAGTGTGGAGCCCCCCACCATCCTGAACCTTTCTCTGAATGTGCCTGTGTTCGTGGGGGCCCCTCCTAAGGCACAGCACCCACAGAAACGGTGCTCTAACTGAAGGGTCCCAATTACTCCTCAACAGCGCAGTTGCGTAGGTGGGCCCCCCTAGTTCCCCACCCTAATCAATGCAAAGCCACCAAGCAGAGAAACCCTCCTAGACATTGGAGCACTAAGATGTTTTAGGAGACACTTCCAAGGGCATACAGCTCGCCGATACAGTCACACCTCGTTTAACTTGTTTTGCTTCACTGCACTTCACAGATACTGCGTTTTTACAAATTGAAGGTTTGTGGCAATCCCACATCATCAGATGATGGTTAGCATTTTTTAGCAATATTTTAAAATTCAGTTATGTAGATTTTTTTAGACATAATGCTAGTGCACACTTAACAGACTACAGTATAGTATAGATAAAACTTTTATATGCTCTGGGAAACCAAAAAAATCATGTGACTTGCTTTATTGTGATATTTGCTCTCTTGCAGTGGTCTGGAAATGAACCCAAAGTATCCAAGGTATGCCTGTAACTGAAGACATGACAAAGTAACTGTACATCCAGCCCAGGATCCTTTAAGTTAAAACTCCCGCAGCTGCCTGGAGATACCTTTTTTTTTTTTTTTTTTTTTTTTTTTT
>NW_020171981.1:3177039-3177411 GCF_003031525.2 Neophocaena asiaeorientalis asiaeorientalis
GTGGGATCTTCCCGGAACGGGGCACGAACCCATGTCCCCTGCATCAGCAGGCGGACTCTCAACCACTGCGCCACCAGGGAAGCCCGAGATACCATTTCTTGATCTCTCTTCTTCATTCCTTCTCTCCTTGCTAAACCTGGCTCACATGCTCTCCCCCGCAGTAGCATAGGATCAGGGACCACCAGAGCCAAGAGGAGACACACAGCTGGGTTCACCTGAGCCACAAAAAAACCCATAGGACAAAAACACCAGTTGTCATTTTCTCCCATTAAGAAGAGAACTGGGCTTCCCTGGTGGCGCAGTGGTTGAGAATCCGCCTGCTGATGCAGGGGACACGGGTTCGTGCCCTGGTCCAGGAAGATCCCACATGCT
>NW_020171981.1:3177429-3202239 GCF_003031525.2 Neophocaena asiaeorientalis asiaeorientalis
AACGGGAGAGGCCAAAAAAGGGGGAGGCCCCCATCCCAAAAAAAAAAAAAAAAAAAAAAGAGAACTGAGAGGGTGGGGAGAATTAAAGCCCACTTTTCACTCTAAGGCTGTCACTCCTGTGGGTTATTCCCCTTAATTTGTTTTGTATGGGGGATGGGAATGGGAACAGAGGAGGTTAGAAGAGAAGCAGAAGAATTCAGTGCTTAAAAAGGACACTCAGGGGTTTCCCTGGTGGCACAGTGGTTAAGAATCTGCCTGCCAACGCAGGGGACACGGGTTCAAGCACTGGTCTGGGAAGATCCCACATGACGCAGAGCAACTAAGCCCGTGCACCACAACTACTGAGCCTGCATGCTGCAGCTACTAAAGCCCACGTGCCTAGAGCCCGTGCTCCGCAACAAGAGAAACCACAACAATGAGAAGGCCGCGCATCGCAAAGAAGAGCAGCCCCCGCTCGCCGCAACTAGAGAAAGCCCGCACACAGCAACAAAGACCCAACGCAGCCAAAAATAAATAAATTTTTTTTTTATAAAAAAAGGAAACTCGGGACTTCCCTGGTGGTCCAGTGGTTAAGAATTTACCTTCCAATGCAGGGGACACGGGTTCGATCCCTGGTCGGGGAACTAAGGTCCCACACGCTGCAGGGAAACTAAGCCTGTGCACTACAACTAGAGAGCCGGCGTGCTGCAATTAGAGAGAAGCCCATGCACCACAACTAGAGAGAAGCCCGAGCGCCGCAACGAAAGATCTCGCTTGCCACAACTAAGACCTAACACAGCCAAATTAATTAAAATTTTTTTTTTTTTTTTTAAAAAGGACACTCCTCAATAAAAAGGGGTTGGGGGTGGTCTCTGCATCCCAGCAGTAGATCACTAGAATGTGAGATCTTGCACATAACCCACACTACCAAAATCACCATTCTCTAGCAATTTTGTTCCCTACTCCCCTCTACCTTTCAATGTTCACATTAGTGCAATTTAAGACTTTTTTTTTGGCCGAGCCCTGAGGCATGTGGGATCTTAGTTCCCTGACCAGAGATCGAACCCACGCCCTTGGCACTGAAAGCGTGGAGTCCTAACCACTGGACCGCCAGGGAATTCCCAAGAAGACTAATTAAAATTCATATGTGCAAACCAGTATTCCAAGATATTTTATGGGAAAATAAATGAATACTCAGTGTAGCAATGGGAGAAGAGCCTCTTAGATAAATGAATTCCTTAGTTAATTCATTTATCCTTTTCAACAATTTACTTTTCAGTGGCCCAGATGGAATTCTAAATAGAAGAGCAAGCTGTTTTTTCCTCATCCCCATATTCCAAGCCGTGGGACAGAGTGGAACTCTCAGTGAAGTGCATGCCTATTCCAATTAAGGGCATTTTGCGTTCCCTTTGATGAAGTTTTCTTCCCCTTTGCTTTCCTGCTTTATATGTCATTTGTGCGATATCAGGGCGATCAGCCAAAGTAGGAGAGAAGGCCGCACACTTAGCTGCACTTCTGTGTTTTCTTTATATATATTCAGTGATTAACTCGCTTGTTGCTTGGCAAATACTCTTTAAGCCTCTTGTGTCTATCTGCTCTTCTCCCAATTGGGGTATGTGCCTCCCTGGGACTCCATGATCAAATGTGGTGACTCTCTGGACAGATGCCTGGATCAGGGTACACGCATGGGGTGAGAGGAAGAGGGACGAAGCCCAGTGCATGATAACCGCCCAGGAGGAGACTAGGTTGGACAGTGAGGCAGAGTGGAGGCATACCCTTGGTGGTGACCAGCAGGGGGCCCCTCGCTACGTGGAGGGTTCCAACACCTCTTGCTTCTGTTTGGAAATGAGCTGCGCTTCCTTTAGAGACAGGTATACCTCTTCCTGAGGATCATAGTAGTAGAACTTTCGGATATAAGAGATCAGAGGCCTACGAATAACACAAGAGGGATACACACAAATGTTATACATAGCTTATAAAAGAAATACCACCTTTATTCAACCCTCCCTTCTTTTCAATCCCTGTATGGTTGAGACAACACCAAAGACTCTTTGTTGCCCTGACAAAATTCCCACTTTCTCACTTATTATAGTTCTGTCTCCCTCCCTCTTACCATCTCCATTCTACCCTTCACAGAGTCTGCAGAAGGGAAGCCAACACACACACACACCTTCCTCCTTCCTGGCTGTAATGTGACATTTCTAAGTTAGGTGCTAAGACATAGGAGAAGTGAAAGGACAACGCCTGTGAGTTGCCAGGCTCTGCCTGTACACTCAGCTTGCAGGCCTCACTAACACTGTAACTAACCCTCCATTCCTGCCCCACCTCTAAAGACCCCATTGTACTTAGGCAGTGGGAGATCCGGGATGTGATCTATCCGGACGAGCTGTCGGATTCGGAATCGGCAAAGGTGCTGGAGGGATTTGACATTGCTGAATCGGGACACTGGATAGAGCAGCTGGACTGGAGTTGGTGGCAGTCCTTCAAGAACGAAAACCAAGAGAAATATTCAGATGACACTATACAGCTAACTATAATTTTCCTTATGAAGAGAATCCAGGGAAGGGAAATGGGGCTTCTTTACAGTTCATCTATGTGTTCTGTGCAAAAGCTCCCCTCCACAAAGGACTGCTGATTTCCATACCACCACTACCATATTTCATACTCAAGGGAATCTATGCTCCCCTGCTGCAGGCCTCCCCAACCTCACTCTTAACAGCTAAGAGTCTTGCTCTTCAGAACAGCTCAATGAAAAAATGCCGAGCTACAGACTTTGCTCGGAGCCAAGCGGCCAATCCCAGGCCCAAGGCTCTCAGTGAAGGGCAAGAATCAAAGGTATCGCTATTGGGAATGGGAGACACTTGTTTAGCATCTAGAGTACCCTGAAGGTGAGGACTCAGAAAGGCTGTTCAGAGGGGTCCCCACCAAATTCCACCTGAGAGGCTGGTAAGCAGAAGGCAACAGCTAGGATCAAATTTTATAAGCCTGTCACTCCTGCCATTTACTTCAAGCCGGGACAGTCAGGTTTAGCTACCTCTTACTCCCCACCAACCCTCCACCCCCACCAACCACCCTCCTTGCTTCTGAAATTTTAGGTTGGGTACAGGAACAGAAAAAAAGAGGATGATGCTTCTAAAAGAAAAGCAACTACAGTAGCTTGGGCAAGCTGGAATTGGTACTACTCTGCACACAAGTGCCTGCTGACTAATGCCAGCCACGGCTGATGGGAGCCCCACACTCTTATGTTTCATCGCAATATCAGCAGACTCTGTGCTGGGAAATTCCAACCCCCTCAGGGGTCAACACCACAGAATGGAGACACCCAGAATGGCAGGGACACTGAAACAGATTCAGGGGAACAAAGAATACCCTGGTTTCAATAAACAAAGGGGCTATGGAAAGTAAACAAGAAAAGTGCTCTCAGACAGAATCTGAGTTGCAAAACCTTTGAAAGAATTCTTTTCTCAGCCATTGCCATATCAAAAGAAATTCTGTAGACAACTTGTTGGGAAATAAAATATCTAGTATTTTTGGAGTTTAATTTCAACCAGTTTTTAAATTTTGTTTGAACGCATGAGAAGAAAAAATTAAAGCTTGCAGATTGCCTCCCAAAGCCCTTTCATGGTCATTAACAACTGACTTTCTAAAAAAAATTGAAATACATGTTATGCTAAACAAGTAAGCTTATCTTAAAATCATTTAACTCATTCAGTCTTCAAAGCCGTATTCAGACAGATAGCATTATTATCCCCATTTTACAATGAAGGAACCGAGGCCTATTGAGCTAAGAGAATGTGCTCACAGCTCAGAACCAACAAAGCTGGCCTTCCTTGAACACCTACTCTGTCTGAGGAAGAGTTTAGCCCAGGGAACCTCAAAGGAGGGTCCTCCAGGAGTCTCCTCAGAGTGCCTGCCCCTGTGACTGCCTGACAGGGGGGCTGTCCAGACAGTCACAACTCCTTGATTCAGGACCAGTCTCTCTTGACTTCTCACCTCCATCCCTTCAAATCTAAGGCTTATATTTTGAAGCACTGTAGCCCTCCTCCACCCACACACACCATTAAAAAAAAAAAAATTCACACATGGATTTTTCTCTTGAATATATTTAAACTCAAGTGGTTTTAAAATGATTGGGGTTCAAATTCCTCTTTGAATTTTACCCTTTCTCTCATGTTTTAAAAATAGTCTTTAGTAAATTAAACTATGACAAACAGAAAGCTTCCTGGGGGGTTGGTTGTAATACTGCTAAACTCAACATGACGTTTCAGAGATAAAAGTAATTTATGCACCTAATTATTTATTCCCAAAGAAGGACTATGGGACTTGTGCTTAAAGAGGTCAGGATAATAAGTAGCATACAATTATCTGATTGTTTGCCTACTTGAATTTTAATGACCATATATACTTGCCTATTTAATTGTGTTACTTTTAGCCTTAAGTTCACAAATAGCAATTTGAAACCTGTTAATTCTCTGATATTCCCTGGTTTTGCCCGCAAACACAGAAAATGATTGAAGCTCTCACATCCAGAGCTTGTTAACAGATGAGGTCAGAAATGGAAATAAATCCAACATAAGACACCAGTGCAGCGGAAGTGAAAGACAAGGTAGAAGAGTGATCATCAAGAACTTTCCTCTGGTCCTCACGCCAGGGTCCTGGGCACAAATCCAGTTTCCAGGCCCTTGGCTATTTTCTCTTTCCCCAAAAAGGAGCAGGTTAGGAGTGACAAACTTCTTTCAGGTCTGAGCACCCGAACACCCAGGTCTTCCTCCCACAACAAACTGTTCCCTGAAGGCCAGAATTATCCAGCCCCAAACTTGTCAATAGGGCCAAATTGAGAAATTCTAGGATACAAGGAAGACATAGCCCTAAACAAGTAATCATGGCCTAAATGATGGTTACAAAAGAGGAAGCGACCAATTTCCTTAGAGTTATCCAATTCAAAGTGTGATTAAAAAAAAAAACAAAAAGTGTTCTCTCTTCAGGCACTTCACAGCTGATGGAGATTCTCCCAACTAAGAAGGACACATTCACTTTGAGTTCTGGCTCTCACAGCAACAGAAGTTTTGCGCTAATCCAATCACATTCTCTTTCTGAGATTGCTGCTTGGTGTCAGGGGTTTAGTTGACAACTGTGAAATGGACCAGACTGAGGTGTGATCAGCAACCTCAGATTTACCATGACCATGCTCCAACACTGCCATGAGAAGAGATAAGGGGCAAACCAAGCTCAGGTGCCATCATTTTTACCACGATGCGAACTATTCCACTTATTAAATTCCTTCTGCTCCTTACTTGCCACCATCCAGAACCTTCCCATTAGTCCCAGCTTTAAAATTCCCATAAGCCCTGGCATCCTTTTACACCAGTCTGGATGTGCTGTGACTGCATCCAGCTCTAGATCTGAGCCAGAAAAACCTGACGTTGCATCCTGACTCTGCAACTCACTGCACATCAGTTTCTTAATCTGTATTTTAAAAAAGAAAAAAAAAAAGGGAGACTGTAACATCCCTTCAAGGGATTTTGTAAGGGTTAAATGAAATAATACTAGCCCCTTGTAGGCATTCAGTTATCATCATCCCAAAGTCTAAACAAAAGGGCTCCTTTTAGAATGCACCGTGTTATAATCCCTGGTGCAGGCTGACAGAGCTCAACCTACATTCTAATGACTACCACTTCCTCACGGGAATCCTCCCCCCTAATAAAGTCAGCCTCACAGAATGCCTAGACCTCTGTGATAAGCAAAGGAAGGCAGCAAACAATGGTAAAGGAGAACACTGGCCTTGCCTTCTTTGTCCCAATCCTTCAAAGAGAGGTCACTTACAGTCTAGGGGTAAATACTAGTTCGCTTTGCCTTGTCAACTTGATTACAGTTTTAAGTGCAAATGGATATCCTACCTGTAGCATTCCTCACAGGTCCTAGAAAGACAGTTTCCACTAATAAACACAATTCTGACTTCTTCATGTCCTCTCCACAAATCCCAGCAAACTCGACCTGCAATTGGCTTACTGCTATTTCTTTTCCCATAATAGAGGGTGGGAAATAAAGCACAAGATTTGGAGTTAGTTCGGCCTCAGTTTGAATCCTGGCTTCAGCACTGAGTAACCTTTAGAGTAAGTGGCTTCACTTTTTTTCTTCTAAGAAAGTCTTTATTCCTCCTTTATTTTTAGAAGATAATTTCGCTTGATACAAAATTCTAGGCGAGTGGTTTTTTGTTTCAAAACGTTAAATATTTCAATCCACTCTTTTATTTCTTGCATCGTTTCTGAAAAGTCTGATTTAATTCTAATCTTTTTTTTCTTAATAGATCTTTATTGGAGTATAATTGCTTCACAATACCGTGTTAGTTTCTGTTGCACACCAAAGTGAACCAGCCATATGCATACATATGTCCCCATATCCCCTCCCTCTTGAGCCTCCCTCCCACCCTCCCTACCCCACCCCTCTAGGTCATCGTAAAGCACCGAGCTGATCTCCCTGCACTATGCTGCTGCTTCCCGCCAGCTACCTAATTTTACATTTGGTAGTGTATATACGTTGATGCCCCAGCTTTCCCTTCCCACCCTGTGTCCTCAAGTCCATTCTCTGTGTCTATGTCTTTATTCCTGCCCTGCAACTAGGTTCATCAGTACCATTTTTTAGATTCCAGATATATGTGTTAGCATACGGTATTTGTTTTTCTCTTTCTGACTTACGTCACTCTGTATGACAGACTCTAGGTCCATCCACCTCACTACAAATAATTCAATTTTGTTTCTTTTTATGGCTGAGTCATATTCCATTGTATACGTGTGCCACATGTTCTTCATTTTTGGGCCTCACCCTTAAGTTTCCTCACTGACAAAATGAAAATAATCTTTTTTTTTTAAGTAGACCAATCTATTAGCTAACTGTTGCAAGAAATTACAGCTACTGAAATAAAGAACCTGACAAAGTACCTGGCACGTGATAGGCACTCAATAAACAGTAGCAATCACTGCAAGCTCTAACCCTTAACAATGTTAAAAATCTTACTTAAAATTTCTGCAGACAGGGCACATTTGTGGAATGAAACGTGCTATACCTGAGGAGTCCAAGACTCCATGAAGTCTCTCAATACTCTACAAGTAGATACATGCTCCAGACTTCAGAATCCTCTGAGAGGATTTCCCTGGTTCACCCACAAACAGAGCTGATTACCCACCCTGTCCTTGTCAATCACTGTCATGTCTTGTATTGAATTTAACATGTGCTCTTGCCTTTATCTTCCTACCTGTCCCCTTTTTTAAGCTAAGAGCTCTTTGAGCGTAGAGAAGTGCCTTATTTTTGATACTGAGTTTAAAAAATAAATGTTTGTTTGTTAAATAAGTACCCCCAAAGCCACAAACTCTAAAGACTGCTAAGCAGAGCCAGTTCCTGTAAGGAAGGATTCTAACATCTTCCTTTCAACCAAGTCAACTGCATGAGACCCAGCTGTCCTGACGGCACTGAGGCGAACACTAAACGGCGGAGAACTAGTACAGTCTGCACCCTGTCGTGCCTTACTGAAATCACCAAGATTATAAAACACACTCCTGTAACCTGGTTCAATCCTGTCACTAATGTTCCGCTGGAGGCTTCCCTGTAACTTCTTTTTAGAGCAATTTCTTGGCACCCAGTTTGTTTAAGAATCTTAATTTGATTCAGTGGCAAAGCATGAAGTTCTCATGTAAGTTCTGTTTGTATCTTACAAATTCCTCAGTTAATGTGCTTGCCATTTTACTTTTTTCCAACACTATAAAAGCAGATTCCTGCAAACCGTCCCTTCTCCCCACCCTTCAATAGAGACTATATAGCTACCTCCCTACTTGGGCAGAAAGACTACATAACCACACCAGCAAGGATAGGAACTGCCCAGTGCTCCCAAATGGAGACTAGTCTCTGTATTCAGTACTGGTAGGGATACAGGACACAACAAAAAGTATCTACTCTTTGGACTTCCCTGGTGGCGCAATGGTTAAGAATCCCCCTGCCAATGCAGGGGACATGGGTTTGAGCCCTGGTCCGGGAAGATCCCACATGCCATGGAGTAACTAAGCCTGAGCGCCACAACTACTGAACCTGTGCTCTACAGGCCACAAGCCACGACTACTGAGCCCGCATGCCACAACTACAGAAGCCCTTGCGCCTAGAGCCCGTGCTCCGCAACAAGAGAAGCCACCGCAATGAGCAGCCTGCGCACCACAACAAAGAGTAGCCCCCGCTCGCCGCAACTAGAGAAAAGCCCGCACGCAGCAAAGAAGACCCAATGCAGCCATAAATAAATAGGGAAATAAAAAGTATCTACTCTTTGACAGAAAGTTTCGTACAAATGGACAAAATCCAGAGCAGACTGCTATTAAATTCAGCCTCCTTGACACTCACCATTTCTAGTGAATACTCTTTCACTTTCCCTGTTCCCCAAGGAGATGACCTAAGAGCTCTCTGTTTCACATGTAAGTGTGAGATGCCTGGATCAGGGACAACGAGATACCTCTGCAAGTGAAATATTCACATGACTCCTGGACATCAGTGGTGGGATCAGTTTTTTCATTCATATGATCGAAGAAGCAAAGATTCCTTCTCAATATGTTGAGGGATCAATTCCTTCTCAATACAAGGGCAGGAGAGGGATCTAGGAAGAGTGGTTGCTACAAGAGCCAGGAAGAAAAGCTTCAGGTAAAAAAGCTTCAAGTGTTTTTGGTTTTGGGTTTTTTTTTTGTGGGGGGGGGTGCAGGGGAGGAGGTAGAGATCCTACACTGGATCATATCCAAGTTAGTTAAATAATTAATGTAACTATAGCCTTACCTGGAACCCTGGATCTCAAGAAATAGAGAAACTTCCCATTCTTGGAGTGCATGATGGCTCTCTTAATGAACTCCACCACTGATTGACAGCGATCCTCAAACTTGGGATGACACCACAGGCTGAAGGTTCCTGCCATGGAAAGTTAAGGAGAGGTAAAAATGCAAAACTTACTTCGAAAAGATCTGAGAGGCTGGCTTGAACATTTTAATGATTCTCACTTCTGGGACGGTAGTTTTTAGTCAAGCTGAGTCAGACAAAGGTCCCTGTTCCTGCTTGTTCCACAACTAATGGAAAGATGTTGCCTTTAATAAGACATAAATTAGGTCTTACAAGGTTTTTGTTAAACAATAATAAATTCAAGTCAGAAAAAGAGATATGAATACATTTTGTTGGCTATGAACATGAATCTTTAAACCACAGACCATAAAGAAAAGACTGCTATAGCAAAAGCAAGTTTAAATGACATACCCTCAAAAATACCTAAGTCTTCAAGTATGCATGGAATAGTCCAGGAAAGACAAGAATAGCAGTTTTGTGGGTCTCACTCATTCATATGTGTGTTAGGCACAAAAATCAAATTCTAAGTCTTTTCTTCCGTAACTTCTAAAATCCCATGCTCCAACATGTTACAAAGATCCCACCCCAAACTTTAGAATCGTGAAGGCAAAAGGGAATCTGAACTCCCATGACTTAAAAAAAACAACAACAAAAAAACTCCAACAACTAAAGCACTAAATCCAAAGGAGTCACAAAAGGGATACTAATCACTCAAGAGAACTATAGATTTGAGTCTCCCTAACTACTCTCACAGGATCACTTAAAAAGATGAAGACAAATGTTCCACTGCAAGCTGGCAACTGAAAGGCCCACAGGCTTCTATCAAAAATTCCATTTATTCAAGGAAGAAAAGTCCCTTTGAACAAAAAGTAACTGGAGAACCATTTGAAAACGCCCTCCCATTCCTGGCATCTCACCTATCAGGAACCTAGGGGTCAAGCATTTATTCATCATTTCCATGGCCTAGTCACATCATTTTAATAGGTTTATAAAAGCACTTCACTCTTAACTGCTTTGTTTTCTTTGTTTGTTTGATTTTTGTTTTTAGAAACAGCAGGAAAACAGGCAGCAGTCTACCCCACAGTTCTCTAATTCTCAGGTCTTTGGACTGAAGTTCCTTTCTCTTCATGCATCTCGAAAGCAGAGGTGGAGGGGCTTCCCTGGTGGTGCAGTGGCTAAGAATCCGCCTGCCAATGCAGGAGACACGGGTTTGAGCCCTGGTCCGGGAAGATCCCACATGCCACAGAGCAACTAAGCCCGTGCACCATAACTACTGAGCCTGCGCTCTAGAGCCCACGAGGCACAACTACTGAGCTCGTGTGCCACAACTACTGAAGCCTGTGCACCTAGAGACTGTGCTCCGTGACAAGAGAAGCCACCACAATGAGAAGCCCATGCACCACAATGAAGAGTAGCCCCTGCTCGCTACAACAAGAGAAAAGCCCCACGCGTGGCAATGAAGACCCAACGCAGGCAAAAATAAATAAATAAGAAAGCAGAGATGGGGGCAGAGGAAACCATGGACAAGGCTATGCTGACCTAAACAGGTACTTCCTGTCTAACAAGAGAAGCAAACCAAATAAATCCCGCAGAACATGGCTGAGAGCAGGAGAGAGACAGTGGTGCCTGAGAAGAGCATGGAAGAGCCCCTTACTTGAAATTCAATATCTAATATAGCTCATTTGAAGTTGATCACATGTGGGAAGAGTATGAGGGATAGGGGGGCAAGTCCCTGAAACTCCCCAGAGCTCTCCACACTTTTTAAATTTGTAGCATATTACAAATTTTTGACAAAGGATGTATTAGCCAGCCCTACCACCAATGACCATCACAAGTTTGTGGCCCAAGTCAAATACAGAATGCCCAGCCAGACTGCAGTGTTGAACAAGTCAGCTTCTCGACATCACTGCAATATTAAGCACAACCGGACCACAGCGGGGGAAGTACTGCCAGGAAGGAAGACAGACAGTCTAAAGTACGTTGATCCCACAAACTCTCATAGAGTTCTGATGACTATTTCCTATGAGACTACAAAGCTGACCAAAAGAAGACATAATTATCACCATGCTGCCTGGCAAGAAGAGCTGATGTGACTTCCAGGCAAAGAAATTCAGAACAGAACAGTCACAGGATCAACAAATTCTCCTCTTTGTATATATGATTTCATAGTAAATATCTCTAGATGGTAAGTTTAATTATAAACCAAAGTCTGGAAGAATGTGTCTAATGGTCCTAGGTTATTTCTTCCTTCTACCAAGAGAGTTTTACTGGCTTTGTTCTGTTCTTCTTTAGACTCTCCAATTTAGTAGACAAGATGCTGAGAATACTTCTAAACGGCACCCTTAGGCTCCTCCCAAGCCCCACCAACATTTCTTCCAGTGATCGAAACCAGTGCCCATATCAATATTCAATTGAGTCTACGAGATTTTCCTCCCAATTCACAGTTCCATTTCTATGAACCCTTCCAATGAAAAAGTCAGATAGCAAAGGTAGGAAAAGGCAAAGGGGGAAGAAGGCTTCCTTCAAATGCCAGCACCTCTCACCTCTGTAGTGCTCCATTCTGGTGTGATGGGTGATACCCTGTGACCGGAAACTGAGGCTCAGGATATAACGAGGATCAGAGCTGTCTCGTACCAGGAAAGAACCATCGGGCTTGCCTTTCAGCTTCATCTCTGCATCTTCCCAGTTCATCGGCCCCCAATACCAACCACACTGTCAAAGAAGAAGTGGTCAAGTAGTTAACAGAACAGAGAAATGTCAAAGTTTTCAGCACAATTTCTCTCACCACAAGAACCCCGTTTCCAAAACACTGCAATAGGTAAAAGCTGCTAGGAGTGTCCCAACCATTAGCAGCTCAATGAACACCAGGTTCATCACACTTTTAGGCCTCCAAAGTAACAGAAAAATAAGTTTACAATTCCATTACCAAGGCCCTACAAAGAAGAGAAGAGCGACCTGGGTTAACTATGTAAACATTTCTCCATCACGTTCAGATTTTTTTTTTCAGATTCAATTTTACAACATCTCTTATAGAACTAATAATAGCAGCATATTGTTTTGTCACTGTAAATACAGAGACAAGGAAACTACTCTTCCTCTAAAAATAATAAAAGGGGAGCTGGAACAGAATTAGGAGAATGCAAGAGGAGGCACCACTTACCTTCTCCAGCTCTCGAAGGCTGGCTGCAAAGCTGCTTGAGTCGGGCCGGTAGAGGGGACACTGGAGGGGTGGCGGGGGTTGGCTGTGCAGGGATTCGGCCGCTCGGAGGGGAGCAATCCGGGGAAACGCATCTGCAGGGCAAGAGAGTGGCGGTCACTTGTCGACCCTCATTGTTCCCAACCTCAAGTAGACCGTCCCCCCAAAACAAAGAGGCTAACTGAAGAGGGGCAAGGCATTAGAAGATAAGCTGGAAAGGGTGGAAGCCAAAGCAGTGGGGAAGAGCTGGATGGGCTGGGACAAAAAGCCGTGTGGGCTCGTGTAAGCTGTGAAGGATGGGTGGGGGCGTTTAACCCCAGGAAAGGGGTAAGGAGCAGCTCACTAACCTGACTAAGGTGACTACTTCAGGGCCTTCACCAGCCTAGAGCGATTCCAACTTCTCCCACCTCGAGGTGAAGTGCCAGTAAAGCAGCCTTGGAAATAGTGACTCGCTTACTTACCCGGGAAGAGCAATGATTTTGCCAGGCAAGTAGATTTTGCCAGGTAAGTAGAAAATAATTCATTTCATTCATTTTATTCCTTGGGTACTGGAGGCTGGCAAAGCAGGTATGGGCTACTGAATGCTTGGTACTTATCTACAAGGCTGCAGTAAATGCTAAAAGCTTAGAAAAACCACAGAACTTTGAAAACCAGCAACATATTAAACCTCCTCCCTCTACTAAAATTAAGGCAGTTTCCTAAATGATACTGACTCAAAGACTGCAAAACAGTTTCAGCAGCAAAGAGACAAAAATATCCAATAGTCTTTTATCTCTACCAAAAATCAGATTCACCTCCATAAAGAAAACGGGTTAGAAAAACCAGTTCTTGGCCTCATTTCCAAGGAGTTCTGGTCCAGCCAAGGGGATACAATTTAAGCTTTCTCATAAATTCTGTTATTTCCATAAATAAATTTCTCCCATCCTTCAGAAGTATATCACTTGGTACTCCCCACTCTTGCAAGTCCTGCGTCTAGGCTAAGCTAACCTGGGGCATGAGGTGGAGGAGGCGGAGGTAGGGGGAAAGACTGCAGGGAAGACCCCATCGGAGCCACAAGGACAGATGTAGGCAGCGTCCCACTGATATCATCTAGAAGAGAGAACAAAAGCAAGAGGTTCAGAAATATGGGCACAGAATGAGCAAGGTGAAGGCAGAGGAGAGGGAGAAGGATCATCAGGCTGCCCTCTGGGGCAAGATGGCCTGACCTTCACCCTGTCTTTTTGCACACAGGGCAACAATCATCTTAATCTGGTTTCCTCGGCTTGAAAGCAGGAAAGTAAGGATATCCCTAAAGCTGTCCACTAGCAGTAGATTCAGAGCAAGATAAATACCCTTTATAAATAAATAAAGATCGAATCCATATATGGACAGTAGATGTTATAGCATGCAGGTAAGAGACCCATTTAACCACTTCGGGAGAGGACAGGGGTGCTGAGAAAGGGACAAGAAATAATTGGGCCATCAATAGAAACCCAGGAGCTTGTTTGGCTCCTGGCAAGGAACAACAGGTCCATAGAGCTCACCCTCCCACTAGGGCAAGAAGACAGAGAGGGGAGGAAACTATACCTAGGAGGCTGAGGCTTCTTCTTGGAGGAGGAGGGGGAGTTGGAGGGTGTGGAGAGGTCAGGCCCCGCTGAGAGATGTCCACGTCCACAAGTGACACTGTTTCACCTGAGGGATTCATGGAGCAAGCATGTTACAGTAGCACCTTGCCCAAAGCCGAGGCCAGGAAGCAAAGGGAAACAGAGGGCAAGCAAGGGAGGCTAGAGAGGTCCATGGCTCTCAGAAAGCTCAAAATCTAATGCTCCTTGGCTGGAATCCCACCCCCCGCCCAAAAAAACCACCTGAGAAGTCAATTTTAAGTTCCATCATTCCTTAACCCCGTTAAAGATCAAGGATCTTTAAGACAAAAACATGGGATTGACAGTTGAAAAGCCAACTAATCCTGGCTCTGCCACTGAGGATATAACCTTGAATAAGAGGTCTTCTTTATTCAAATAGAACCCACACCACTTATTTTTTACAGATTTGTATACCAATTTTTGCCTCGGAGAGCAAGGCAAGCAGCTTGTTACAAGCCCAAATGGACATGGAAAGCAAGTGCCAGTAAAATGTAAGAACTGTTAAGCTGAATGCAGATAAAGGTCCCAATGTTAGCTCTACCTTCTTCCTAAATGGCTTTCCACATCTAGGTTTTCCAGGATATTCACTCATAAGAGAACCAACCATTTCAGATATCCATTAATTCCTAATAGTTGAGGCTGCAAAGGCCGAAAAGTGCATTTACAACCCTAATAATTAACTACTTCCTCAGTCAGCCAAAAGTCAGGCACATGGTTTCCTTACTTCCCAGCATGTCACGCAGTTCTGTTCTCTGCCATATACACTCCTTCTTGCCACCCAACCCCGTCTAACCTCTCTCCACTTGAATCACCAGAAAACGAAGGGTATTTTATCAACAAAAGGTTGACAGCCAAGAATAAGTTTGTTTTGGTAGGTCTGATCCACAACTCAGAATTTGGGATTTCTGTAATTTGGCCCTTAGGGTGTTATTTTCAACACCTTCTTCTTATTTGGGAAGCTGAATTACCCCTCAGCTAGAATTTTAATGTTTCCCAGTTAAGAAAATGAGGTAACAAATATCTCTAAAAGGCCAGAAGCTGGGTTTTCAGAATCTAATATGGTTTTTTTTAACAAAGGTCTTGAACACTAATTAAGATAAGCAGAAAAGCTCTTCCAAAAGTCATCAGTGGAAGTTCTAGGAACTCATCACACAGCTTAATGACTGAGGGCCTAGCTGCCCAGAGCAATGCAATGAGCCCAGGTTTCCTGAAGGGTCAGAGAGGTCTAGATTGTATGCACTTAAAGGATGTAATTCAAGAGAGCTAAGGCTCTTTGAAATAAGAACGTGGAACCTGAAACTACAAATGTGGGTTTCATTACTTTAAAAGGGAAACAACTACTAACTAGAAAGACATTCTGCTACAGGATAAGATCCTTTAATTCGTTGCTTGGGATAAGAACAGAAGGGATATGAACAGAGGACCTCCTTCTCCACCTGTGCCTAGTGCAGGCACCAACTCACCTGTCCTGACAGCTCACAGCAGTCTACCCAGTGATGGGGGTTCCGCTAGACGGCTTAACATTTTCCTGGAAATGTCCAGTCCCAGATCAGAATTCTTGCAATCATCTTTTTTGAGGGACACAGTATCCAAAAGAGTTTAAAATTGGGATTCGGTTTAAAGGCTTCTCAGCCATGCCCAGTGAAGAGCACTCAGTTTCTGAGATTTGAGGCTGTGAGCTCCAGACTTCCTTTTCTACAGCTCATTCAAGCAGGAGCTTCACACCTGACTCACGAAACAAAAGGTCTCCCTCTCAGAAAAAGCCCCCCTTTAAAGGAGAAGGCAAAAGGACATTTGACCGCTTTCCTACTTTAGCAACTGTGTTCCCTGCTGCAAGAGGAGAGACTTAAATTAGATCCAGTGAAGAACTCTTTAACAGCTGCAAGAACTGCTAGCCCCTAAAATGGGTAAGACAAGAGTTCATGTGATCCCCTTTGCCCAAAGTCTTTAAAAATAGACCAGATCATCATGGATCATGTTTATTAGATAATCCATGAACTCCCTTGGAAGCAGGGACAGGAATTGTATGACTTTTGGGGAGTCCTTTATGCGTTATGAGCCTATAAATTTGTAATTTCTACTTTTAATTTATATGTGATGACCCTGAACTAAAGCCTGCAAGACTGCCAGGGCCACGTAATTACCAGCACGCAGTCTCTACCTCGAACTATAAAACATCCAAAGTCAAGGATACATTTCACACCATAAAAATAGCCTCACCCCAAACCCAGCAGGCACGAAATGAAGAAAATAACTGCAGACATGCTTGAAGCTCCCTCTGAGATGCATCTGCAAGTGTTTCCTGACTCGTCTCAGAACACTCGTGCTTTCAGATGTCAAAAGAAAAAGAAAGAGATCACCCTTACCTGTGAACAGGGGGCTGAAGGAGACCGGAGAAAAGGCACTTTGAGTTCTTGTCAACCTGGGTTTCCTGAGGGGTGAGAAGCACACAGAGAATGAGGTGCGGAATGAACACACATTCATTTAAATCACTGCAGCAACAACAACAAAAAATCACTGCAACGCTCAGTTCCAGATGCACCAAAAAACAAAGCAAACCCTAGTCGTTGTCAGCCACACTTTTGTAATAAAGCCTAAAATTTAAAGGGGGAGAATAAAACAATTAAGGCAATCCCTAAATAGATTTGGCTACAGAATTCAGCAGCCTACAAAGCAATAAGAAATCTCTTTGGAGCTTTCCATACCCATCACATTAAAAGACTAAAACACCTTGAGTGGTAATTAGTAAGTCCACTTCTAGAAGAAGCAAGTCGGACACAGAGTTGATTTTCACACGGGAGCCAAGAAAAAGGTTCTTGACCTGAACAGGTGCCACCTCAGAGCACCAGCTTTCCCTCTGGGCCTGCTCCTAGGAGCAGGAAGTCCCAAAATGAATCAGGCAAGATTTTTGGACTTGAGAACAGCACTATAGGATACACATGCAATCTTCAACCAGTAAGAACTCTGATTTTTGCAAAATGCCTCCAAGCCATAGGTCAAAACCAAAGGGGAGCCTCTTCAAGTTAGGAGCTCTGCCTGGCACCCAAAGAAGACGGCCTCTTCCCCTTTGAGAGCTGCCAGTCACAGCTCTCCCCCCAGGACTGCTCCTGATACTGCTCCCAAACCAACTGGAAAACCCAGATCTCCTGTGAAGACACACCAATTTCAACTGGCTTTTAGGCGAGAAATGAAAGAAATCCAAAAGACTCAGACAAAGACTTTCTGGCTAGAAATGTGCTGAGCTCAAAAAACTCACCTGAGAATGACTGAACTGACTAAAAGGGAAAGAAGTTGAGGAGGTGATGAAGATATGCTATACCTTGATTATGGCAGAGGTTATGATGTTGACATCTGCCAAAATTAATAGAACTCAGCAATTTTAAAAAGGGGAATTTTAGGTGGTATATAAATGATATGTCAACAAATCAGGCTTAAAAAAAAAATTCTACCACCAAATTAAATGCCTGACTCCACACCTTGTAGCTGGCTCACTTTCCAAAATTACTCTCACCCAAAGGTTGAAATAAAACTTCAACTTCACCAATAGACAGGGGCAGAAGCAAAGAAAATCCAAAATGAAATCCTATTTTAAAATATTTGACTTTGGAAGATCTTTATTCATTTATGTTTTAACAGAGATGTCTGCGCTTCTCAGAACTCACTTCAAACAGAATTTCAAAACCATACTGTGAAGACCTTACTCAGAAACAGCCAAGATGCCGGAATCCCTCTCCTGACCTATCTCACACGCCCTCTGCAGCCGCCTCCATGATGAGACTTGAGAAGTCAAATGATGGTGCCCACTGTCAACACCCCGCCCACAGCACACACAGGAGAGGTGGCTACATCAGAACAAGACACAAGCACACATAGTCCCTCTATTTATAAAAGTTGCTCATGGCAGTCTGCAGCTTAGTTGCAACACTCCAGAGAGCTGGAATGGAAAGTTAATTTCCACTGGACATTAACTTTAAGACTGAAGAGCTTTCAAGCTGATTTTTATTCAGTAACTTGTGGATACAACATTAAACTCAGCAAGCAGAAACCTAAAGCACTGGCCTTTCGAAGGGTTCACACCTCAGCCATTTGGCAGTTTGCCTCTTTTCAAAGGAAGCTGCGTTACTCTGCCATCTGCCCATACTGGGGACGAGCCTCCTCAGTGCCAAGCACTGAAGAACAGCAGTACCCAAACGCACACATCTTGCGGAGGCCTTCTCACTCCAGCTCATCTTCTCCCCGCCCCTGGCATTTTGAAGAAAATCATAGTTTCTAGGATCTAGAAAAAGAAATACATACGACTCTAAACCCAGGCAGAGCCATTTGAGAGCCCTAGGATGGCTTTTTCTGGCAAATAAGGAAGGTTAAAGAAGTAGAAGGTCGGGGCTTCCCTGGTGGCGCAGTGGTTGAGAGTCCGCCTGCCGATGCAGGGGACGCGGGTTCGTGCCCCAGTCTGGGAGTATCCCACATGCCGCGGAGCGGCTGGGCCCGTGAGCCATGGCCGCTGAGCCTGCACGTCCGGAGCCTGTGCCCCGCAATGGGAGAGGCCACAACAGCGAGAGGCCCGCGTACCGCAAAAAAAAAAAAGAAGTAGAAGGTCTAAGAGGCTGAAAGGCTAATAATAAATATGAGTGCTTCCTTCTCTCTTTGGGGAGATACTGTCTAACTGAAAATCCAAAACAGTTTCTGTCTCAAGGATCCTGAGAGCATTCTAATGGCAGTCATTCATGAAAAGACCAATCTAGACAACTATAAAAAACAAAGCAAGGGAATGATGAACATAAAATTGAGGATGGTGGTTGGTTACGTGGGGGAGGGCGAGATGTAATCAGGAAGTAACACACAGGGGTCTTCAAAGGTACTGATAACATTCTATTTTTTAAGCTTAGTGATGGTTACCCAGGTACACATTTCATTATTATTATTGTACATACACTTTATACATCTCTTCTTGTATATATGAAACATTTAAAATGATAACCATTCTAAGCTGGATGTGCTGTTTTTTGGAGAGCAACATGAATGACACAGCTCCAGATAACATTTTTAACTAACCCTTCTATACTACATTCCCATATTATTCTATTCCTCCCCAGACCACCTTGACAAGCATTAGGGTACAAAGTTAAGCCACTGTAACTCTGCCAGTGGGCCACTTGCATCTTAGCAGCAGAAAAACCTGACGGGTGGTGTGGGGTAGGACTTGGTGGGCTATGCCTCAGATGGCAGAACAAGACAGGGGCAGCAGAAGACCTTAGGTAAAGGTCTTCTCTGAGGCAAGTAGTCCTTTGTGTCAGCTATGTACTGCTTGTGCTGCAGGTAACAGAGATAGGATGCCTCTGTCCATTTCCACTCTGCAAATTACTAACTGTATGGCAACAGATCTGTGGGATAAAAGGAGTTCATTAGACTAGACAGGCTGACAACACACTGATATAACCACTGGCCACTTTTCAAATTCCTTGAAACCTAAAATATAAACAATGAAATAGTAATGCTTTCCCTCTCTTGTCCATAAATCCCCTCTACGGTGTCCTAAGACTTACACATGTCCTTTTCTAACTTCTAAAGTAGGATGTCCAAATATCAGGTTTTGTGGCCACAATTTACCTCTGCCCCTGCTAACGCACACAGTGCCAAGTCAGCCAGCCTCTGCCATTTCCAACACATCATAAGCCAGTGTCTGCTCTTGAGCTACGGGCACAAAAACCACATGTTCATTTTTAGTTCCAATACACAGACATCTGTGCAACAAGGTCAGATCTGAAACTCCACCATAAACCAACTAAAGAATCTATGGAGGGAACTTCCAGAGAAAAGCCCAGAGGTGTAGCCCAAGGTCTAAAACCTTAGGAATGATGTCAGTGGACAAAATGTTAAGAAGTAAAAGACACAAGACTCAAATGGACAGAGATTTCTGAAGCCAGGCTGCTCATTCCAAAAGAGAGCTTGTCAACCACAACCACTTCATGGAAAAATAGTTAAAAAGATCAACAGAATATGGACCCAAAACCGAAACATAAAGTCAGACCCTCCTTGGGACTTCCCTGGTGGCACAGTGGTTAAGAATCTGCCTGCCAATTCAGGGGACACGGGTTCGAGCCCTGGTCCCGGAAGATCACACATGCTGCCAACTAAGCCCGTGCGCCACAACTACTGAGCCTGCGCACTGAGCTCTGAGAAGCCCGCACACCACAACAAAGAGTGCCCACTCTCCACAACTAGAGAAAGCCTGCACGCAGCAATGAAGACCCAATGCAGCCAATAAATAAATAATTTTAAAAATAAAAACACTTGGAGTTTAAAAAAAAAAAAATCAGACCCTCCTCACCACACCATAAAATCATTTTGCTCTCAGCATGTCATGTTCTTTCTCAAAAAGACCCCTTAGACCTGAAGACCCAGGAAAACAGAGAAAAGGGTTTCTCACGTCTGCCAGGTCTGTCCACGACAGCAGGGCCCCAAATTGATGCCAAGGGAGCCTGCCTCTCTTTCCAGAATTGAATCTTTCTTCCCAGATAGGAAACCACTACAGAACTGTTCTCCATTTTTCCACCTCACAACTATGAAGACTGCCAGTAATATCCTCAACTGGTAAGAAAAAAACAAACCTTGAGAAATGAACAAGGTACCGATTTCCAACCAAGTATGTATTATGTGATGATTCAAAAAAGTAAGATCAAATGCTATTTCTCACCAAACACAAAGGAAGACAATCAGCTAAACATATGTGAAACAGACAAGGGAACTTCACTGGTTTTCCTGAAATAGCAATCGTATATAACACTGAAGCCCACGGGCATCAAGCCCAGCTCTCTGAATCCCAACATATGTGTGTTACACGGCCTAGCCCAGTTCTTCAGAACAGAAACCTGATTAGCTGGTGGGCCCATTTCTTCCTTCACTTCAAAAGAGTTACCTAAGCTAACTCATACTAGACCTAAGACTCTGTATATCCAGGAAGGTCAACTTAGCAGACTCTAAAGCATCTGAAAGGAACTAAAGTTTGCTTAATGTTAAAATATGTAAACTGTTAAGCCTTATTAATGATTGTAGGGGGACTTCCCTGGAGGTCCAGTGGTTAAGACTCAGTGTTTCGGGCTTGCCTGGTGGCGCAGTGGTTAAGAATCCACCTGCCAATACAGGGGACATGGGCTCGAGCACTGGTCTGGGAAGATCCCACATGCCACAGAGCAACTAAGCCCATGTGCCACAACTACTGAAGCCCGCACGCCTAGAGCCCATGCTCCGCAACAAGAGAAGCCACCACAATGAGAAGCCCGTGCACCGCAACAAAGAGTAGCCCCCACTTGCCGCAACTAGAGAAAGCCCATGCGCAGCAATGAAGACCCAACGCAGCCAAAAACAGAAAAAAGAATCCTCCTGCCAATGCAGGGGACACGGGTTCGAGCCCTGGTCTGGGAAGATCCCACATGCCACAGAGCAACTAAGCCCATGTGCCACAACTACTGAGCCTGTGTGCCACAACTACTGAAGCCCATGTGTCTATAGCCCGTGCTCCGCAACAAGAGAAGCCACCGCAATGAGAAGCCAGCACACCACAACGAAGAGCAGCCTCCGCTCGCCGCAACTAAAGAAAGCCCGCATGCAGCAACGAAGAGCCAGCGCAGCCATACATACATACGTACATACATAAAGAAATAAAAAGACTCTGCGCTTCCACCACAGTGGGGGCAGGTTCTATCCCTGGTGAGGGAACTAAGATCCCACATGCCGTGCGGCATGGCCAAAAAATAAATTAATTAAATTAAATTAAAAAATGATTGTAGGAGGTACTTTCTAGTAATAGCTGTGGGGAAGGTAAATGCTGAGAAGAGCAAAGAGAATCATGCCCAGAGGTTACTGTAAAAGCCCCAAATTATACAGCAAAGACTGCAGAGACTCGTAATTAACTCCAACAATAAGAAGGCAGGCATATACCTTCTGGCAAAAGACTGACATTTCTCATGGCTTCCAGGTCCTACCAATCAAAACAAGAGCACAAGCTAAAAATCCAAACTTATCCTTCCTCCCAACAGGGCGGACTTACTAAGGAGGTGCAGATCCATAGAAATCACAACTACCCTGGCCAGACTTATCAAGCTTCTCACAGCTGCGAGGCTGCCAGCAAGACTGGCACATAGTAAGCTGTGGAGAAGCTAACAAGAAAATCTAACAGCACCAAATCCTAAGCACTAAAAAAAAAAAATCACCAGTTCAATCTTACTACTTCTCCTCCAAAAGCACAAAATATTCCATCTCAATTTCTCTTGTCTTCACTCTATTCCTATAAGGACAGGAACAAGACAGGAATCACTCCCATTTTACAGATTAAAAAACGGGGGAAGTATGAAGAAGACAAAATTGGCCCGCATCCCACAGCTGATGCTGGAGTCCTACATGGAATCTAAACGTTCACATTCCCTGTACAACATGCTGCCTCCTAACAGCAGTCAACCAAACGTTCATACATGAATACCTAGCTCTTCTCCAATTCATCAGAAAAAGCTCTTGGACCAAAAAATGTAATTCTCCAGTGCCCTGAACTACGCCTCTCTGCAGAGCTACAGCCCAATTTGCTCTGCAGTAGAAATCTGTATTGTGCTTAGTGTGAGGGTTGGCCACAGAGCAGCCAATGGCCATTAAATTCTGCTTCCAAATGCAAAAAACCGTACAATGTTATATGCCTTTTCCTCCTCCTAATCTATTAGACGTAGCAGCTAATTTCACGCCACACCTCCTATTTGGCGTCTCTGGAATCTCAGACCAAGTCCTGGTCAATATGGAACAAAGGCAAGACAAACCACAAGAAAACTAGCAATCTATCCTATGTCATTACCCACAGCTTCAATCCTGCCCTCCCCCCAGCTGATGAAAATTTCATCTACACTGGTTACATGGAGCATCCAACGCAGAGCCTACCAGGAAATAGCTGCTTCAACAGCCACACTGTTCCAGACCTGAGCTCCCAGCGTGAGTTCATTGGGAGGCAAATGTGGAAACATACATCTACCTGAAGGGGCAACACGCATCAACCTACTGATTTCCTCAGGAAGTCTGGGTTTGGTCTGATCCCCAAGATAAGCCCCCGGCCCAGCTGTTCAGAAAAGGCAACAAAGTCAAACTGACCAAGGGAATTCCCTGGCGGTCCAGGGGTTAGGACTCTGCGCTTCCACTGCAGGGGGCACAGGTTCCATCCCTGGTCAGGGAACTGAGATTCCCCCGTGCCACATGGCAAAAACAAAAAGAAACAAACAAACAAAAAAATTGACCCCACACTTTACTCTTGAAGTACAAGTTCCTTTGAAAGGATGAGTGGTTTCCAGTCCAGATCACACCTGAGGACCGACTAGGGAGCTTTTTAAAAATTCAGTCTTGGCCCTCTGATCATTTCCCAAAGCTCCCCACGTGATTCTGGTGAACAGTAGTTCTCAATGTTTTTCAGCCTTGGGTTGTGGCTGCCAGTGCATCTCATGAATCCATCACATGAGCTGCATCAAAACCAATTCCAATCTTTCTAAGAACCCACTCAACAGTGCAAACCACAATGGCAGTTACCACAAGGGAAGTCTCATTTCATTGACACAAAAGTTGACAGCTTTTCTAAACCAATGTACAAATCTAACACTGGATATCTGAGAGCCGTCCACCCTTCAGAAATGCAGGAAAAAAATGTCTAAGTTTGGAATTTTCATCAATTGGGCTAGAACTCATGTACTAACGTACATGAGTATACCTCGTACTTAGACTTCTCATGTGGGTTTGAGAGCAAGGCTATTTTCTATTCTCACAGTGGTCAGCATACAGGCTTGAGATACCAAGTATATCTAAGAAACCAACCAAGAAAACATTAAAACTTTGAACCAGAGATGCCCAACTGACTGCTGGCCTACAACTACACAAGTCTGTCACATCACCTGCACGCGTGAATGTGAAGGGGGTGCTGGTACACAGAAAGAATAAGCAAGGTGGTCAGATACAACACCAACTTTTTGCCCCAAAGGCTACACCTTTCCATCAAGCCCCCTGCCAGGGGTAATGGTAGACAGACACCTTGGAAAAACTTTAAAAGCTGGGACAGGGTGGGCGTGCGGGGGGATGGTTTGGAATCATCGCCCAACTACAGAGATGCTAACCAGCTGATAAGTGTCACCGCGGGAGTGAATTCTTAAGAGTGAAGGCTGCTCCCACAATCAGCTCTAACCTAATGGGCAATGTCACCACCTTTCACCCCAAGTCTCCGCCTCCTTATGAAGACCATACCTTAAGAATTGTCAGGATCGTGTTAGCAGTAGAATAAAAGGGAAATGAAACAAGAAAAGGAAGCCGGTCAGCCAGCCCCACCGCCCCCCAGCCGGTCTCACCTCCCCGCGTCCAGCTCCCGGCCCGCAAAGCCTCCCACGTCTGTCAGGCTCGCAGCCGAAGCACCCAGCTCTCCGGAAGGCCTCTTGCCGGCCCCATCCCCACCGCCGGAGCCACCGTTGCAGCTCTTCGTGCGGAAGAGGCGACTGAGGCGGACTTTGAGGGAGCTCTTCCGAGAAGGGCCCGCGAGCGGCCGGAGGGGCCCAGGAGGAGGCGGGGGTGGGGGAGGTTGCTGCTGCTCCCCTCTACTCAAGCGCCCTGGAGGGACCAAGTCCTGCACCAGGAAGGGCACCGGGGGTAATTCAGGGCCCGGGGGCTGCAGAAGAAGCCGGCCGCCCCCTCCTCCTCCGCGGCCCGGGCTGCTGAGCTCCTCTTCCGAGCAGCTGTTAGTCTCCAGGCTCTCGGCCTCCGACTCCAAGCCTTCCAGGACCAGCAGCGCGTCGCTCGTTTCCGTGGGGTCCTCCCCGGCCTGCGGGGCGGCAGCAGGCGGCTGGGGCTGCGGAGGGGGCGGCTGCGGGGGGCACGGGCACGGGCAGCAACCCCCGCCGACCGTCTTGACCCCGGGCCCCGCAGGCTGCCCGAGCCCCAGAGCCGCCAACTGCGCCTCTAGTCCAGCCGCCGGGCCCCAGGTCCGCTCGAGCGCCAACCCCGGCGGCAGGGCCTTGGGGTCCAGAGCACAGCGGTGCCGAGGACACAGCAGTTCCGAGGGTCCCGGCTCCCGGGCCGCCTCCGCGTCCTCCTCCTCCGGCGGCCGACCCACGTTGCGGAACACCATCAGCTGAGGCGGCCGGG
>NW_020171981.1:3202292-3227455 GCF_003031525.2 Neophocaena asiaeorientalis asiaeorientalis
AGCCCGCCCCCCGGCAGGGGGGGGGGGGGGGGAGGGGGGGCGGCTGGGAGCCGGGCTGGGGTGGGGACTAGGCCGGGCCCCTCCGGAGCCCCGCCCGCCGCGGCCCCCGGAACGACAGTGCTAACGGCCGCCGCGGCCTTTGCCTCATAGAGGGGGCGGGGGGCGCGCGGAGCCCAGCGCGAGCCCACCCTGCGCGGCGCCGCCG
Source organism: Neophocaena asiaeorientalis asiaeorientalis (assembly GCF_003031525.2). Lineage (NCBI taxonomy): Eukaryota > Metazoa > Chordata > Mammalia > Artiodactyla > Phocoenidae > Neophocaena > Neophocaena asiaeorientalis. The sequence goes on from NW_020171981.1 coordinate 3,202,498, forward strand.
AGCACCGCCCCCAATGCGTCACTTCCGGGTGATGGTGGCCGCGCCTTCTCCCCTGGTCGTGCTCGCGCCGGCCTCTCCGAAAAGTGACGTTACGCGGAGCCCGGGCCGCTATTGGCCGTGAGCTGCTTCTCGCCTAGCCCTTAGTTCGGTACCCCGACCCTGGTTTTTCACTTCCCGGGCCCTCTGGCCGAAGCCACCCTTCGGGATAAGGTGGGGTGGCCCTGGAAAGCTTGGTCTAGTCCTGGGAGAGAGCTGCTGGCCTTGGGAGGACAGTACCTTTGGCTCTGGTCCCGCCTATGCCGCTTGCGATGTTTGACAGTGGCCAAGTCGTTTGTTCATTGACTAACTGTATCCCCGCCTTGGCATCCAGTGAATATTTATGGAATGACACATGAATAACATGTTCTAGACCCAATGCTGTGCTGATAAATGTTGAACAGCCGACTGTCGGGAGAAAAGGGGAATGTATGCACATATATAGGTACATAAGGATGTGTAGCACAGAATTTACAAATAATAGTGTACATTTGCAGATTCCTTATAACTAATTTATTCTAACAATGCTTTCACTGATTTTTGCCCAACTGCTGTATGGGTAGCCAACCCGTGGTTTCAGTTGACCGGGGAATGTAATCGCGACATGGATGTTGGTTGATGTCCTCTGTGTCAATGTAAGAGGAAAGTGAATAAACAAGACGTCTTACCTGTCAATTATGGGAGCGACTTCTTTAACAATTTTCAAATACTGAAAGAATATTTCCTCAAGTTTTGTGCAATACAGAATGTAATGGCTACAAACATAACACATTCACTTAAAATCTGAATTATTTACATTTTCTCATCACTTTCTTAAATCTAGATTATCGACAAAACAATCAAGTCCCTATTCGTATCGTCTGCCGATTTCTCTGGTGTAAATCCTCCCACAAAGGCTGATTTCAATCTACCATCTTGACTTTACTGAACATAGAGCATACTATATTATGCAGTAGTTTCATACTATTATGTAGCAGATACAATAACACAAATAACCTCAAGAGCACAGGTAAATAATAATAGTAAAATTATTAGGAAGTGATGAGTTTTGCGAATGTATTACCTTTGTTTTTAATATATTTAATGTTTGTATAATTTTTAACAGTTGGCTGTGTTTAGCAACTGGCTTGTAGGGAATTCCCTGGCAGTCCAGTAGTTAGGACTCTGTGCTCTCACTGCTGAAGGCCGGGGTTCAAGCCAAAAAAAACCCCCCCAAAAAACCAACTGGCTTGCAAAATTTATTCCACGCCCCCTGCAGTGGGAGTGCAAAGTCTTAACCACTGGACCGCCAGGGAAGTCCCAAAATTTCTGAAATTTTAACAGTTGGCTTTCACAAGCCTGTATGAGCCAGTTCCACAGTACCACTAGACCTCAGTTTTCTCATCTGCAAAATAGGGATAAGGATTGCTGCTTTGCTTACTTGCAGGAATGTTGTGAAGGTCAAGTAAGTTCAAGCTTGTGTAGAGGAGGTATGACTGGAGGCAGGGAGACCAGTTAGGAAACCATTGCAATCTTCCCATGAAGAGATGTTGAGGAATGCAAAGGATAAGGAGGAAGGATCAGCCAGCAGAACTTAGCAACTTTAGTACCTGAAGGTGCATTTAGGGGAAGATGATCCAGGGTCTGCTCTGAGTTCTACAGCCAGAGAGAACTTTTCAAAAAATATTTACTTATTTAGCTACATCAGGTCTTAGTTGCAGCATGTGGGATCCTTAGCCACAGGCATGTGAACTCCTAGCTGCATCATATGGGATCCAGTTCCCTGACCAAGGATCGAACTCGGGCCCCCTGCATTGGGAGCACGGAGTCTTAGCCACTGGACCACCAGGGAAGTCCCCAGAGAGAACCTTTTAAAATGAATATTCACCAATAGCCTGTGATTATAACCCTTCATGGTTTCCCACTGTTCTTAGGCTAAAGACAAAACTCCTTAAGGAGGCCTATGGGGTCCTGTGTCATCAGACCCCCGCCTCTCTGGTCTCATCTCCCACCAGGCTCCACCTTGTTTTCTCTGCCCTGCTGTTCCACTAGCCCTGTGTCAGGCTCAAAAACAGGGCCATTGCATAAGCGATTCCCTTTTCTTTAAAGGCTTTTTCCCTCCCTTTTTGCTTCATAAACTCCTACTCATCCTTCAAATTAAACTTCTCTCTACCTCAGGGAAATCTCCCTGCCTGGGTACTTCCTCCTCACTGAGCTCCAAGACCACTCCTTTGTTGCACTTAATTGCCCAGGTGTGATTTGTTATCTATCTGCGAGGTTATTTGATTAAAGTCTGTCTTCCCTATTAAGCTGTTAGCTCTGTGAGGGCAGGGGCCTCGTCTGCTTTTCGCCCATTGTGGACTCTCCAATGCCAAGGACTGCCTGGCATGGAGTAGGCCCTTGATACATAAGCATGGAACGATTGTTCCATGCTTGTAAGAAGCTCCTGATACAAATTCATCTCTAATTCTGCACAACAGAATTAATAACCTCCCTTGCCCATGAAAAAACTGAAGAGTTACTTACCTAAGGTCATACAGTTCAAAAAGGTGAAGTGGAATTCAAAACCAGCTCTGACTCCAAAGATTATATTTTCTACCCTCTCTCCAATACCTTTTAGGTGTTACTTAGGTTTCTGGAGAAAAGAAGAGAAATTGCTATAGGACCATAGCACACCGGAGGCCTAAGAAGACCACCCAAGATCCTGGCTGTCTCTGGAAAACTCTGGCTCCAGAACAGGTTACCCCCACGAATGCGAGGTCTGTAAGCTCCACAGCGCCCTCTGCTGTCCAGCTACTTTCCTGGCCCCAGAGGGAGGCCGACCATGTCTGCCGCCTGGGGAATCTCCACCTGCCCTGAGCACACAGAGGCACAGGGGAACACACACAGGCTCTTCCTAAGGCAGAGCAAGGAATGCTGCCTTTCTCCATTTCCTTAAATGTCCAGACCTGTAGTTCCTGGAAAAAGTATTGAAAATTAAGCTCCAAGCAAAGGAAGTGTATCCTTGTATGAGCTGGATTTGTTGGGTAGGTTTTACGTCTACATATACCTGTTTCCTGAGGGCTATATAAGTGGTCCCTGCAGTGGTAGAACCCTAGTTTAAAAGGTTTGCAAAGAGCAATTCAGAGAATCTAAACCAGTCTTGAGTTCACTCAATCGTTCAGCAATGGGCTAGGCTTCAGTGATGAATGAGACAGGCTCATGGTCTGCCCCTCTAGAGCTTGCCATCTAGTTTTGAGTCCTAGTCATGCCATTTCCTGGACATATTACCAAGAGCAAATAATTAAACATCTTTGAACCTGTGTTTCATTTGTAAAAATAGGTCAATAATAATCCCCCCTTGATAGAGCTGTTGTAGGGATTAAATGAAAACTTACACGCAAATGCTACAGCACTATTCAAACATAAGTTATTATTATGAAAAGCTTCTTGGGGGAAAAAACAACTGACTATTATGTCTTCACCCAAGGTGTTCTGTTGGCCCTGGACTAACAGTAACCAGTAATAATACCAAGAACATGGAACGGAGCACTTGCTCACCCCACTCCACCCCCTACCATCCCCCTTTCTGTTGGCACACAGGAATCAGAGAGGCAATGGATGTGTGGATGTGTGATAGAGGTCTGACCCCAGACCACTCGCTGGCTTTGTGGCCTTGAGGAGGTCACTTAGCTGACATTTGGTTTTAGTTTTCATTTCCTTTTCTATTAGAGAAAGGTCTGGGATATAGGCACTCTTAGTTCTGACATCATAGGGATTCTGTGGAGGTTTGTCCTCTAGCCCCCATCTCTTCCTCCACCCCTTACGTTCCCAGTGAAGGTTCCAAAGCAGAACTATTGCTTGCAGAGGCCACCAGTAAAGCAAGAGCAGTTTTTAGCCACCACCACCCAGCCCTCCCTACATAAACTCAGAGATCTGGGACATCAGAGGTTTAAGAAGCGAGGATGGGGGCAAAGTGAGAAGGAGAGAAGCTAACAGATAGCACATGCACATGGGGCCAAATCACTGGGCTAGCGATCAGCAATGGGAAAGTGGTGGAAGAGGGAGGGAGAGGAAGGCAGGGGCTTTGTTCCGTGGCTGACTTCAAGAATCCACACCCTTCTGGATCCGAGGAGGCTGCCTCAGACAGTGCTAACTCTGAGCTTTCCAGTTATTGTGTCCGACAGAGGGAAGGATGTGAGGGGTAAGAAGACCTGGAAGAGCAAGAGAGGTTAGCCATGGTTTTCATGAAGAAAGGAAGAAGACAGGGCTTAGAATGACAAAATGAAGGTGGAAGAAACAGAAGCAAAACTGTTCATTCTCTTCCCCCCTCCCCACCATGACCCCCTTACTCTGGGCAGTGGTTAACTCTGTGATGCAGGAGAAGGCGGGCTTCCCTGGCTGGGGAGGTGGAGACCTGGTGGAGGCTCCTGCTCTGTCAAGAGCAACAGTGTGGTCCTAGGGAAGTCTTTTCACCTCTCTGGGCTATAGTTAGGTCTTCTTGAGGTCTCTAAGGATGAATAACAGGGTGATGGTGGGGGTTTGAGGGGGCAGTGTAGGGGAATCAGAGCTCTGGGTTTGAGTCTCAACTCAAATGAAGCAGCTGTGTGATCTTGGGTGAGTCTCTGAGCCTCACTGTCTGCATCTGTGAAATGGGGATAAGAATATTCAGCATAGGTGGGTTGGGGAAGAGTCACTGAGATAACGCACATGAAAAACTCTCTGTAAACTGCCACAGTCTGTACAAATATCAATTATGGTTCTATTGGGCTCTTTTGGGACTTCCCTGGTGGTCCAGTGGTTAAGACTCTGCACTCTCCATGCAGGGGTCCTGGGTTCAATCCCTGGTCAGGGAATTTGACCCCACGTGCCGCAACCAAGAGGCTGCATGCCGCAGGTAAGACCCGGCGCAGCCAGATAAATACATAAATATATATATTTTTAAAACCTATACTTATTGGGCTCTCTTGCCCACCCCTTGCCAACCCCAATCTCAAATTCCAGCTCAGCAGCATGGTGTGGGGGGTACAGGCAGCTAGAGCAGATTGCCAGGAGCTGCAGCTTGGCCCTTTATCGTGGCCGTCGAAATTGCTGCCCGGAGGCTGAGTGGAGCAGAGGGGTGGAGAGAGGGGCACAGGCTCATCTGCAGTTGCTATGGCGCCCCGTCCCGGATTTGCCCATCTCTCCTAATGGAGCAAAGGGCAGAGGGAGGGAGGGAGGAAGAGAGAGAACGGCTGGTCCCTTCTATCTCTCCCTGGAGCAGATGTAGGGCGGGGAGTGAGGGGAGGGAGCCTAGATATTGGATAAGAGGGGGAGGGAAGAGTGGTGTGCCAGGATTAAAAGGGTTTGCGATGGGGGGCCACACTGAGAGAGCAGGGAACAGAGCCCTCGTGCCTACGTCCAGAAGCCAGCTGATGACGTTAAAGAGAAGAAAAAAACAAGTAAGACAGCCTGAGCATGAGAGAGAGGAAGAGAGGAAGAGAGAAAGCAAGGATCGGAGGCGTGCAAGCAGGCAGCCCCAGACTGCGGCCAGCCTCTGCCTGGGATCTCCTGAACCTCCAATACCCCCGGCAGCCTGGACCCCAGGGTCCCTGAGAGCTGCCCCAAGGATGGGCACCAGGGCAGTGGTCATGCCTCCTCCTGTGTGGGGGCTGCTGAGCTGCTCTTTCCTCTGTGGCTGGGCTCTGGGGGGTCCAAGGCTCCTCCGCTCTCTTCCCGCGCTGTCCTCCCAAGTCAAGCCAGGATCTGTACCCATGTGGGTGTCCCCGGAGGGGGCTGAGGCAGCCCTAGCTTTTCTCTACTCTGGAGATGCCCAACAGCTGTTGGGGGCTAATTGCAGTGAGCGCTATGAAGCCCATGGGGCAGGAGCCAGACCAGGGCTCCCCCCAGTCCTCTGGAGGCCAGCGGGCACCCTTACGCAGGCTGCCAATTTCCTCAACATGCTGCTACAAGCCAACGACATCCGGGAGTCCAGTGTGGAGGAGGATGTGGAGTGGTACCAGGCACTGGTCCGCAGCGTGGCCGAGGGGGACCCAAGGGCATACCGGGCTTTGCTGACCTTTAACCCTCCACTGGGGGCCAGCCACCTGCAGCTGGCCCTGCAGGCCACCCGGATGGGGGAGGAGACCATCCTTCAGGACTTGTCCGGGAGCAGGATGCAGAAGGAGAGCCCAACCGGGGCCCTAGACCTGCAGAAGCGGGTGCTGACCAACGACCTAGGGAGCCTCGGCAGCCCCAAGTGGCCACAGGGGGATGGATATGTGGGGGACTTGCAGCACGTGAGGCTGTCTCCTCCCTTCCTGGAATGCCAGGAGGGCCGGCTCCGTCCGGGCTGGCTTATCACACTCTCAGCGGCCTTCTATGGACTCAAGCCAGACCTCAGCCCGGAGATCAGGTGAGTGGTTTTTGTGCAGGGTTTGACACTGTTGTGGATTTGTGGGGTGGGGGGCCCAAGTCCAGCCAGCTGTGCATAGGCCATTTGGTATGCGCATGTGTGGGGGACACAGATGTGTGTACTTGCATTCAGCTGTGTATATCTGCAGTTGACCCTGGGAATCTGTAACTGTGTGTTAACATATACAGGTGTGTGTACGTACTACATATAAATCACTCCATTTACAAGTAGGTATACACGTGTGTGTGTACAGATGTGTGGACATAGCTGGGCATAGGTCCTGGCCTCCAGGTCTGAGTAGTGGGTACAAGGCAGGAGAGGGCTTGGTGCGGGAGACAGTGACAATCCATGCACTGGCTTCTCAGAGGAGTCAGATGGGCACTTCGGGCGTGAAATTCGCTGCTCCCTAGCAATCTAGAGCTGTAAAAGGAGGCTTCTGCAAAGGAAGGAGAACACTTGCGGGGAGGCTTGGCACCATTGCCTTTTCTGCCCAGGAGTTGGCCAGATCCCCAGGGTCACTCCCAATGGCTATATTCTTATATCAAGTCCTGACCCCAATAGCCTGTGATACTCCTCAAATAACTGACTGCCTCCCTCAGCTGGAGTAAAGAGGTGATTGGGAGCCATGATGGGAAGGAGGGAGCAGACGGATAGTGTACCGCAAGGCATTCAACAATCAACGTTGTTTTCCCAGCTCTGTGTCCCCATTCATTGTCCCCGGCAGAGTTCCTCTCCTGGCCACAGGCAGCCTGGCTCCTTGCCAGCTCTCTCCCCATTCAGCCCAGAGCAGGGGTTGAGAGCCCTTGGGCCAGGCAGCTCTGACTCTGGGCCCCTCTATTCCATATCTCCTTTGCTGTGATCAATTCATACCTGGTCTGGGCAGAGTGAGGGGGTGGTTAATAGCTGCATTTTGCACGCGCGCGTGTGTGCGTGCGTGCGTGCGTGCGTGTGTGTGTGTGTGTATACATGCAGTGGGGAAGTGTGAATATCCCTTTCAGAAAGATCATCAGAGCCGCAGCTCCTGTATGTCTCACCACGTCCCTTTCCCATTGATAGAAATCAAGAAATGCTAGGATGTTGAAAACCTGAGGGATGGGGGGGTGGGGGCAGGGAAAAACCTAGGGGGAGGAGGATTGTTGCTGCAGAGACAGCGAGGGTTAATAGCACTGGAGAAATGGCGTGCGTGTGTGCCCTCTCTCCTGGCACCCTGCAGCCACTGTGCTAAAGTTTGTAGAGCTTGCATTGCCTCATAGTCTGGGGTCCAAGGACACATGTCCACCTTGGCGTCCTTCACTGTACCCCTAACTGCCAATTCACTGCCTTAGGGGGCAGGTGCAGATGGACGTAGATCTTCAGAGTGTGGACATCAATCAGTGTGCCAGCGGCCCAGGCTGGTACTCTAACACACACCTGTGTGATCTCAACAGCACCCAGGTAAGGATACAGAGGGTGGGGGTTCTGGTGTCCTGCCTCCCTCCCCTTTCCCATCACTGCCATCAGGAGCTGCTGACAAAGGCACACCACCCTCTCCGGCTTCAAGGAAGTCCCTACTGATAAGATAGATAGAGATGAGATACCAGGCTTTTTAAGAGTGAGGACACATACAGCCTAGCCCCATCCCCCACCCGAGACAGCCACCTTCATTCCTTTGCATTCTCAGTGTGCTTCCCTGTCTGCTCTCCCTTCTGGTACTAGGTGCTCCAGGATCCCTTCCCAGGACCGCCTCCTGAGCCTCTATTAATTGTCCCCTTTCCTTCTCCTGAATCACATTCTCCATGTCAACAGAGCTCTGGGCTCCTTCTGACCCACAAAGGATGCTCTGTTGGGTGGTTGTTGAAATAAGTAGAATTGCTGGTTGGGGTGTAGGAGACTAACCAGAGAAGGAACTTGAAGAGCTCTGGGACCGGTAAAGGTGATGGAACCCAGGTGAGATGCTGGCAAAATCAAAGCCGTGGATGCAGGAGAATCTGGATAATGGAAAGCAATGGTTGATAATCCTGCAAGCCCAGTACCGGGAAACTGGCAGGTCAGTGAACTAATCCGCTCCACAGTTACACTGACTGCATGCTTGTTCCTGAGCTGAACCAAAGCCAAGGGGAGCTCTGCAGCCTGCTGGGAGGTGTGGTGGGTTTGGGCATCTGTTGCTCTTCAGGGCTCATGTGTTTGGAGCTATCAGTCCAGGGATGGATAAGGGCTCCCATTGTCCAGTGCACCTTTAAACACAGCCACATTCGTGTCTCTGGGTATGCATTTGTCTATGGCAGGAACAGAACGTTTTCCAGTGGTCTGAGTAAGAGGGGAAGCTGGGCCACGATTTCAGAAGCACCTTCTAGGGGCTGGATATGTAATCTTCCTTCCTTTGCCCCACTGCTGTCTGTTCCCAGCCACTCCCTACAGTAGGTCTGACCTCATCCAAGGGCTCATCTTCCCTGCCTGGCTCTGAGGTCTGCTCTGTCCCCTGCTGGGCAAACATCAATGGGTGGAGGTGGAATAAAGAGCTGGCCTTGGCATGCCACCAGCCTGGCATTAGCCTGGCATTAGGGCTGGGGAGAGCAGTCCTGCGCCAAAGCCAGATGGCCCTGATGGAGGAAGCTGCTCCTCCATGGGGGCCTTTTCAACCCACCTGTGTGCCAAAGAGGGAGGCTGATGGGGACCCTTGAAGCAGGATGTAGGCACACAGGTGTGGTTGAGCTCAGATTTCTCCCTGCTTCCACCTCCCCAGCACCTTGCTCTAGCATTAGCTGGGCACTGGGAAATGGGACCTGTGAAACTCCTGTCAGGGCCAGTCTGAATAAAAGGGTGGTGATCCATCTCCATACTCTTTGCTTGGAGGTCTCTTTGAGAAGAGAGGCAATGGTGGGGGCAGAGTAGGGTTTCCAGGGATGGAAGGCTTCCCAAGGGCTGGGGTGGCTTTCTGGTGGGGCTCCCCGGTGTAGACCCAGGGGCCGTGGATAGGAAGGTAAATGCACCCTCCATCTCTTCCCAGGAGGGAAAGCCTCATATAAATACCGATTGTGTTTGTCATCCCCACAGTGTGTCCCCCTGGAGAGTCAGGGCTTTGTCCTTGGCCACTACCTCTGCCGCTGCCTACCCGGCTTCTATGGGACAAGCAGCTCCGGGGGTATGTAACTATGCGGAATGCCAGGAAGGCGTTTTACAGGCTGGGCTGATTGGAGGGGGGGCATCTGGGGAAGAAAGGCAGGTTGGGGTGAGACACTGGGAGAAAACTCATGGAGCAAGGGAAGAATGTCGAGAGAAGCAGGAGAGGCAGGCACAGGGTCCAATTTGGGGGTGTCTGTTCCTTCCGAGAATGAGCTTATAACATGCCAGTCTGATGCAAGCTGACCTCGCAGTGAGTCCTAGCCTGGCATCGCCTCTTCCTGTAACCCTGCCTTCCCCTGAAAGTACCCACTTCTTCATTCCTACCCATCCTGACGCTACCCCAGGGGCCACAGACCATAAGAGGGCAGGGGGAGAGCTGTGGTGACCATCGGGAGAGAAGGCCGGGGTCTCAGGTTGTCCCAGCCATGCCCCTCTCCCTGCACACTTCCTGTTCTTTACAGGCTCAGGGGAGGGTGCTGCCCAGCCTACCGGGCAATTCGGGTCCCCTCAAGGCAGCTCCGGGAGGCTGCTGCGGTGCCAACCGTGTGCTGAGGGCTGCTCCAGCTGCCTGGACGCCACGCCGTGCCTGGTGGAGGAAGCCCCCGCGCTGCGGGCAGTGGTGCTGGCCTCTCAGACGTGCTGCATGCTGGCCGTCTTCCTGAGCATGCTGGTCTCCTATCGCTGCCGCCAGACCAAGGCGAGGAAGGCCCCACATCTCTCTTCTACACACGTGTCCTACCCATCCTGAGTCTCTAGCATCAACCGGAGACCACAGACTACCTGAGACCAGAACTTGAGAGAAATGAGTTCTGGCCCTGATTCTTAATCTAACTCACTATGTGACATGAGGCGAGTGACCTCACCATCTTAGACCTGTTTCCTCACCTGCTCAATGAAGGCACTGGGCTTGATTCAAAACACGGTGTAGGCACTAGGGGAAGTGATCTGCCCCCTCAGACATGTAAATAAAATGACAGCACAGCAAAACAGGGGCCAGGATAGAGGTGTCAGTTGCTGTGGCAGCTCAGAGAGGGGACCCAGTCACCCTGCCTGAGATGGCGTGGGAAGACTTTCCGGAGAACATGACATTTGAGCCAAAGTTGACGGTCAATTGACAGAGAAGCGACTTTCTAGACAAGGAGGCAGTCTGACCCAAAGCTTGGAGGAAAGCCTGAGATCCCTTCTAGCTCCAGCAACCTCTGATTCTAGCCCAGGTCTGCAGCAAGGCCCAGGCTGGGAATGGGAGGGGCATGGGCCTGCGGTGGCAGGAGCTATATGAAACCTTTGCCTTAGCCAGGCTTAGTGCCAGTGGAGCTAAGAGCCTGTGGTGAGAGTGGCTGTGGATGGAGAGGGCAGAGCTAATGTTACAGGGTAAAGCTTTAGCTTCAGGGCCATGGGGTGACCCCTCAAACAGGCCTGAGACCCTCCTGTACCATCCTCCAGGCTCTGTCCTCTTGCTGCCCTGCTTACATACTTCTCTCTTTCCTGGGTTCACAGAGGATCCGGGCATCTGGAGTGGTACTGCTGGAAACCATCCTTTTTGGATCCCTGCTGCTCTACTTCCCTGTGAGTCTGTGGCCAGAGGCTGACCCCACCTCCCAGGATCCCCCATAGTCCCAACCTGGTACCCTCCAAGCCCCAGAATCCTTCCTCTCTGCCCTGTTGGGGGGATTCAGAGACCTCAAAATCCTCCAACTCATACCCACAAACGACAGGCTGGTCTAGTGAGCTCTGGAACCAAACAGCCAGGCTTAAAAGGAGCTCTATGACCTGCTGTGTGACTTAGGACAAGTTACCTAACCTCTCTGATAACAAAGCTACTCCTTTGCAGAACGGAGGTGATGATGCCTCTATGGAAAGGCGGTTAGGAGGATCCACAATGTGTTTAGCATGGGCCTGGCACACAGTGGAAGTGCAGTGGAGAGCAACTGTTTTTGCCCCTTCCCCACCAGGTCTTCATCCTGTACTTCAAGCCCAGTGTATTCCGCTGCATCGCCCTCCGCTGGGTCCGGCTGCTGGGTTTTGCCACTGTCTACGGCACTATTATACTCAAGCTTTATAGGTAGGGTCTGGGGCAGAGCTTGCTCTCACGCTGCTCACTCCCGGCTACCCCAGCTCATTTATGGAATGAAGTTCTTCACAGCCAGACCCCTACCAGCTCTACTCCTCTGTGCCCCCAAGGCCTGCTCCCATCACTATGGCCCTCCCCTCCATGTAACTTTTTTGGGGGTCAGAGGAGGCGGTGAACCATGGAAGGGATGGGAGGACAGGGATGTGCGGCGGGGAGGGAAGCAATGGCCAGGGGCATCTCCCCTCCCTGCATCCACCAGCCACACTCTGACCCTTGTAGAGTGCTCCAGCTGTTTCTGTCTCGAACGGCCCAGCGGGGCCCCCACCTGAGCAGCGGGCGGCTGCTGCAGCGTCTGGGGCTGCTTCTGCTGCTGGTGCTGGGCTTCCTGGCTGTATGGACAGCGGGGATCCTGGAGCAAGGCAGTCAGCACGCGTCCCTGGTGGCGCGAGGCCACACCCACACAGGCCGCCACTTCTACCTCTGCCACCACGACCGCTGGGACTACATCATGGTTGTGGGTGAGCTGCTTCCACTGAGCCCAGCCTCACTCTGGTCCCCCTCCCTGTACCTCCAGGGGTCCTCCTGCCTTGTACCTGGACCCCTGGACCGGGGTCCCCCCAGCACGGCCTACAGAGAAAGGGGTGCATGGCTGCTGAGGTGGTACCCGGCTCTCCTTATTTCCCCGCAGCTGAGATGCTGCCCCTGTGCTGGGGCAGCTTCCTCTGCTACGCCACCCGGGCTGTTCCCTCAGCCTTGCATGAGCCGCGGTACATGGGCATCGCCCTGCATAATGAGCTGCTGCTTTCTGCTGCCTTCCACGCAGCCAGGTGAGGACGGGCCCGCCTACCCACCACGGCTCCCACCCAATAACACTCCTCACCTCTCCCAGGTGAGGGTACCCCCACCCCACAGCCCTCCTCGCAACACCGACTACGCCTCAGCAAGGAGGAGGAGGGCCCCCACCTGTAGCTCTCTCCCTACCCCACAGATACCCTTCCTGTAACCCATGTCTCACCCAACACCCGAGAAGAGGAAGCAGGCTCCACTCCTAACTCCTCTCCCATTCCACACGCCTCCCCCCCGCCGACTCTCCTCCACATACAGGCTCCATTCTCACTGCCTTCTTCCCCCTCACACCCCAACTGTCCTTGCAGCGGGCCTGCTATGAGTGTCCACAAGGATCTGGCCCTGTGGTAAAGGTAGAATCAACCCACAGGGTGGTCCATAACAGAGTTAAGTGCTATAAGCAGCCGGAGAAGGCAAGCTGGAGTAGTCTGGGAGGGCTTCTCAGAGGTGGAGGTTAACGTGAGCCCTGAGGTGGGAGGGCAGGAAGAAGGAAGAGTGCCCTCCTCACTGCACAGAGCACCTCCAGGAGATCAGGGCGGGGGCTGGGGAGGACAGCCACTGAAACAGGTGAGAGGAAAGAGGCCACTCCCACCTGTAGCTAACCATCTCCTTCCCACCTCACCCTCAGGTTTGTACTGGTTCCCTCCCTGCACCCAGACTGGACGCTCCTCCTCTTCTTCTTTCACACCCACAGCACAGTCACCGCCACACTGGCTCTGATCTTCATCCCTAAGGTGAGGTCTTCCCCTGGTCTCAAGGTGAGGGAGACGCAGCCCCTTTGCCAGGGGCACTGTGGAGCTGCTATGCCCATAGCACCCTCTCCAGGCCAGGGTGAGAATGACACCCTGGGCCCTGAGGGATTTGGGCCCTTAAGCAAGGAGCCCACTTAGGAGTCACAGAAGGAATCACCGTCTCCAATCCCTAGGCAAGGGAAATAACAGCTAGAGCTGGGACTTCCCTGGTGGCACAGTGGTTAAGAACCCGCCTGCCAATGCAGGGGACACGGGTTTGAGCCCTGGTCCCGGAGGATCCCACATGCCGCGGAGCAACTAAGCCCGTGTGCCACAACTACTGAGACTGCGCTCTGAGAAGCCCACGCACCGCAACGAAGAGTAGCACCCGCTCTCCGCAACTAGAGAAAGCCCACACGCAGCAATGAAGACCCAACACAGCCAATAAATAAATCAATAATTTAAAAATAATAATAAAAAAACACTTGGGGTTTTAAAAAAAAAGAGCTAGAGCTGAAGGGAGTCCTTGTAATACAACAGGAAGGTTGGGAGACTCTGAAAATCAACTCAGAAGCAGTTACAGAAAGATAGGTGAGGGGCGGGTAGCTGAAGGACATGGCTAGGAATTGTGGGGGCAGGGCATTGAGACCCCTGGTCTCTGAGCTAGAGAAAATCAGGAAGGAGAGGGAACAATACTCCTTGGACCCCCAGAATCAGAGAGGGGGTGAAGATTTATGGAGTAAATACATATGCCACGGGGCAGGGAGCCAAGGTGAGTCTTTTTCCCGATCATGCCCACCACCATGGCCAGTTCCGGAAGCCAGGGGCTCCTCCCCGAGAGGAGATCTTGGATGAGGTGTACGAGGACGAGCTGGACCTGCAGCGCTCAGGCTCCTACCTGAACAGCAGCATTGCCTCAGCCTGGAGCGAGCACAGCCTGGACCCTGGAGACATTCGGGTAGGTGCTGCCCTCCCCACCTCCTCTTGATGCTACTTAGGGACTGGGCAGGGGGCACAGCTGCCCTGCCACCCAGGCTGTGTGCCACTGCAGGTCCCCTCTCCTCCCCATAGCTTTTCCTCTAAGACCCGGCTCCCTCTCTTCTCCACCACTGCCCTAAGCTGCTTCCCCTGACTCTACTCAAAGGAGGCCACACAGTGGATAGACCGCCCCCACCCTGCAAAACCCCAGAACCCAGATTCCTGAGGCCCACTTGGCAAGGTAGAGGCAGAACCATGAGTGGAGCTCAAATCACCTGTGTCTCCTGTGTCCTCCACTCCCACTCAGCAGGGCCACCATGAGGGGCAGCCTAAGAAGCCCCTCAGTCCCCAACATACCAGGCAGTTAGTGGCCCTAGGGCCATTGGGGCTGGGAGGGTAATTCAGGCAGTGAGTGGCTACCAGGCATTTCCACACCAGGGTCCCCTTTCCCTGGACCCAGCAGTGTTAGAGAAAGGAAGTTCTTCCTGAGTCTTACATCAGGAGAGCATCCTTACCTTATTTTTCTGCTTAAGAATATCATTATAGTCACAGAAACCCTAATGAGAGGCTCAGAGAGTGGGAAATAAAGAGACCTGGCGGTAAAGCCCATTGTCTTATAGAACCTGCATGTGGGAACAGTCCCAGGAAGCCATTTTGTCCATCCCTCCACCTCCCCTGGGGCCCCCTCCACAGCTGACTTGTTTACATCCCCCAATTCCTTCCTTGTCTCACCTGCCTTTGCCTCTCTTTCCCCCGTATCCTCCTCATCCTCTGAGCTCTGCCTGTCCTGCCGCCTGCCCCCTTGGGGATAGGCTGAACTGAGACCCCAATCCAGCAGGCAGGCCAAAGAGTGGAGGCACACTGCCACAGAGACACCATCCTTGACCCTCCAGTATGGGGAGCAGCAGCCCATGTACCTCCCCTATGCTGGCTGCAGGGAGAGATCCGAAGTACAAAAGACTTTCAAAGCCCCATTCCGTCACTTACACCTGAATATGGCAGTTTTCATGCCCACTGGTCCCACCACCAATCTCATACAATCCCCTGAAGGAAGTGAACACTAGGCAGCCAGTTTTCCTTACTTTATTGAAGCAGAGGCTCAGAGAGGGCAAGAAAATAGCCTGGAGGCACACGATGGGTCAGCAGCCTCAAACCCAGGTTTCCTGTCTCCCAAGCTGGAGACTTCCCACCAGACCACAGTGCCCAGAGGAGTCAGTGGTGCGCTGAGGCCTCGGAGCTAAGCGGGTCGGGCTCGGGAACTAGGTTGTTGGCGCCGCAGGACGGAGAGGTGAAATCTGAGTTTTAAAAGCTGGGAAGAGACACAGCTTGGTGGGAGAGAGATCCTCCAGAGAAAATGGTCTGAGCAAGGGCTGAGGGGCAGAGCAGCGCCGCCAGGGGATGGAGAGCTTGGCCCTCACCGCCAGCTCTGCACCCCCGGTCCCCCCGCCCCCAGGACGAGCTGAAGAAGCTCTACGCCCAGCTCGAGGTCCACAAGACCAAGGAAATGGCCGCTAACAACCCGCACCTGCGCAAAAAGCGAGGCAGCTGGCGCCAGGCCCTGGGCCGCTCCTTCATGAAGTACCTGGCCGAGTTCCCCGAGGCCCTAAAAACCCGCGGCAGCCTGTCCGGGGGCTCCTCCCGCCGCCGGCTGCTCAGCGCCAGGCTGCCCAGCGCCAGCCTCCGGGAGCCCGCCGCGCCGCCGGGTCTGCGCAAGTCCCGTAGCACCTGCGAGCAGGGCCGCGCTCCCCGCGGGGAGCAGTACCCGCCTCTGCTCGACTCGCTGCTGAGGAGGAAGCTGGCCGGGAAGGGCCCGCAATCGGAGAGCCGCGAGTCGCCCGCGCTGAGCTTCAGGTCGGCCAGCGCCCACAATCTGACGGTGGGAGAGCGGCTGCCCTGCGCCCGGCCCGCCTCGCTGCACAAGTCGCTGAGCGTCGTGGCTGGCTCCAGGGAAAAGGCCCTGCTCGAGGCCAGCCAGGCCTACCTGGAGGAGACCTACCAGCGGGCGAGGGAACGGGAGGAGAGAAGGAAGGCAGAGGCCGCCCTGGCCAGCCCGGTGCGGAGGCCCTCGGCCTGGAGGCTGGAGCGAGCCCGAGCGACTACCCTGTCGGCCCCACCTTCCCCGGCCAAGAGGAGCAGCGTGGACAGCTCCCACGCCTCCAGAAAGCTGCACGAGGAGGCCGTGAGAAGGCTGCCCCACCCGCCCATCCAGCACCAGAGCTCCACACCCATCATGGCCACGTCCGGGGTGGGCCTGGGGGAGCCAGGGATGCTGTCTCCCACCTCCACCTTATCTCTGGCTCTGCTGCCAGCTCCCGCCCCTGCCCTGGCACCCATCCCAGTACCCCCACAAAGCCCCAGCCTACTCACCTACATCTGCCCCTGGGAGAATGCAGAACTGCCATCGAAGAAAGAAAATGTGGCTCAGGAAGGCCCCTCGGGGCCAGAGCGAGGCAACCACTCTCCCGCCCCAGGTCGGGCCAGGCTCTGGAGGGCCCTCTCTATAGCAGTAGAGAATAGGGGGGCTGGGGAGAATGGGATGGACACGGAGGACAGGTGTCTCCAGGGGGAAGCTGATGAGGATGAGGATAGGCCCAAGGTCTTCTCTAAATCTAAATCCCACAGCCTCAAGACCCCTGTTCAGCAGGGTTCCATGCGTAGTCTGGGACTGGCTATCAAAGCTCTGACCCGTTCTCGGAGCACATACAGAGAGAAGGAGAGCGGGGAAGGATGTCCTGAGAAGGAAGAGAAGGGCCAAGCTTTGGGAGAGGGTGTGGGGGCATGTCCCAGATCTCCCAGGTCAGGCCGCCCCAAGGCGGTGAGTAAGCAGGCCGCGCTTGCCCCCTGTGATGACGAGGAGTCCCTCCAGAACCAACAGAACGCTCACACAAGCAGAATGCTCCAAGTCTGTCACCAGGAGGGCAGCAGGAAACAAGCAGACAGAGGCAGGAGGCCATCCCAGGGTCTAGGGGAGGGGAAGGTTGTGAGAGCAGGTCAAACAGGGCCTGCCACACTGAGGCAAGTCAGGCAGGGCACAGTTAGGGACATAAATCTTAAGCAAGCAAAAGAAGCCCTTGCGGGGTGGCGGGAACTGCCCAAAGCTGGCCTCCAGCCCCTGGGCAGTGCTGACCAGAGGGTGATAGATGTATGCCCCTGGGAAGTCACTGAGTCAGAAATGTATCAGCCTGACAGTAGCAACAAGGCCGAAATCTGCCCCTGGGAGGTGAGTGGAGTCCCTGAGGAGGCGGCACTGAGGCAAGATCTAGATGCCTCCCAAGATGAGAGGGGGAAAGCCTCAGAAAAATCAGAACCCAAAGATGTGGTTGCCCTTGCTCAGAAAAAGCCAGAGAGACTGGTCAGGGGACAGGAGGCAGTGTGTCCCTGGGAGAGTGCCGACCCTGGGGGTCTATCCCCTCGGTCAGCCCCTCAGGACTCTGACAGAACCAAGGGCAGGTCTGAGACAGTGGGCAGTGTGGAGCCTAGAGAGGTAGAGACACGACCGTGGGAAGCCGCTGGCCCAGGAGCTTGTACATCTGACATCACCAAGGCAGGGCTCTGTCCCTGGGAGGCAAGTGGAGGAGGAGAGAATGAGAAACCGTCCCAGGAGGGAGTAAAGAGGCTCCCCCAGGCAAAGCAGAAAACTCCCAAGAAAGCAATCTTCTTGGAAGAACAGAAACTGGGTGAAGGGTTGGAATCTCTTTGTCAGTGGGAAAGGACAGATTTCCGGGGCCCCTCAGCAGTCTCTACTCAGGCCCCGGGAACCTCCGGGTGCTCGGGGAGTCTGGGCAGTAGCGTCACTGAGGCGTGTCCATGGGAGGCAGGAGATGCTCCTGCTATCAGGAAAGCAGAGATTTGTCCCTGGGAGCTGGGTGATGAGGTAGCAGGGAAGGAAATGATGAGTCAGAGGACAGGTGGAGAATCTCTCCAGGAAAAGGGAAAAACCTCCAGAAAAGGGAGCTTTGGAGAGACGTGGGAACAAACTGGGAAAGCAGTGCAGAAATGTAGTCAACAGCAGGAGTCCGTGTGTCCCTGGGAGAGCACAACCCCTGGGCACTCCAGCCCACATCTAGAAAACTCCTCATCCAAAGCTGGTGGCCAACTCCTCAGCAAGGGAGGAAGCAGAGCAGCGCAGGTATGTCCACGGGAAGATCTCAGGTCAGAGGCAAAGGAAGCAACACCTGCCAAGGCAGAGATCTGTCCCTGGGAGGTGAATGAAAGAACGACAGAGGACTGGATATCGGGACAGGCACCAAAAGGAGAACCTCAAAAGGACAAGGAGAAGATGCCTGGAACATCAGGAATCAAAGATAGCACAACTTGGGAAAAGCCTGAGGGACAGATGCAAAAGCAGGAAGCAGTCTGTCCCTGGGAGAGGGTGGACCCTGGCACCTTCTCCCCACAACCTGGTCCTCGAGACATAGATAGACCCAAAGCCACTTTCCAGGTGTCAGGCAGTACGGGAAGCAAAACTGCTGAGATCTGTCCCTGGGACGCAGAGGAAGTCCTGCCTGCTGAGAAGGCAGAGATCTGTCCCTGGGAGGTGAGTGCTGGAGCAGGGGAGAAAAGGGCTTTGGGAATTGAGGCCATTAGGCAATTTCCAAATGATACAGGAAGGGCTTCTGCAGACTCTGGACCTGAAGAGACAGCTGTCACTGCTCCAAAGAAGCCAGAGAGGCAGGCCTGGGAGCGGGAGGTGGCCTGCCCCTGGGAGAGCTTGGATCCAGGGGGCTCCTCTCGGCATTCAGGCACTCTGGGCACCGACAGACCAAAAGCTGGGCTCCAGGTATTGGACCGTGTGGGGCGCAGGCCAGCTGAGGTGTGTCCCTGGGAAGCAGAGGGAGCGCCTACCAGTGAAAAAGCCAAGATCTGTCCCTGGGAGGTGGATGAAGGAGCCCCCGGGAAGGAATCGGAACAAGAGATGGGGACTGATTCTATGGGGCAGATGGAGAAAACTCTAGAAAAGGGGAGACTCACCTCCCTGGGAGAAGACATATCAAAATGGGAGACAAAACTGAGTCAAGAGCAGGAAGCTACGTGTCCTTGGGAGAAGGCGTTGAGGACACCCTCTGCTCAGGCCGAGGTCTCAGACTCGTCCAGCAGCGGGAGTAGCAGAGTGGCAGAGGGGCACTCCTTGGAAGTGAGTGATGAAGCAGCACAGAAAGGGGACCTGACACAAGACCCAAAGATGGGCTCCTTCCCAGAAAAAGCAGAAGTCACTGCTGAAGATGGGGAGAAAGCAAGCAATGAGCTACGACCTATCTGTCTACAGGAGAGCGTGGCCCCGGCGGGCTCTTTCTCCCACCCAGACAGTCACTGCTCTGACCAACCTAAAGCCGGTGCTCAGACACTGCTCAGCGTTGGGGGCAGGCTTGCTGAGGTCTGCCTGTGGGATGCTCCTGCCATGGATGCTCCCAAACCTGACAGCGGCGCCAAAGCTGAGACCTGTCCCTGGGAGGTGACTGAAAGAATCCCTGAGGAAGGGGTGTCAAGACAGGATGAAGGGGAGCCTCAAGAGGAGAAGGAGAAAGCCCCAGAAAAACCAGAGCACAAAGTTGTGGCTGTTCAGGCAAACTCAGAGAGTGCAGATGGGAAACAGGAGGCTGTGTGTCCCCAGGAGAGTCAAGATTGTGGGGGTCTGTCTCCACAACCAGCTCCACAAGCTTCTGACAGAAGCAAAGAAAGTTCCGAGGCAGCAGTCAGCGTGGGGGCCAGAGTAGCAGAAGTGTGTCCATGGGAAGCAGAAGAGGCTCCCTCTGATAAGAAAACAGAAATCTGCCCTTGGGAGGTGAGTCAAGGAGCAGCAGAGAAAGGGGGACTGGAACAAGAGTTGGACAGAGAATCTCAAGGGCAAGGAGAGATGTTCCTGCAAAAGGCAGGATCTGGAGGGACTGAAGAACACTTTTCAGAAGAAGTAAAAGTCAACAGAGAGCGAGAGACGGTCTGTCCTTGGGAAGGCACAAGGTCAGAAGGGCTCTCCCCCGAGCCAGATGCTCCAGACATGGACGAACCCAAAGTCGGTCCCCACAGAGCAAGCAGTATGGGGAGCAGGATGGCAGAGCGGTGTCAATGGGAAGTCACAGATCCAGAAGGAAATAAAATAAAGGGGACCATGGCAGACATCGATATATGTCTTTGGGAGGTAACTGGAGCCCCATCTGACGAATCTGGCCTCCTGGCTTTAACAGAAACTCAGACAGAAAAACTCTGCCCCACAGCCCCTGAGAACCCACCATGCCTTTTAGTCCACAGACCTCTGGGTGGCTTCCTTCCAGAAAGCAAAAGCCCCTGCCCCGAAGTGAGAAAGCCAGCCAGTACTTTTACTCCGGAAGGTGTCAGGGAACTCCAAGTACCTTCAGAACTTGGGCCGAGGACCAGCTTAGTCCCAGAGCCAAGTCTCCAGGAAGCTAAGGCTCAGGAGTCTTCCTCCTTAACCGAAGACCAAGGAGAAGTGGCTTCTAAAGCTCAACACGAAGAACTCACCCCTCCAACTGTCTATCCTTGGGACTACGAGTAACAACTCCATCAGGTGAGGTGAAACATTGGGTGGCTATCTTTTAGAAGCCAAGGTCCTTTCCAAATCCTAGGTGTTCCCAAAAAATGGAATCAAACACACTTGGCCACTTTCTCTCTCCAAGGTGGCCAGAAGTCAACTCATTCCAAGACGAATTGTACAAAAAGGGTTTAGCTCGGACCGCAGAAGTTAATCCCATCCCCTCTTTACTTCCAACTCTTCTTCCTGCTCCAGAGAACAAGGGCCAGACCTTCTACTTCTAATGAATCCTCCCATCCAGCTAGAATACTCAACACAAGCTGTCTGTGACAGGACACTCACTTGTAAAGCCAATGTTAGTGATAAAGGGAAGTCAGCTGTGCCCAGCCCACATTTTCTCAAAAGGAGACCCATTCTTCTGTGAAGTCTACAAAGGACATTTTTTGGGAAGAAACTAAACCACGCAAGGCATTGGCAACATAGGGGCTGAGGAAGGTCACCACAGGAAGCTTAGAAGCCACTTATTCAAGTTCAAAGCTAAATCAGGGGGAAAACTTAAATGGCTCAAAAGAGGTGCCTGAAATGCCTCAAAGATCCTGTCATTTTGACTTTGGGTCTCCAGGTTCTGCTTTATCGATTCTCTCGTACCTGCCCTGCTTGACTGCTGAAGTACAGAGAATCAAGCACACTTACGTCAACATCTGGCATCTAAAGCAACATCAGAGACAGAGAGCATAAAGGGAAAGGCAATTGCTCCAGTTTAAGCCCAGTTTAAGAAGTATGACTCTTACAAGCCTTTTCAGATGGCCTTCCCTCCTTCCTGCCCCATCTTTTGCCAATCTGCAGAGTTCACCCCACTGCCTCATTCTCCTAGCCTTTCAGTGCTGTCATCAAAGGGACCCCTCTCTGTTGTCAAATGCAACTGGAGCCAGGGGGAATTTCTGGTTCCAATGCAAGAACCACTCCAAATCACTTGCTCAGTAACAGGAGGCCCACATCAGTCTCTTTCCCGAGAAGCCCGAGAAAGAAAGGAGGTCCTGTTTACAGCCAGCACTTTAACTGCCCTCAGAAAGAGTAGTGCTATGAGGCAGGTTAGAGGCCTGAGGGCCAGGGAAAGGGCATCGTGTAAATACAAAGCCTCCTTTCTTAGGGAGCTCTCTCTTGTTCTTAGCTCGGTTTAATTCTCTCAAGTCAATTCAGGCTACCCCTACTTAAGTGGTCCTAGATAACAGAGTGCTGGAATTAAGTGATACTACCAGAGGGGAATGAGGAAGGAGAAAAACGTTGGTCACAGACGTCCCAGGATCGGCAGGGGTGAGGTGGGGGTGGAAATAGGCAGACTAAACATGGCACAGTGGCCCACCCTCTAACTGGACAGATACTGATGCCATTCACCAGGAGGAAAAACACACAAGAAGGGGACCAAACACCCAATGGGGAAAATACCAGTCTGCATGTAAATACTCTGGGCAGCTACAGGGCTTCACAGAAATAGGAGCAAAGTGCTCCATTTCCAAAAAGAAGAAGGAATGGAGTAACCCACTTTCAGAGACCAGAGGCCCTTGTTCCATATCTAGGCCTTCCCTCTTACCTAGGTCCCCTGCCCTAGGCTTCCAGAGCAGTAACTAAAGTGTGTTGTTTTTCTGGGCTCTAGCTAGTTAGCCTCACAGCTTGCGAGCCAATACACCTCAGAACAATCCCACTGGGTCTGGACTAGATGGGAACAGAAAAGTTGTCTCTCTAACCACAGTTGTGAAATAAACCATGGGGAAAAAAAAGAATGCTTCTTCTTGACTATTGCAGTTGTTTCTAGCTTTTTCATTATGGTGATTTTATTTTTTCAATGTTTCTAAATATTAATAGTAGATAGATAAAGAAAGAACAATGCCTGCTCTAAAGCCCAAGGTAGCCACATGGCAGCCTTCAGGACAATGGGACTGTCTGGCTAATTCTCAGCCAGTGCCCAGCTACATGGGTGGCACTGCAGATGGTCTCCGCCCGGCCCTTCAAGCCAATCCTGTACATCTGGGCCATTTGCTCAGCTGGATTTGATCCCAAGGGGAAATGAAAATTGCACTTATCCTCTGGCTCCCTGGTGGCTCCCTGGCTTAGCCGCTATTTAGGATTATCTAGAAACCCCTGAGACAGGGGAGTGAGGGGAGTGAGGTGGAGTGAGGTGAAACAGCTTATGTGAAACACTGTGTTTTAATATATTCAGAGAAATCAAGACATCGTTTAGCCATTAAGTGTGCTTTGTGTCTGTTTCCCTACCCTCCCAGGATTGCCTCCCCTTACTCCATACTCCCCAGCTGTGGATCCTACTCAAAGCACTTCCTTTCTCATTTTGCCTTAATCCAGGGCTCAGGCAAATAGGATATGATCAAACCTCACTTGGGCAACAATGCTGGAAACTGATGTACATTTTAAGCCAAAAGGGTTGAAACTAAGTAGCACGATGAGGGTGGCTGCTGTGGATTAACCAATAGTGCTGCCTCTTCCCTAAGCATACACATCTTGTGTCTATGGTCAGCACTCAGCAGCTGTTATGAAAACATCAGTTTTCCCCAGGGAGGCCTGGTCTGTTTGCTGCTTTGCTGAAGTGGTAGCTTTACAGAGACTGAGGGGTCAGGTTATTCTCAACCTGATTCCAGTTTCTTTGGGCTCTACTCTCAAGACAAGGTCAGAACAGATTAATCCTTAACCCAGGTGATAAACTCCTTAAAAGAAAATACTAGATTTGAAAAACAGAAACACAAGAATTAAGGTCCTGATTTTTAAGGGGAGCCCTCATGGATCAAAGTAATAGTACTATAAACCAAGCTTGCTGCTGGGACAGTGATTTCCCTTGTCATACCTCAGATGACCCAGGACACGAGCACGAGGAGTCCCACATCCTCCTCCAGCTTGAGCTAAGGAACAAGAAGGGGCTGGGCTGTCTCACTCTACATGGGTCCATATTCTGGTATCTTTGCCTCCAAATTCGGGATGGAAAAGAAGTCACCATCTCCAAAAGGTGCTAGAAATCAGGGAACTAAGTCTTATTGATGGATTTCCCAAATGTATCCACACTACCATGGCCCCTTCCTCCTCTAACGCTTCTTGGGATCACACCAGGATGCAGCTGATAATTAAGAAAAAAATCCAAAGGCTGAGGGCTAAATGATTTCTTTGGATTTACATTCATCTATGAAATACAAATATTGATTCAGTGAGCCAGTGTATGCGAAAAGACCCTCTTAAATGATGCCACTTTTATAAACACTAATTATTTTTCCCAAGTCCGGATTTCCTGTAAGTCACATCACTCACAATTAAGATAACTTCCACTTCTGCCCTCTGAAGGCTGGTCTACTTCCATCCTGAACCAGGAGAAATATACAGAACCCACCACATTTGTCCAATACCTGATAGTGTTTTATTTCAAACTCTGATCCTGCCCTGTAATTAGAAAGAAAGTTCTGCCAGTTTGCTCCTGACAGTTCTTGCTGCCGGAAAAGCTGGTATCAGATGTTCTCTGAAACATACTGTTTTTCATCTGGAGTTAGAAGCTAGATATAAGATTAAAAAAAGAAGAAGTACGTCCATTGCTGTGCACAGGGCCAACCCACTAGGGCCCAACCATCAGTAGTGGTTACTGAGGATGAGACTGCTAAAAAGACCCAAGCAGGGCAAGAGAGAACAAAGGTAGCTCTTTCTACAGCATGAAGAAAATGGATGACTTCACAGCTCCCAGACCCCCAGACTTCACAGCTTCCAGCCACATCACCACCCACGCTTCACCCGAGGAGTCACTTTTGCCATCACGCTAGCTGAGGCTTATGGGCCTCTCCTTGCGGCTCTTCATACTCTTCCCAAGGTTTCATCTGGGGGCCAGGGATCATCACCGTCTGAAAGAGCAGGATACTGAGTTATCTACTATCCAAGTCCATGGCTTACCTAAGAGATTCATGCCCGCCTCCACGCCCACTTCCGTGCCCGCCGCCAACAAGAGGACTCCTCTTCCTGGTGGTGCATCACCCTCTCTGTCCACTAGGTGGAGCCCGACAGGAGTGGCTTAGAATGCCATGTCTTAAACCATGCAAGCTGCTTTACCTTAAGGATAGGCTGCTTAGGGGGTGCCCATGGGGGAATGATCTTGCCATGCATTCTCCAGCTCCCATAGGGATTCACCAGATGCTTTTCAAAGACAACATACTCCAGGACATCCCTGGGCACATCTTCCTGTCCATACATCAACCGGCCAAACCGATCATAGATGGCCAGAGTCTGAAAATGAAAGCACATCTAGTCGGTTAGTCCTCAGAGTTGTTTAATTCTGAATCTAGACTAACAGATCAACCACTGAAACTTTTCTC
>NW_020171981.1:3227501-3232550 GCF_003031525.2 Neophocaena asiaeorientalis asiaeorientalis
GTCCAGGAAGGGTGGGGAAGAATATCCCCACACCTGTTTTAGTACAGCTAACATCGAGCAGTGGGAAGGGTGCAGTGACAAGGTAAGACAGACCTTTCCTTAGAACTCAGAGTCCCGGGCAGCTGGACCCAGAAATCAGAGGGAGGTGTCCAACCTGAGAGTGAAGAAAGCTGGGAGGAAAGCAGACTGGTGCCTCTACCT
This sequence comes from Neophocaena asiaeorientalis asiaeorientalis, assembly GCF_003031525.2. NCBI lineage: Eukaryota > Metazoa > Chordata > Mammalia > Artiodactyla > Phocoenidae > Neophocaena > Neophocaena asiaeorientalis. The sequence continues at coordinate 3,227,703 of NW_020171981.1, forward strand.
GCCGGGTGTGCATGCGGATGGTGACCTGGCCATACGCGTTGCCCTGGTTCAGCAGACTTGAACAGCGAACCTGCACCACCTGGGGACATGGGGTGGCTCTAAAGATTCCACGAAGTTCCAGCGGACGGTCTTGTATTTGATGTCCCAGACCATGTCCTGAGGGCAGAGGAGAATAGTTCAACTGGATTTTTCCCTCCCTGTAGGGAAGTTGGAGCTTATTTCCATGCTTGCTCTTCTTGCAATACCACAGTCAACGTTTCCCATCAAATGCTCTCTGGTGCTTATTTTCTCTCACCTTAAGCTACTTACTCATGCTCACCTCACAACAACTCTCTTTCCATTTCTACATCACAACTCAAGACCCACCTACCTCCTTGAGAACCCTTCTCCAAATCAATGAAGGCCACACTCCAACCTGCCAGCTTACCTAATATCCCATTATCCCTCCTACACACGTCCATGATCTGCTCATTATTGCATGCATTTTTTTTTTTTTTTGCATGCATTTCTGTTGACTGCACATGTTTGGTTTTTTTCCTCTCACCTTTGGCAATGAAAGGTGGGATTTTATAGGAATTTTATAGCCTTTTATAAAGGCTAACCTGCTAAGACTAGGAAAACGATACTTGTCCCTGGGGAGATGAAGCAAAACTGATAGAAACTGAAGTTCTTAATCTTGAACCTCTAACTGAACCACAAAGGCCTCATTGTTAAGGGTCTCCCAGAGTACCTAGCACCCCCGTTATCACACAATGTAAGCCTCACGAACACTGGTTAAATCCTTTACTGTAGTATAGGTATGTGCAAGGCTGGCCTCATGTGACCATACCCTCACCTCAGGATCTGTAGTCTCAGTACTGCTTGCTGAGGGACTTCCTCTTTCTTCACCTGCATGGCCTTTACCAGAGTCCGTATCAAGTCATTATCATTCAGCCAAAAATAATGGAACTTCAGCTTTTGCCTTAGACTTCCTGTACTCTCAAAACTGATCCTTAAGAAAATCAGAGGGGATATCTAGAATCTGTCTACTCAGGGGTCCCACAGTTCTAAGGAAGATAAGAACCTACCGGAAAACAGTTTTCAGTTACCAAGGTATGAAGCCGGTCATGGTCTGAGCTAAAAAGGAAAGAGATATATATCACTGACTCCTGCTTTTATGATACTGTGTATGAAAGCTGAAAATGGCCCTGAAAATAGAAAACAACTCCCTTCATTTTTATAAACATTTTCTGCACACCTACTATAAGCCAGGTAATATACTGAGTCCTGGTCCTAGTCCAAAGATGAAGAACAACATGATTTACCGGAAAATCATGAGATCTAACTAAGAGCAGCATAAAGTTATGTTTGAATCTCAGGAGCAGAAAGAAATTTCGCTGAAATTACTATACCTCCTTGAGATGGGCAAGAAACCCTCACTGGGATGTGGGGACTGATTTTTGTTCTAAGCTGGAACAAAATCCAACACAAATAACAATCAAAAGCTCAATTTATCTCCTCTTACCATGGACACATCATCAATACCGACTGCTTAGCCTTCTTTCTTACACATTCATCTTTAAACCTAGCCAAAAGAAAACCATCTGTTTTTTCTGGTCTCTTCTACACAAAACTGCCCCCCGCCCCATCTTTGTTGCTGCCAGAGAGATCTAGTTATGCTGATTCTATACAGTAACAGTAAGAAAATAGTTGGCAAACCCCAGCTCCTGTACATATAAGATTTTAGGAGGGGTCCTAACTGAAGGGTTTCAAATAAACCTAAGACCACAGATTAGTTTCTTTCAGATACACATTCATGACTTTTCCCCACAATTTAATACTTTCTGAGCAGTTTAAGTCTTTGCCCTTTGAAAAATTGTGTCTCTAATCCCACAGTGGGTAATGGATGGGTAATGGATTAGTTCTGTCTACCTGCTTCCCTTCCACTTCTATTCCAAATACAAAAGATTCCGAGTCATTTCCCCCACTGTAGCTCTAGACTAGACTAGACTGAGGTGTGGTGACAGCTACCACAACTACCACGCTTGCCACCTCAGAATAAATTCTTCCTCGTCACTGTCCTGGCCTAGAAATCTTCAGTAGAAATAAATTCCCCATTTTATGAGTTCACTCAGTATTTTGCAATAGAACTTACCCTGAAAAATAAAAGGAGGACATCTGCTTTGGGCAACATAATGGACTGAGCTTATGTGAAACTGCTCCCACTATAAACATCCAGAAAGATGTTATAATACACACAGACACACGCACATTTTAAAATCTCTAGCCTAGTTCACAAGAAAGGAAGGTAAGTCCTTAGATGCCAGAAAGGCAGAGTGAGTTAAAAGCAGAATGGAAAGAATACAACCTGATACCACAACAGCACAGGGATGATTTAGGGATCTAGAAATAGGATCTGATGGCTAGAGCTTGACTTTTCCTAAAACCTTGGATGCTGGAAGGACAGGGAGTTGGAACTGAGATCCCTGCATAAAGCTATGACCCTCAAAAAGAGTCCTGTACCTGCAGGAAAGGGAAACTAGAAAATAGTCCACCAACCTAGATATAAAGTTTCCCTCACTCTAGGGCTTGGGGTGGGGGTGGGGGTGTCTAAAAAACAAATTTTAAAAACTCCCACAAAAAATTAAAGCCTTAAGTCCACATTATACCCAGAGGTGGACACAGAATTTATGGTATCTGTATGATGTAAGAATTCCTAAGCTAAGAAATTAACAAAGAAACTGATACCTGGGCTTCCCTGGTGGCGCAGTGGTTGAGAGTCCGCCTGCCAATGCAGGGGACACGGGTTCGTGCCCCGGTCCGGGAGGATCCCACATGCCGCGGAGCGGCTGGGCCCGTGAGCCATGGCCACTGAGCCTGCAAGTCCGGAGCCTGTGCTCCGCAGCAGGAGAGGCCGCAACAGTGAGAGGCCCGTGTACCGCAAAAAAAACACACAAAAAAAACAAAAAACAAACTGACACCTGGCCAATGATATTCCTAGAGTATCTGGCAGAAACACCCCAAAAACCTCTCTGGGATCATATTCATAACTTAGGTTGTTTGGAATTTCCTCAGAAGAAAAACTCTCCATTGCAGATGAGCTCACAATGAAACATTACAAAACATCTGGAAGCTAGCAAAATCAACAGACACAGACATCAAGCAAAATGACAGAGGAGGAAGCACTAGGGTTGGGTCCCTCCATTGAAACAACTGATAAATTAGAAAAAATAACCAGAACCACAATTTCAGAACTCTGGATGTTGACTGGACACCTATAACAACTAGGGAAGTGCTTGACGAAGGGAGAAGCCAGTGATCTTGAGTTTAAGAACATGTGCAAACCACCTACCCTCCTCTTTCCCTCAGCCCTGCCATTACTGGTGGGGATAGTAGCATGTGTTCCTGGAGTGGATGGCTGGCGCAAGGGCAGGCAGTAGGGACCCCTCCCTCCAAAAATTTGAGTTGCACATTTTGGTCAGGCTGGTGGATTGCAGAGAGACCAGAGCAAATGATGTCATGGTTTCAGCCCTGCTGGCTGCAGCAGCTTTTCCCACCAACAGATTTAAAGGGCTAAAGGACCAAGAACACTTGTTTTGTTTTTATTCAGCCAGACAATTTAGGAAATCTTTGTCAGGTCACTGGCTGATTGCAGAGATAATGGAACAGAAACTTCAACGACTACCCACAACAAAGAATACACACTTAGCAATACTAGTTTGGAAAAGTCACAAATGGATGGCAGTGGCACTGATGAGCAAAGTCAGCAATTCCTGAGAAGCAGAGGAATCTGATTTCCAGAATTACCACATAATAATACTCAGAATGTCCAGTTCTCAACAAAAAAATTACAAAGCATACAAAGAAACACAAAAGTATGGCCCATCCACAGGAAAAAAATTTTTGACAGAAACCATCCCTGAGAAAGCCCAGACACTGGAATTATTAGCCAAAGACGTTAAATCAACTATCCTACTTATGCTCACTGAGATAAAGGTAAGCATGGACAAAGAACTAAAGGAAATCAGAAAACAATGTATGAAATAAGAACATCAATAGATCCAACAGAGGGCAGACAGCAGAAGCAAGAAGAACTACAATCCTGCAGCCTGTGGAACAAACACCACATTCACAGAAAGATAGACAAGATGGAAAGGCAGAGGGCTATGTAGCAGATGAAGGAACAAGATAAAACCCCAGAAAAACAACTAAATGAAGTGGAGATAGGCAACCTTCCAGAAAAAGAATTCAGAATAATGATAGTGAAGATGATCCAGGACCTCGGGAAAAGAATGGAGGCAAAGATCGAGAAGATGCAAGAAATGTTTAACAAAGACCTAGAAGAATTAAAGAACAAACAGAGATGAACAATAGAATAACTGAAATGAAAAATACACTAGAAGGAATCAATAGCAGAATAACTGAGGCAGAAGAACAGATAAGTGACCTGGAAGACAGAATGGTGGAATTCACTGCTGCGGAACAGAATATAGAAAAAAGAATGAAAAGAAATGAAGACAGCCTAAGAGACCTGTGGGACAACATTAAACACAACAACATTCACATTACAGGGGTCCCAGAAGGAGAAGAGACAGAGAAAGCACCCGAGAAAGTATCTGAAGAGAGTACAGCCGAAAACTTTCCTAACATGGAAAAGGAAATAGCCACCCAAGTCCAGGAAGCACAGAGAGTCCCATACAGGATAAACCCAAGTAGAAACACGCTGAGACACACAGTAATCAAATTGGCAAAAATTAAAGACAAAGAAAAATTATTGAAAGCAGCGAGGGAAAAATGACAAATAACAGACAAGGGAACTCCCATAAGGTTAACAGCTGATTTCACAGCAGAAACTCTACAAGCCAGAAG
>NW_020171981.1:3232811-3258115 GCF_003031525.2 Neophocaena asiaeorientalis asiaeorientalis
TCTCCAAAGAAGATATACAGACTGCCAACAAACACATGAAAGAATGCTCAACATCATTAATCATTAGGGAAATGCAAATCAAAACTACAATGAGGTACGACCTCACACCAGTCAGAATGGCCATCATCAGAATGGACTTGACGATATGGGGAGGGGGAAGGGTGAGCTGTGACAAAGCGAGAGAGAGGCATGGACATATACACACTACCAAACGTAAGGTAGATAGCTAGTGGGAAGCAGCCGCATAGCACAGGAATATCAGCTTGGTGCTTTGTGACCGCCTGGAGGGGTGGGATAGGGAGGGTGGGAGGGAGGCAGACGCAAGAGGGAAGAGATATGGGAACATATGTGTATGTATAACTGATTCACTTTGTTATAAAGCAGAAACTAACACACCATTGTAAAGGAATTATACCCCAATAAAGATGTTAAAAAAAAAATGCAAGTGAAATAACAACAAGGTAGAACTTAAAAAAACTAAATAACAATAACACAGGAGATGTATGAGGCAGTGACTGAAATTCAAGTGTTTGAAGCTTCTTGTGATATTGTCAACAACACATGCTAAACGCTTTAACAATAACTATTATAAGAACAGAAGTAGAATGTAATACTTCCAAACAAGTGGAAGGAATAAAAAAGTTAGAAGGAAATTATATCAATACCACAAATGAAAGGAAAAAAAGAAACAAAGAAAAATCATGGTAACTAGAATGCAAAAAATAATGTGGTAGGAAAAAAATATCAAATATAAAAAAAACTACACTGAACAATAAAGAGAGCAGGTTTCAGAAAAATACATCATTCATGTAAATTTTCACAACACATTAAACAATACTGTACATTGTTTATACACATGTACATGTGGTGAGTATAAAAATGTGCATGAGAATAATAAGGAAGATAGTGGTTCTTTCTAGGAAGCAAAAGAATGGGGAGATGGGGCTTTAGCTGTATCTATAATGCTTTATCCCTGTCTCTTCCCCCAATTAGGCATTCAGAAGCAAATATGGCAAAATGTAAACATCTATTACCTTGCAAGGTATTTTTTTATATGTTTCATATATTTCACAATTAAAAACTTTTTTTAAACAAATAAAAGTAAAAAGAAATAATTAATGGATTTGAGAGTATATGTTTGGGATCCTACCTGAAGCCTAGCCACAGCAAGCTACAGTTCAAAGAATGTCGGCAACAGTCCAAGGCCTAGTACTTAAGGTTATTCCAGGCCCCTCATGTTGATTTTTCATCTACCTAGCAGCCCTGACTTTTCTCCCTTGGTTGAATCAAGAAGAAGTTGGAAAATTTTTAAAGAAACTTATTCAAAATAATTAAGGAAAGGAAATGTACATATACAAGACAAACACACAAGAAGGGTCAGGATGAATTAGGGATCAGGCGGGTGAAAATAGCAGCCGTTCAGCAGTCTCAACACTTGCCAGTGGACTGAGCCAGACCAAATGGTGAAAACTCCCAGAAGCAGTGAGAGGAGTCAAGGACAGCTCCAGGCTCCAATTTCCCACAGAGGAACATCTCCCACTCTAGAACTCTTACCTGAAGAAAAAAAAAAACCTGTGCCTAGAATAATAGCTGCTGAGAACATAATGGGTATAAGACAGGGAGTTCACGTACTTGTTTAGACACAGGTGAGCTTCAATGAAGATATCCTGGGCTTTTTCAGGGAAGTCCTTTATTTTAAAATTAGGATCACTTTCTCTTATCCTCCGGATTCTGTAAAATTAAGCATGAGAATCATTTCTAAAGAAGACTTCACACAATTTCCATAACTTACAGCTTACTTTACGTCTGTTAATGTCTGTCCATTTATGCAATAATTGATTTTTGAATGTGCCAAGTCCTGTAAATTCAACCTTCTAATTCGCACTTAAATCAATCATTCTAAAGAAAGGCCAAAGCTGGGACTTCCTGGTGGTGTAGTGGTTAAGAATCCACCTGCCGGGCTTCCCTGGTGGTGCAGTGGTTGACAGTCTGCCTGCCGATGCAGGGGACATGGGTTTGTGCCCCGGTCTGGGAGGATCCCACATGCCGCGGAGCGGACGCGCCACAACTACTGAAGCCCATGTGCCCTAGGGCCCACGCGCCACAACTACCGAAGCCCGCGTACTCTAGGGCCTGAGTGCTGCAACTATTGAGCCTGCATGCTGCAACTACTGAAGCCCACACGCCTAGAGCTTGTGCTCTGCAACAAGAGAAGCCACCCCAATGAGAAGCCCACACACCACAACGAAGAGTAGCCCCCACTCACTGCAACTAGAGAAAGCCAGCGCGCAGCAACAAAGACACAATGCAGCCAAATATTTAAATTTAAATTTAAATAAATAAATAAAAATAAAGACCAAAGCTTCTCATAGTGAAATTTCAGAATTTTGGCATCAAAGAAAACATCCTATAAGCACTAAGAAAGAAAAAACAGGTTTCATACAGAGGCTCAGGAGCCAGAAAGACATTGGGCTTCTAACTAGCAAGATTAGAAGTTAGAAAGACGGGACTGCCCTGGTGGTCCAGTGGTTAAAACTCTGCGCTCCCAATGCAGGGGGCCCGGGTTCGATCCCTGGTTGGGGAACTAGATCCTGCATGCCGCAACTAAGAGCCCGCATAATGCAACTAAAAGAGCCCACATGCCACAAGTAAAGATCCTGCACGCCGCAACAAAGATCCCTCGTGCTGCAACTAATACCTGGCACGGCCAAATAAATAAATACTAAAAAAAAAAAAAAAAAAGGAAGTTAGAAAGAAAATGAAGCAGTGCTTTTAACTGAGAAAAAAATGACTCCCAGCCCAGAATTCTATACCTGGGAAAATTATAAATGAAGTGGGAGACTAAAAAAAAGATTTTTCCTTAGCCTTGCAAGATCTCATTTATCTACCATCCACCCTTTCTCAGGAAGCTGCTGGGGAATGTGTGCCACCAAAATAACTGAATGAACCATGAAAGAGAGAGAGGTAAAATCCACGACACAGGGAATACATATAAGAGCAAGGCAAAAGGAGTATCAGGATGATGATAAAAGTAGATCCCACGATGTACAGTGAGCCTAAAGAGGGATCAATCCAGACCGAAATAGGTAAGAAGGCTCCAGGAGGGCTTTCTTCTTGAAGATGGGATTGATAAAATACTTAACGTTTTCTATGTACTGAGAGAAAATTAACACAACCAGGGGTTCCATAAGCAAATGAGAAAAAAAGACACGACACCAGAAAAAAAAACTATTACGCAGGAAATGTAATAATAATGTACTGCATGGCTCTGCTGTCAATAGCATTTTCGTAGTTATAATGTAAACAGGGAATTCTGAGCTAATCAAAGTGTTACTATAACTATATTAAGAGGATGGGGGACACCATAACTCAGTGGAATTTATCCCAGGAATGTAGGATTGGTTTAACACTAAAAAAATCAATTAATGCAATATACCATATCAATAGAATAAAGGACAAATATCACATGATCATCTCAACAATCAGAGAAAAAGCATGTGATAAAATCCACTCCTTTGCACTTTTCACCTCAGAGCCTTGCTTGTACTGTTTTGTCTCCCTAGAATGCTATTCCTCACTATACCCCTCTACTCAGCTAACTCCAAGCAACCCTTTAGGTCCCAGCTTTAAATGTCATTTCCTTAGGGAAGCTTACCTTTAACTCCCAGACCAAGTTATCTTTCCCTGCCATATGTTCCCACAGCACTCATACTTCACCGTATCTGTAATTATTTGTATACAATCAGTATTTAATAACTGGTTTCCTCTCCTAGATAAGAACTCCATAATAAAACCACCTGTATTCTGTTCATCATCATCATGAACCCTTCCACCAAACAGCTCTTAGGCCAGGAGAGAAATACATGAGAGGAAATCATCACAATAGAGTTATCAGAAGTAGTAAGAATATGCATACAGTCACAATTATAACAAAGGAAGCTCCAAAATGAGTCAGAGAAGGCTTAAAAGCAGACAGAGATTATCATACTTAGCGAAGTAAGTCAGAAAGAGAAAGACAAATACCATATGATATCACTTATATGTGGAATCTAAAATACAACACAGGGACTTCCCTGGTGGTCCAGTGGTTAAGACTTTGCGCTCCCACTGCAGAGGGCACAGGTTTGATCCCTGGTCAGCAAACTCAGATCCCACATGCTGTGTGGTGTAGCCAAAAAAAAAAAAAAAAAACCACACACAAATAAACACATCTATGAAAGAGAAACAGACTCACAAACATAGAGAACAGACTCGTGGGTGCCAAAGGGCTGGGGGAGGGAAGGATTGGGAGTTTCTTATTAAAAAAAAAAAAGTGAGACTTCCCTGGTGGCGCAGTGGTTAAGAATCCACCTGCCAATGCAGGGGACACGGGTTCGAGCCCTGGTCCGGGATGATCCCACATGCCATGGAGCAACTAAGCCCGTGCACCACCAACCACTGAGCCCACGTGCCACAACTACTGAAGCCCGCACGCCTGGAGCCCACGCTCCGCAACAAGAGAAGCAACCACAATGAGAAGCCCCCGCACAGCAACAAAGAGTAGCCCCTGCTCACCACAACTAGAGAAAGCCCGCGCACAGCAACAAAGACCCAAAACAGCCAAAAATAAAAATTAATTAATTAATTAAAAAAAAAAAAGCAGACACAATACTTGAGAGAAAAAGACATTTTTCAGGCAAAGGAAAGGATGTGCAAAGAGACACAGCACAACATTTGTCAAGGAACTGGCAATTAGTTTGGAAAGGTTAAAGTTTAGGATGAGAAAAATGGAATAAGGAGATGATGGTGGAGAGGAAGGCAAGAGACAAATTATAAAAAGCCCTGAATACCACTGAAGAAGTCTGGATTTTATTCTTCAGATAACAGGGAGCCACAAAGGAGTCTGAGACAGAAGAGTTGATGTGATAAGATCTGTATTTAGAGAAACAGGTTATGGCCACATGAAGAATTAACACTGACTCAGTATACTTGTGCATAGAAATCTATATATGACCCTAAGAACCTATCATTTAGATACAGTTAGAGCTAGAGTGACGGATACTGAAAGTCTCTTTAAGAAGAAAGTTTTGGCTCTGCTCCTTAACTAAAGCCCAGTTAGCTCCCCAGAACACGTCTGTCTTTTTAAGCCTTTTTGGCTTTTCTTACTCTCTTAAGTTTAAACTCTAAGGTATTTCTCATAAAAATATGCTCTCTCTTATTATTACTTCAAATTTTAAAATATGTGATCAAGAAAGTGTCCTACAAACTTCAATGTGAACTTCCTAAATGACGTGACAAAAACGAACAATCAAGGTTGAGATGCTACGATTCAGGATGCCCATATTATACATTAGCTCTATTACAGAGAAAGAATATACTGTCAAGTTATCAAGGGAGTTACAGGCAACGCAATTAACCCAAGATGACCTCTCTGGATTAAGGAGCAACAAGAAATGTTTATTCTAATACTGACTCCCAGCTGTCTCAGACACCTACGATAATTGTGATGCCACATTCTTCTTCAATCGCTCAGCTCTCTGTGCCAGTCCTTCCTTAGAAAGAGATGACACTCGGGCATCACCCTCAGGAGGAACATAGGCGTCAAAGATACCAGCTGTAAAGAGAGACGGAGAAAACTAAAAAAGCATTGAAAGATTGAGAAAAAGTCATCCTGAGGTCATACAAAATTGGGAGGGCTCCTGGATACAAAATAGACTAACAAAATAGACTTCCATGTAAAGGGAATCGTGTTGCATTAGAAAAAGTAGAATAAGATCATTTCAGCCTTCTCTTAGAGCCTCAGCTTCTTCTTGTACAAAATGGAGAAATTTTACCCTGGTCTTCTAGGAACAGTGTGAAAACAAGATCAAAGATGACCTCATGAAATATAACGTATACAAATTATTGAGACTGAACCGATTTTGTAGTTAATTAAATGCTATCATTCATACTCCAAATCATTCCACTTTCCAAGATCTCTGACAGAAGGGGATTGGGTCAGGGTCTCAGAAATACCATGTCTCACCTGTACAGGCCAGATGTATGGGACGCTCCAAACGTTCTGGAGGAATGACCAGTCCTGCTTTCCGGGCATATTCTACGAACTCCTTTTCTGATTTATATTTGGGTTGATAAGTAGGGGGTGTGAAACGTTTTTTAGTTCTCACTGGAAATACTGCTGTGGACTGAGTCACCAGGACTGGCTGGAGGATGGTAGAAAAAGGTTAGGTAACCTGGAAAGAAATCAATCTTGTACAAACTGTAAGCAAAGATAGAATGGGCACATCCAAAGAATGACTTAGGAACAATTACAAAGCCACATATCACGGGGGAAAATGCGCAACTATCTTAACAATTATGGTGTCTCTTGCTAAAAGCCAGTAAGCAACTTTTACTAACACCGTTCAACGTTTACTAAAGGTTTTCCTTTATTTAGTACTTTCCATAGTATAGGGCTGTGCCAACTCCTAGAGATGCAGAGTTAATGAAAGCAAGGCTTCTGCTTTCAAAGAACGCTCAGTCTGATGGGGAACTTAAACACCAACCCAATACTGAAATGAGCAGAACAAAAGTCCTCTTCTTGGCATCTCCTCTACATTTACTCAGATTCCATTCTGCTCATTCTATTGGGAGCCTCAGTGTAAACTTTATTCTGTCGTTCTAGCTCCCAACTAGATCAATAATAAGCTCTTCAAAGGCCAGGTCTCTTTCTCTCTGACCACGAGTTTTGTTCAGGCAGGTACGAGACTCCCTTCTTTACAGCTACTGTTCAATTAAGGACATTTATAAAAATCAACGGGAAGCGAACCCACCTTCCAACCATAACTTCTTCCCCTTTAACACCCCCAGGCCAGTCAGACCCAGACCAAACCGGAGAAACTTAATCCCCGAGAACTTGCCCGCTCTCATGGCCCTACCAAGGCTCTCCCCACTCAGCCACATAGTTAAGTAGTTATGTCTCGTCTACCTCAACTCTTCCCCAGCCTAGGTACGTACGACCTGTAACGTCCAAGTTCACCAAGGACAACTGCAAAGCGAGTATTTCCCTCCACTCTGTTCCCCTCCAGCCCCTAGACTCCTATCTACCCCGTCCCTACCCACCTGCCGAGACCACCATCCTAAAGCCCTGGATAAGCGAGACAATCCCCGCGGCAAGGGGACTGCCATTTTGCTCACGCAAAGGCAGCCGGGATGGAGACAGTAAAAAGCCTTGGGCCGGAAAGGAGGCGCACAGGGCGGAGCTAGCTCGGGAGTGGAATTTTCCAGGGCACGCGCCCGCCGCCGAAGTGTGAGCGGCGCGAACGCGCACGTACACGTCCGGGGTGGTGGTGGGGGTGTGGGGGGAGTTGGGCTGCACATGCGCAGTAAAACGGCGTTGGGGGTAGGGTGGAAGCACGGTTGTCACGCGCCAGGCGGGGCGTGCCCCGAAGCTGCGCCTGCGCGCCGGGCTTCCTGGCTGCTGGGAGTTACCGCATTCGAGTAAGAGTGGGACAGTGCTGCACCTTGTGAACGAAAGGATGTTTCTCTTCTGAGATGACTATTTTTCTTCAGTGCCTTCCTGGATCCTAGAAGGGGCAAAAATGACTAGTTTCTGGGTCTGTATCCGACCTCGATATTCTGGGTAACCTTAATCCGGAGTTCTAGTTCTACCAATCTGTACCGTATGAAGAATTCTTTCTTACTAGCAAATTAAGGAAATTAATGACTACTATGTTTATTGAAGCAAAAGACACGTGGACTGACAAAAGCATTTATCTGTTTGCCATTTTGGGACAGAGGTATAATAATCTGAGGCACAATAATATTTTTATTAACAAAAAGTAGCTTATACTTAGAAATTGTTTACCGGGTGCCAGGCATCTTTCTAAACTTTTTACATATGTTAACTCAGTCTTCACCACAAACGAGCAATATGCTCCTTTTACATATGATGTTGCATAGAAATTTCGTAATTTATTTAAGGTCGCACGGCTAATAACTGGCACAACTGGGATTCAGATTCAAGCAAACTCCAGAACCCATGCACTGACTACTACGCTGTATTGCTTCACATTAAGTGGTTAAAGGATTCATGTTGTTGGGGTCATCCTGGAAAATCCAGTGCTGTAATCATCGTTGAATGACAAACACTTTTCACACGTACCCCTGGGTTTTTTCTCATTCTGTCAATTAACGTTTATTGAGCATTTACCTGTGGTATTTTGCAGTGAGTTGAGAGCTATGGGCTGTACAGGTTGAAATAGAATTGCTACTAAGGTCCAAATAAAATGCTAAGGACTATCAAAGGAAAGAGATTACTTTTGAGTTTGGGGATCTCATGTCTTAAATCTTGACTTTTTAACTATACATGTATATTCTTCAAGGGTAAGAATTCCCCCACAAGTCCTAGCCACAGCATAGAATCTATAGCATGATACATTAATAGTGACATGAAATTAGGTGTTATACATATGTGATAATTAAAGAATATATATTAAGCATTTAAATGAGATATATCTAATTATTTCTCTTTTTTTTTTTTTTGCACTACGCGGGCCTCTCACTGTTGTGGCCTCTCCCGTTGCGGAGCACAGGCTCTGGACGCGCAGGCTCAGCGGCCATGGCTCACGGGCCCAGCCGCCTCGCAGCACGTGGGATCTTCCCAGACCGGGGCACGAACCCGTGTCCCCTGCATCAGCAGGCGGACTCTCAACCACTGCGCCACCAGGGAAGCCCTCTCTTTTTTTTTAATTTTTACTTTTTTTTAACATTTTCTTGGCCACCCTGTGCGACATGTGAAATCTTAGTTCCCCAACCGGGGATTGAACCCCGTGCCCTTTGCATTGCAAGTGCGGAATCTTCACCGCTGGACCACCAGGGAAGTCCCAAGATGTATCTAATTATTTCTTAACAGAGTCTTGTCAATCTACTCTATGCCCCAGAAAATAAAACATGAACTTTTTTTTTTGCTGGTTTTCCTGACAAAGTGGGGAAACCCCAATCCATGATGAGTGGTTATTAATACAGAACATTGATATAGTCTTTCTGGGATTATCTGCTTCACTGTTGAGTTTTATGTTTGCCTCACATGGTAGCCAACACATCCCAGATCATCTCTGCCTGCCTTCTGGTCAGCTTCTCAGGGAATGCAAATTTGTTCCGTATCAACCTGGATGAAATAATAAGGGAAGTCAATCTTGTTTAGTTCATTCTGAGATGAATTGTAAATGGGTTTTATTAGCTGCTGTTTTGGAAAATTCATATTATCTTCCTATCTCATTAACTCCATGGAAAATTGGGAGTTGTCTGCCTGGGGAAGTTAACACGAAAAGGATATTTTGTAATCCTACAACCCAAGTAGTTCACACTTCAGAAAAAGCAAAGTAAGAGTAAGAGAAGGAAACTCATTGTGTAACTAGAGGAAGGAATAAGGTGGTTAGGGGCTTAACCTTGCAAAAAAACAGTCTTGCACATAGTAGACACTCAAATATTTATTCAATAAGTGATCATGGGGGGAAAAAAATAAGCGGATCAGTAGAATCCCAGATAAAATATGATGAGGCAGAGGGCAAAGTTGATTTCCTGTTTCCCCAAATACGGGAGGTTCCTGGAATCACTCGTCTTATTGAAATTTCTAAATGGATCCAAAGAAAATGGGATATCCCATGAGCACGGGGATATGTACTGTATTTGGATTTTTTTCCCCTCTCAGTGGCAGATGATATCAAATATTGTAACTTCTGAAATTCTGCCTGGTAGTCTACATTCTAGGAGAAGCACTGTTGATGTGAACACGGAAGACCCTCCTGGAGAATTGGAAGAATCTGATTACAGTATGTTTATTGATTACCGTAAACAATATGGTACTTCCATTGAAGCTAGTGATAGGCATGCCATGTATTTATGTTGTACTTCCCTCCCTTGAGAGAGCACGTGAAGAGCAAAGGAAGTGAAGTGAATTGTCCAAGATAAGGTGACGTAGAAGAAACCAAGAATTCTGACTTTCTAAGAAATGTTCTCAACTGATCTTTAGCTAACAATGTTAGCAGAGCTTCTTTGTCACTAGGAGAGTTGACTCTCTATGACTCTCACATAGTGGTGCCTGAGTGTACATCTTAGCTCCACTTCTTTTCCTCACCATAGAGAAGGGGTAATTGAGTACCTAACTCATAGAATTGTTACTAAGTCATTAAATGAATTAATACATGTTCCCACTCTGGTTAGTTATGGTAACTGCTTCCAAGCCCCGTGATAGTCGTGGAAGGGATATATGGAGCCTAGCAGAGTCCTAGTAAGTGTCTGCTCTTTATGTCGGACACAGATAACATTGGCAGTCCCAGAGTCCACCCCAGTGCAGTGTTCCTAAAGCACAAGAGCCCATAACCTGGATATGAATTGGAGATCCTCAGGAAGCCCTATGTGTGTTAGCTCTTTTCCTCTAGGGAGCAGTTCTCAGCTCTGTTAAAGTTAAAACCATTGAAATGAAGGTTGTTTCCATGCCCAAAAGTGATTCCTTATTTCTGTGCTGCATGACGTTCTTCTAGCTGCTCTTCTGTCTCATCCATCCTTGCATTCATCCCTGCTGATGAAGACAAAGGCTTTTTCCTTTATGCTTTGCTGCCTGCTTCAGCCTCTTTATTTCTAAAGGTATGTTAAGGAAGAGATATCGCTCATCCTGGCTCAGCCAGAAAAGAAGCCCATGCACCCCGCTGTTCAAGCTAGGTCTAGAACTAATCCCTCCCCGCTTCTTGCTCCGCTTTCGCCCCAGCTGGCTAAATCAAGTGATGATCCTAAAAGGGAATTTCAGGCTATTTGTGACTTCCCCTCTCCGTCACCCCGGGCCCTCCCCCACCCCACCACGTTCAGGGAGGAGAAAACAAAGCCCCTGGATCAGAGTAATCTGTTTCTAACCCACTTCCATTCCCAGGGATTACCTCTGCGGGAGGAGGGAGACAGAAATAAATCTGACATCTTGGCACTGGGAACTTGGGGAAGAAGCTCCAGGAATGCCTGCAGGGTTGTAGGCATGAGATTCAGGAGCCTGGGAGCTTGTTCTTATAGGCCGGGTTCCCAAAAAATGGGAAGTGTGATACAATGGGAAGAACTCTGGTTTGGGAGGCAGGAGACATGGGTTCTAGTGTCACCATTGCTGACATTGACTTCCTTGTGGCCTTGGGAGTTACTAATTCCCCCATTAAAAAAAAAAATCACTCTCTTGAGCCCTAAAAACCTACAGCCCCCATTGATGTGTATTGAGCTCCTATTAATAATGCACAAAGGCCTAACAAGGACTCCCTTTGGGGACCCTTGTGAACCAATGGCTCAGCACACCTTCCCTCTGGTCTGTATTCTTTCCTCTACCCTCCATGGGCCCTGACATACAAACATGTATCTTCCAGTTGGCCATTCTTTGGGGATGCTCTCCAGTGGCTGGGTGAGGGCTTCCTTTCCAGCTCTTCGCGGTTGAAGCCAGGAAAGCTCTGTGAATGCAGGAAGCTTCCACTAGAGGGTACCAAGGTTTCACTGGGATCTCAGATTGCGTAGACACCTATGCAAACCCAGCAATTCCAGGGTTTTTAAGTACCTACGTTCGGAGATTTAGAGGTCTCCATTCATTGTTCCTTACCTGGTCTGCTCCTTACTGTTCCTGGAAGGCTTAAGAAGTCTCTACTATTTTGACATTATTTTGATTTGATTTGACTTCAAATCAAAGGCAGCTTGGTATAGGGGAATCCAACTGGCCAGGTCCAAACTCTATGGGCAAATTCCTTAAGTCTTTTGAGGCCCAGTCTACCCATCTGTGAAATGGGGATGATAAAACTTACCTTGTAGGACTGTTGTAAGCACTAAGTGAAATCCTATGTGAAAACATATGACTGGTACACGGTAGGTGCCTCAAATTGTTTTTTCGCTAGGGGAGACTTCTCAGAATTGCCACAAACTGGGAATGGTTTTGACGGATTTGTGAGAACTGAGTACCTCCACACAAGAAATGTGACTTTTTGCCATTTTGCTCTTGAGTCTTACAGGATTCCAGGCTAGTGCTGCTTGGTCCTGCTCAGCCTGTTCTCTGTGTCATCCCAGCCATGGCACTCTTCTGCCCTTCCCTTATCCTGGTTTCCTTGGTGGTAAGTTCAGTTTCTACTTCCTCGTCACCTCCTTGACAAAAAGTCCTTTGTATTTTGCCCTGTGTTTTCTTTTTTATTTTTGAATTTAATTTTTTTGTACAGCATGTTCTTATTAGTTATCCATTTTATACATATTAGTGTATACGTGTCAATCCCAATCTCCTGATTCATCCCACCCCCACCCCCCTGGCTTTTCCCCCTTGGTGTCCATACGTTAGTTCTCTGCATCTGTCTCTATTTATGCCTTGCAAACCAGTTCATCTGTACCATTTTTCTAGATTCAACATATATGTGTTAATATACGATATTTGTTTTTCTCCTTCTGACTTACTTCACTCTGTATGACAGTTCTGAGACTGAGCAGAAGTTTGGGAAAGGGGGAGGACGAGCGTGTCAGGGCTTGCGTGTCAGCAGACACGTTACAGCTGCAGGGCAAACCAGGGTGAAACCACGAGTCAGAGGCCCCAGGGCAGGCTGCTGTGAGGTCCGCCCCTCGGCTCCTCTCTCATCTCTGTCTCACCCCAGAGGTTTCCTGGCAGGAGTGGGAGAGGTTGGTATCGAGTCCTTGAGCCCTGACTCATTCCCTGACTTAGTTGGGTGTTACCCAGTTATCTCCCAGATCTCTCTCCAGAGGGCTTTACTACACAACAGTGTCATCCCAAAAGACAGAAGAGGCAGAAGAGGCAAGCAGACCACTTATTTATTCCATGCCCATGTGAGGATCCCAACAGCAAATAAGACATTTGCCACCTTCATGGCTTTATATACCACCCAGGAGGTTACACTGGTTATAAAATGAACAAAATCATCTCATAATGCTGCCCTAAGAGATCGGCTATTTTCCAGATAGCTTTATAGAAACAATCATGGTTAACTTTCTCAAGAAAGAATAAAGTTGTGGTTTTATTTCTCTCGGGCAGGGAAAGGGCCCCGGGAAAGGGTGGACGGGGACTGGAACACTGAACCAGGAAGTGACCAGCCATTATCACATAGTGAGTCAGGGGCCTATCTAGGGACTAACTCAGGTTACCTAACCCCACCCCAAATTCCATTCTCTTTACCTCAGTCTAGTTACTTGTGGACTATAGTAATGTTCCGAGTTTTCTGGACCTCACAAAGTTCTTTTTTTTTTGCGGTACGTGGGCCTCTCACTATTGTGGCCTCTCCCGTTGCGGAGCACAGGCTCCGGACCCAGCCGCTCCGCGGCATGTGGGATCTTCCCAGACCGGGGCACGAACCCGTGTCCCCTGCATCGGCAGACGGACTCTCAACCACTGCGCCACCAGGGAAGCCCTGGACCTCACAAAAGTTCTTAAAATCTCCAGATTCCTGAGGGCTCCATAGGAAGTCAATTGTATTATGCCTCTAGACCTCATACATGTCCCTTTCACTGTTTGTCCTGTGAAAATGTGAGCTGCATGTCTGTTGCTTCCCTGACAGATTGTTGAAAACACTTTAGAGTTATTTAAGATTCAAAGAAGCCCAATGTAGTAGTCTGTGTGAGCTTAGATCTTAGAGACAGGAGATTCCATTTTTAAACCATTTGTTGGTGGTCACATCCTACTATCCTTGTGTGTCACCATACTAGTGGATGCTGAAAATTATTTTCTTATCTCCCCTTTACGCAAAGGTCCCAGTTGCTCCCTAACTAGGGTCATGCTTCTAAAGACATGAGCTGGTTTCCAAGAAAGCAGATTTCAGCTTTATCCCTTGGCAGAGAGAATGGAGTCATTGCACACAGGCCAAAACATTCTTTCTGCCAGAGCTTCCCATCTGGAAGAAAAGAGAAAAAGAGTTTCAGAGTTTCCATAAGGGCTGCCTAAAAATGGGAGGGAGGAATAGTGAGCCATAGGGAGGAGAGAAGAAAGCTACAGGGCTGGAACCCCAAGCTCCATTGTCTGGAAAGAATGTCAGATTCCACAGGCCTAAAATCCTGGCCTAGCAGCACCTACCTTTCCCTTCCTCCTAACCCTTAGCCAGGATTTATTTTGTACCCCATTCCTTTACCTTTCACATGTATTTATCTGTCTTGCCTATCCCATCTCAGAATTTTCCCTCTATTCTTTGTTCTTTATGTACCTCCCTTCCAATTTTGTGCTTTCTGTATGGACAACTCCGAAATGTTCCTAGACTACTTTAATGCGTGTCACAAAAATAAGATTGCTGCGTTAGAAGGAACTTTCTCATAACCTGTGATGTACAGAAGGACTTCAGTGGGTCCAGGAAGCCTCTGAAATTGAATGTCAGTTTAGCCCATATATGCATCTTTCTGGCAAGAAGGCCTGTAGCTTCTATCAAGTTCTCATATCTTCTGTTCAAATCCCTGCTGCTGACCCTGTAGTTCAGTGTGTTTCGGTGTAAGGCTGGGAACCCAAGTTAATTTTGGAACCTAGATCATGGCTTCCATTTTTTAAAATGAATAAAATAGAAAGTATCGATGTGGGACTTTCCTGGTGGTGCAGTGGTTAAGAATCCGCCAGCCAGTGCAGGGGACATGGGTTTGAGCCCTGGTCCGGGGAGATCCCACATGCCGCAGAGCAACTAAGCCCGTGCGCCACAACTACTGAGACAGCGCTCTAGAGCCTGCGAGCCACAACTACTGAGCCCGTGTGCTACAACTACTGAAGCCCGTGCGCCTAGAGCCTGTGCTCTGCAACAGGAGAAGCCACCACAGTGAGAAGCCCGCGCACCGCAACAAAGAGTAGCCCCCGCTAGCTGCAACTAGAGAAAGCCCACGTACAGCAATGAAGACCCAATGAAGCCAAAAATAATAACTGAATAAATAAATTTATTAAAAATAAAATATCAATGTGTATTACACATAGTAAGGATGTTAGTTTTGATTAACATTTGATTCAAAATGCATATGTATAATAATTTTTATTTTATGTATACATATATGTAAAATCAAAACATCCAGCCTCATTCATTTAGTGAATACTGAGCACCCAAAGACATTGCTCTAATCACTGGGAACATGGAAGATGAAAGAGACGTGTTTCTGGCCCACAGGCAGCTCACATTTAGTAGGAAAGAGAGAAGTTCACAAAACATTTGCAAAAGAACAAGTCCCACTGTAGAAGTAAGCACAAGGTACAAGGTATAAAAGAGAGTATGACACACCATTTAGAGTTCAGGTGGAGCCACACTTGAGTTGCATCTGGAGAGATGAGTAGGAATTTGCAGGGTACATAGCAAGGAGATGTGCAGTTCTAGGCAAGGGACTGACATGCACAAAGACACGGCAATGTGAGAACACAGGATGGCCAGGGTGGCTGTCATAGTGGTCTCGTGTGTTGTCTCTGTACTGTAGAGAGGTTGGATGCTCAGGCCAGATCATGGAGAGTCTCCCACTTGAATGCAGAAAATGCTAAATATTCCTAACCAGACTGTCACCCAGCTCTGCTTGGGCTCTCTCAATGAAACAGAACCTAGAACTCTGTGACGCTGCTCATTCTGTTCTTGAGCATCTGATCGTGACAGATTCCTTCCTGTGCTGATGTAATATTTGCTTCCCTCTTTCAACCATTGATTCTCATTTGCCCTCTGCAGCATTACGGAAGGAGTTGACATCGTCTTCTATTCGGTTGACCCAAATTAAATTGCTTTTTTTTTTTTTTTTTTTGCGGTACGCGGGCTTCTCACTGTTGTGGCCTCTCCCGTTGCGGAGCACAGGCTCCGGACGTGCAGGCTCAGCAGCCATGGCTCACGGGCCCAGCCGCTCTGCGGCATGTGGGATCCTCCCGGACCGGGGCACGAACCCGTGTCCCCTGCATCGGCAGGCGGACTCTCAACCACTGCGCCACCAGAGAAGCCCAAAATTGCATTTTTATAGATCAAGATGGTTGGATACTGACAATTTCGTGTTGTTGGCCCGTACTTAAAAAAACAAAAACACAGATAATTGAGGATAGCAATTATTTATCCACCTTAGTCTTTTCTTCCCAATATTTAATATCTTTTTTTTTTTTTTTTTTTTCGGTAACAGGCTCTCAACCACTGCGCCACCAGGGAAGTCCCCAATATTTAATATCTTTAAACTACTTCAAATTATTCCTCACGTAAGTTACTGGATCTTTTCCAACCTGATCTCTCCCCGGGCATACACTGGTTCATCAATATCTTTTTAAATATGAGGTACCCAGTGGATGGACCTATAGTCTGTCATACAGAGTGAAGTAAGTCAGAAAGAGAAAAACAAATACTGTATGCTAACACATATATATGGATTCTTAAAAAAAAAATAAAAAATTTTCTCCGCTCAAAGAAAAAAAAAAGCCCATGGTAGGTGTTCATTAGAAGAAAATAATAAATTATAGTATTTGTCAAATAAATAAATACGAGGCACCCAGAACTGGTCAGTTTAAAGCACAGTGATGCTACTATCTCTTTTGATCTGACCTTGTGTCTTTTCATGAAACTGTGACTGCATTGGGTTTGGTGAGTCCTAAACCTTTTTCACGTAGAATGCCGTCAAGCCAGTCCCATGCCTTCCTTGTACAATTGATTTTTTTTTTTTTAACCTAAATGTGAGTCTTTACTTTATCCCTGTCAAATTTCATCATGTTGATTTTGGCACTTTGTTCTAATCTGTCATGATGATTTTATTCTTTTTTTATTTATTTATTTTTTATTGAAGGATAGTTGATTTACAATGTTTCAGGTGTAGAGCAATGATTCAGTTATACATATATATCTATTCTTTTTCAGATTCTTTTCCATTATAGGTTATTACAAGATATTGAATATAGCTCCCTGTGCCATACAGTAGGTCCTTGTTGTTTATGTTTTATATATAGTAGTATCAGTTAATCCCACATTCCCAATTTATCCGTCCCCCATTTCCCCTTTAGTAACAATAAGTTTGTTTTCTATGTCTGTGAGTCTATTTCCATTTAGTAAATAAGTTCACTTGTATCTTTTTTTTTTTAGATTCCACATATAAGTAATGTCATATGATATTTGTCTTTCTCTGTCTAAGACGATTTTAAATCTTGCTTCTATCATCATCTAAGCTACTGATTTTAAAAATATCTAATACAACAGTGAGGCCCCTCTCTTTATTGATATCAACTTTTTAAATCAATATCCTTTGAGGTCAGCTGAAAAGCTAGTTAAATCACATAACTGTGATTATCCACCCACAACTCCCAGGCTCATTTTCTTAGCCCCATCTACCTGCTCCTTTACTACCTTGCTCTGATCTGTCCCTGGTCCATTAAGCAAACCAGACCCAGGCATCACACAACTACCGATTTCTGTATGGGACCTACAAACACCAGCTGCTTTTAAAGGAATCATCAACGACCTGCCCGCTTGCTAATTCCCCACCTGCTCTCATGCTGCTCTTCCCTCCGTGCAACTCTGCAGAGCCTTTGTGATTCCCAACTCTCATTACTCCCACCAGCCACTCCAGGCATGATGTCCCTATTCTTCTAGGATGTAGACTCCAGCTTGGACTTGGGCATTGCTCCTCCAGTTGGCTCTTGGTGCTCTCCCTCTGCCTACAATAGAACTCTCTTCTTTTGGGCTTGGCTATTAACCATAAATAACATGTATAACTTTGCCTCAATCTTTTTAATGGCTACATAGTATTCCATTGCATAGATAGACTATGCTGATGGACACTTAGGTGGTTCCCCAAATTTTGGCATTACAAAGAGGCCATGAGTCTGTTTGCAAGTACCAAGGTAGGATAAATTCCTGGAAATAGAATTGAAGGATCAAAAGATATGTACCTTTTTATTTTGATAGTGCCAAACTGCTCTCCAAGTTGTACCATTTTACTTAGTGGTGGTTTAGAGCTCAGCAACATAAATAATTTCGAATCAAATATACCTGTTCTTAAAAGATATCTTGCTGTTATACTATTGGAAACTTGAAATGGCTTTTAATTTTTCTCTTCTCCCTCATTTCTTCTCCTTACTGTCTCCTCTGATTTCTATCCCACCCTGAACTCCAAATTCTTCTCATTCATTTGTACAAAGTAATTCCACTGTCTCCAGACCCTAATGATTAACTCTCCCCATCCCCGCATTTGCACATACAAACCTCAGCATATTAAACCTGCTGCCATCCAAAGCCATCCTCTTTAGTAATAACAATGTTGAGCACGAACATGTATTAACTGATTTAATTCTTTTAACAACCTTGTCATGCAGGTACTATTACTATCCCTACTTCATGGGTGAGGAAATTGAGGTACAGAGAGGTTAAGTAGCTTGTCCAAGGTCACACAGTTTAAAAACTGCACTAATACTATTTGAACCTAGATTGCAGGTCTCTAGAGATCACACTCTTAACCCCTACAGACAGATATCTCTCTTCAGAGATTAGTCTACTTAGGTTCTTATCAAATTCTAACCTAACTTTCCTAGTGCTTCCTATGATATAATTCAGGCTATGGTCTCTACCCTGATCCCTATCTAGCCCACAGCATGTTCTATTAGTAGCTCTGCCCCACAAACGTGTCTGGAAAAAACAAGTTTCAGGATGGCCATATTTACAGAGGAAAAAGTGTGGGGTGGGATCACAGGCAGAGGGGGACATCAGTCAAGCCCTCTCTCTCCCTCTGCAGAGGTGCGGCCTCCTGTTCTGGTCTCTGGGTGGGTCTTCCCAGACAGGAAGGGAGCAGTTGGCTTAGTCAGTCTAATTTTCCCTAGAGCTCAGCACACTGTGAAATTCAGGAGGTGCCTGAGGCTAATTTAGGCAAGTTCTATTCAACCAACATTCATTGAGTCCCAACAATGGGCCAGGCACTGTGCTGTGTAAGGGTGCAACATGAATAAGTCACAAGCTCTAGAGTGAGGATAAGCACTTCAATTACCAGTTACCTACAGTGTGATAAGTGTCTTAATAGTTAGAACCTTGACTGCATTGTTTGGAGTGGGGGAGGGCAAGAGGAGAAAGGGAAAAGGGAAAGTATGGATAAAGTCCACATCCCTGGGTGTTTTAATTTTAAGGAAACGATCCAGATTAGGGAAAGAAATCATAACTCAGTCTCAGTAAGGATTTCTGACGGAAGGGCAGTAACTTCTCAAGTACTGAGGTCTTCAAATGCAGGTGAGGTCAAATACCTTGCCTGTTTATCTGGATTGGTGTGGGAAGGAAGGTATGAGGGCAAAGAGCAGTCAGGAAAAGTTCCAAGATCCATAATGGTGGGGGGAGGGGGATCTGTGAAATGCTAATTCCTACTTTTTCTTGGCAGCTTTTCTGGAAATTGTGATGACAGCTGGTGGTCGGAAAAATGACTGAAATCACCAGTGACCACAACAATTTCCCTGCCTCTAAGTGGCTGGCTATCACCTGAGCCATTCCAGATGATGGCAGGCTGCTATGGATCCTTTCTTTTCTTCCTTCCTTTCTTTATTCCTTCCTTTCTCCCTCCCTCCTTTCTTTCTTTCTCTTTCTTTCTTCCTTTCCCTTCCTTTCTTAACTTTTTTTTTTTTTTCTGCAGTGCAGCTGACAGGATCTTAGTTCCCTGACCAGGGATCGAACCCAGGCCCTGGCAGTGAAAGCGCCGAGTCCTAACCACTGGACTGCCAGAGAACTCCTCTTTCTTCTTTTCTCCCTCCCCCTCCTTCCTTCCTTTCTTCCGTTCTTTCTTTCTTTCTTTCAGGGAGGAACAGAAAAAGAGGTTCATTTTCCAAGAGCAATGAATAAGCAAGCCACATCTTCTACATTAACTAGACAGCTTCTTGTAGGATAAAAAGGCCTGGCAAGAGACTCAATCAGCAGAGAGACCCAGTCTCTGGCTTCAGATCCGGTCCAACTTAATGAGAACTCTGGAAATTCACGACCTATCTGTATATCCATTTCTCATTTGTGCTGTGGGAATAAGTTCTTGTCTCTCAATGATATTGCAAAATAAGGAAAGAAAGGAATAATAGATAAACATTTAAAGGCCTCAGGAAGAGCTTCCCTGGTGGTGCAGTGGTTAAAAATCTGCCTGCCAATGCAGGAGACACGGATTCAAGCCCTGGTCCGGGAAGATCCCACATGCCGCGGATCACCTAAGCCCGTGGTGAGCCTGCACTCTAGAGCCCATGAGCCACAACCACTGAAGCTTGTGTGGCTAGAGCCCATGCTCCACAACAAGAGAAGTCACAGCAATAAGCCCGTGCACCACAAGGAAGAGTAGCCCCTGTTCGCTGCATCTAGAGAAAAGCCTGCGTGCAGCAATGAAGACCCAATGCAGCCAAAAATAAATTAAATAAATAAATAAATTTATTAAAAAATAAAATAAAGGCCTGATGAAATAATACTCAACAGGGATATTTTTTATTGTTTTTAATAATTTCACAGATTGTTTCAGTAAAGTCAAAAGGCCATGGTTGATGTGCTGTTTTATTAAATGGGTGCTGAGCGTTGCTAAGGGGCCTCTTTTGAGTAACTTCCTCTTCTTAATTGGGACAGAAATTCTGGCTGTGGATAGAAACATAGAAGGGCCAAAATAAAACTCAACTGTTCTACAACTTCTGGTTCTCAATAGACTCCACTTAAGCATTTTGTTCTATTTCAAAGCTAAGTCATTAAAACAGGGGCCAGTTCTAATGAAGAGCATACTTACGAAGAAATATGGATAACACAAAGAGAAAGGAAAGGCAAGAAAAAAAATTCACTAATGAACTACAAGTGGCCATAAATCTGGAAACGTGAGTGAATATACTTAAAAGATTTGTGAATATTACAATACGAAACATGCTATGTTCAGTAACGTTACACAATATGTTCCTCACTAGGGATGCCTAGTTCGATGCGATGGGCCAACAACCCACAGCACATGTAGTGCTAATGCATAGTTTCTACCATTCCTTGCAAATGAGCCTGTGATACCTTGTCTCGTATAATTTATCTTTGATTTTCATTTTCACTGTATAAACATACATACCCCAGAAGAAGTAAACAAGGGGGTTCAATCTGTAAAAATATAAATTGTTATCTATGTTTCCAGACTTTATGGCTATCTTGTAACTTCTACAGAGATGAACACAGAAAATAGATGCAAAGAGAATGGTAAAGAGTCTAGAGAAAAAGAGTCTAGGGTAAAAGTAGAAACATACAGAGTGTGACCATGGAAATAAAACTGCGGGGGGGAGGTGAAATATCCAAATTCAAGCAGGGAGAGACAGAGACAGAGAAGAGAGACATAGAGATCCTTTGGAAAATAGGCAACATATCAAGGGGACAGGACAGTGAGAAGGACAGAAAAGCAGGTCAAAAAGGAAAAAAGCATTCTTAAAAGGAATTTCCTAAACTTCACAAACTGTCAAATGCAGCCTTCATTAGCCATAGCTGATGGATGGAAGCATACTTTTTACACAGAAAATTAGAAAAATATAATTTAAGAACTAGAAAGAAATTAAAAGTTTATCTAGTCCAACACCTAATTTTACAAATGAAGAAATTAAGGCACTGAGAGGTTCTAGAGACAGATTTGGGTGGCCCTGTTGAAAAGGTGGGAGAGTCTGATGACCATCAAGAGAAAATAATGGGGCTTCCCTGATGGCGCAGTGGTTAAGAATCTGCCTGCCAATGCAGGGGACACGGGTTCAAGCCCTGGTCCGGGAAAATCCCACATGCCGTGGAGCAACTAAGCCCGTGCACCACAACTACTGAGCCTGCGTTCTAGAGCCCGCGAGCCACAACTACTGAGCCCACGTGCCACAACTACTGAAGCCTGCGTGCCTAGAGCCCGTGCTCCGCAACAAGAGAAGCCACTGCAATGAGAAGCCCGTGTGCCACAACGAAGAGTAGCCCCTGCTTGCTGCAACTAGAGAAAGGCTGTGCACAGCAACGAAGACCCAAAGCAGCCAAAAATAAATAAATAAAATAAAAAAGAGAAAATAATGTCTTTTCACAGTTCTCAATATTCATTCATTTATTTATTTTATTGCAGTATAGTTGATTTACAATGTTGTGGCAATCTCTGCTGTATAGCAAAGTGACTTAGTTTTACACATATACACATTCTTATTTAAATATTCTTTTCCATTATGGTTTATCACAGGAGATTGTGTATAGTTCCCTGTGCTATACAGTAGGACCTTGGTGTTTATCCATTCTAAGTGTAATAGTTTGCATCTACCAACGCCAAATTCCCAGTCCATCCCTCTCCTCCCCCCACCCCCCAGCAACCATAAATCTGATCTCTGTGTCTGTTTTGTAGATAGGTTCATTTGTGCCATATTTTAGATTCCACATGAGAGTGATATCATATGGTATTTGTCTTTCTCTTTCTGACTTACTTCACTTAGTATGATAATCTCTAGTTGCATCCATGTTACTGCAAATGTTATTATTTTGTTCTTTTTTATGGCTGAGTAGTATTCCATTGTATATATGCACCACATCTTCTTTATCCAGTCATCTGTCGCTGGACATTTAGGTTGTTTCCGTGTTTTGGCTGTTGTGAATAGTGCTGCTATGCACAGTTCTCCATATTTAAATGAAACAGGTGATGGAAACTCATCTACTCTTTTTTTAAAATTAATTTATTTATTATTTGGTTGCGCCGGGTCTTAGTTGTGGCCGGCAGCCTCCTTAGTTGTGGCTCGTGGGCTCCTTAGTTGCGGCAGGTGAACTCTTAGTTGCAGCATGCATGCGGGATCTAGTTCCCTGGCCAGGGATCAAACCCGGGCCTCCTGCATTGGGAGTGTGGAGTCTTAACCACTGTGCCACCTGGGAAGTCCCCTCATCTGCTCTTGAGTGGGCCAATTTATGCACCATCTGTTAGGGAAGAACTAAATGGGAACTCAAGCTCTAGACTTGTCTTGTTCCAGCCATTCTTTAGGTTAAATTACATCAGCCCTGGAGTTTATGGAAAGAGATCATGGGAAGACTGAATGTTGAGGTGGAAAGAGTGCCTGTCCTGTGTCAGGTTAACCTGGGTTCTTGCACTGGCTCTGCCAGTTACTAGCCACTGAGATCCTAGGCAAGTCAATTAATCCATGCATTTCTCAGTTTTCCAAAATGAAAATAATACCATGTGCTTCATGTGGTACTTGAGATAAGTGAAGGAATACATAGTATAAAGTGCATAGCAATTCACCAAAGCAATAAAAGTGGCCAATGTTAAAAAAGAAAGTTCTTTCTAACTAGGAATCAAAGAAATGCAAATAAAGAGCAACGGGATACCACTTTCGCCTACCAAACTGACAGATTAAAAGAAAACAAAGCTAATAACATGATGCTGGAGGGTGTGGAAGCAGATATTCTCATATTTTGCTCAAAAGAATGTAAATTTGTACATTTCTGGAGATCAGTTTGGCAACATTTTTAAGAGCCTTAAAAATGTTCATGCTGGGACTTCCTCGTGGCGCAGTGGTTAAGAATCTGCCTGCCAATGCAGGGGACATGGGTTCGATCCCTAGTCCGGGAAGATCCCACATGCCGCTGAGCAACAAAGCTGTGAGCCACAGCTACTGAGTCTGTGCTCTAGAGCCTGCGAGCCATAACTACTGAGCCCGCTACCGAAGCCCTCGCGCCTAGAGTAGCCTAGAGCTACTGAAGTCCTCACACCTAGAGCTCGTGCTCCACAACAAGAGAAGCCACCGCGATGAGAAGCCCACGCACTGCAAGGAAGAGTAGCCCCCGCTCGCTGCAACTAGAGAAAGCCTGCATGCAGCAACGAAGACACAATGCAGCCAAAAATAAATAAATAAACAAATTTAAATGTGGCATGTTTAAAAAATAAAAAAAGAGTACATAACTGGCGGGATTATATTTGCAGAAGAGAAAGTAAATATTATAAAAAATAATGTTCCTGCTCTTTGATCCCTGATTTTACTTCTAGATATTGAGCCTAAGGAAATAATCACATGTAGGAGGAAAAAGATATTGTATATCTATATCTATAAATTTGTTCATATAAGTTCTTTATATCAGGGGTCCCCAACCCTGGGGCCACGGTCCGTGGCCTATTAGGAACCGGGCTGCACAGCAGGACATGAGCGGCAGGTGAGCAAAACTTCATCTGCCGCTCCCCATCACTTGCATTACCACTGGAACCATCCCCACCCCCCTTCCCTGTGGAAAAATTGTCTTCCATGAAACCGGTCCCTGGTGCCAATAAGGTTGGGGACCACTCCTTTATATGACAGAAAATAATATGGTAAGTATGAATTTTCACAACCTTCCTCTCTCCCACAAGGCAAAAAGAACGTTTTGCTGCTCGATTGGTAAAGTGAGGGTATTGGGTCCTGGAGAAAATGCAATAGAGCTTCAATTTAATTAACATTGAAAAAGGCAGATATTTATAGGAGAGTGGGAAGAATTTTATCAGACTGTTTGGCGTCAGGGACCAAAGAGATGATGGGAAAAGGAAGGAAGGAAATGGAGAAACCAGGAAAAGCCGAGCTAGTTGGGAGGAAGTTTCAAACAACTGTCCTCTGCATGAAGTATTAAGAGAAAGAGGGAGAAGAGAAGAGAGGATTTTGAGAAGCTTTGCTATGTCTTATTAATGGACTCTCCCTTTGGTTTTGTTTTTTTTAATATATTTTATTTATTTATTTATTTATTTTTGGCTGCATTGGGTCTTCGTTGCTGCGTGCGGGCTTTCTCTAGTTATGGCGAGTGGGGGCTACTCTTCATTGTGGTGCGCAGGCTTCTCATTGCGGTGGCTTCTTGTGGCGGAGCACAGGCTATAGGCGCGCGGGCTTCAGTAGTTGTGGCACGCAGGGTCAGTAGTTGTGGCGCACGGACTCAGTAGTTGTGACACACGGGCTTAGTTGCTCCGCGGCATGTGGGATCTTCCCGGACCAGGGCTCGAACCCTTATCCCCTGCATTGGCAGGCAGATTCTCAACCACTGCACCACCAGGGAGGCCCCTCCCTTTGGTTTTATCTTGAGAAAGTGAAGATTTACTTTTCTTTTTCTTTTTATTCTCATTCTCCTCCTTTTTCCTTGATTCTTTCTTTTATTTTTAAATGCTGGAATGATGTTTCTGTAAAATCTTAGCTTGAGCTACCCGTCAGCTTGGTTTTATAGGGGTTATATTTAAAACAGTAAACATAATTAGACACACTCTGAATATCCAAGAATAGGAAATTAGTTAAATAAGTTAACTAGTTTATAAGTTAAATAAGTTAGCGCATGTCTATAGCCATTGACATACTGAAGACTATTTAATAACATGAATACTTGAATAATATATTAAGTGAAATAGGTTATGATCCCAACATGGTGTGTGTGTGTGTGTGTGTGTGTGTGTGTGTGTGT